>NW_027458458.1:0-300000 GCF_050624435.1 Tenrec ecaudatus | reverse complement strand
CTATCTCAAAAGTTTGCCTCCCCGGATGTAGATCAAGATGGCGGCTATGTCTAGAAACAGTCACTTCACATTTTGATATTTTTGCTTAATAAAGTGTCTGTGGTTTTAGAGCAATGCTTTCTGACTTACCCTCACATACTTTTACAGAATAAGTGATGAAGCAGCTGCTTGGACTGGGTGGGCACAGGGAAGCTGGGAAGGGTGAGGACCAGGAACAATCACTAGATAATAAATTATTTAATACATCTGCATCGGGACTGTGGCTCCAGAGCTACAACTCCGGTGCTGTGCAGCACATTTCTTCCAATTTGAAACAAAATTGGAGTCAATTATTATCTTCCTCATCAGTCATCATTTCCTATGGTTCTGGGGATTGGCAGTACTAAGCTAGCAGATTCTTCTGTGCGGTTGCCGTCTGGCAATGGCTTCTGATGGAGACATCTCACACAGCTTCCCCACTGGTGTACTTGACAATGGCCACTGGTGTTTGCTGGGACTTTAAGAGGGACTAGTGTCAGCATCTGCATGTGGCCTCTTCATCACACTTCCTCACGGCAAGGGGACTGGACTCCGAGGGTCTTGTACAGAGAAAGAGCCAGGTGGGAGCGGTATTACCTCAGAAGTCACAACGCACCTCACCTGCCAAACTTGACTCCTGGAGAGCCATAAGGCCGGCGTGGGTTCAAAGGAGGAAACATAGACTCCAACTTGGGATGCAGAATGACAAGATTCTGGAAGAGCTTGTAGGGAAGAAACAATCCCTGAAGGCGTTTTGTGAGCTACAGTCTTCCCCAGGACATAAACCTTAACTGGGCAACTCAGTGGTAGCCTTGCCAACTCTGGCTGGTGAGTTCCAGTGACTTTCTTTTGAAGGGAGGGAAGGCAAATTTGGAAGGGAAGCCTCAGAAGCCCCCAAGTGGCCTAGAACCTCACCTTGACAGACACCCACTGAGAGATCCTTCCTCCTTCAGGGAGTTAAGCTGGGCGAGAGGATGGTAGCTGGAAGGACAAAAGGAATTGACTAATACTCTGGAATTACATCACTCGCTCTCTTTGTAAGTTTTTCACTCTTGTTCTTGTCCTGTGTTGAATCTATCTTTCCCTTACTCTCCCCTAGGACCTTCCCCTTAGATATGGGGCTGCGGGGACGGGTTGATTGATCTGTGCTGAAATCGGGGAGGTAGGTAGTAATAGAGGGAACCCGTTACTACTCCCAGAGTTCCCATAGCAACCTGGACCAATTGGTGGGAGGAATGGAAAGATAAAGGCTGCATTGGGGGTTTTGGTGCTTGGTGGAGGTGAAGGCTGACGTGTTTAGAGTGGGGAGAGGAAAACAGCCTGTTGGGGAAATGTTATTGGAGATGGCTTTGAGACTAGCCTCTACTGGTCTCTTGCTTCTCACTATCCTCTTGGTAGCAGCACGTGTGTTCCCCTCCCCACCATCCCCTCATCCCAACTTGGAGCCCTTCTGGCTATTATTTCCTTATGGAAAAGCTGTCAGCTCATCATCCTGCTTTCTTCCATTCATGCTTCTTTAGCTCCGTGTTGACTTCTAACAGGAGAGAATCAGAAAAGTTAAGTCCCCACCCCACAGGGCATTTGCTGAAGGAGACTGCAATCTGTGTACGGAATATCTCCTAGCTCACTCTCTCACTTCTCCCTAAGAGATTTTTCCTGCCACTGCTCCTGGCTGGAGGGGATGGAGCGTTCAAGTGATGCCACAGAAGTCACAGCAAAAGAACCAAGGCACTCGGAGGACCATTCATGAGCTGGAATATGATAGAAGCTCTTGAATGGGAAGCCACCATTCTGGCAGTAAACATGCTCCTATGGACCCTCCCAGTTCTAAGGCTTTAGTGCAGTCCCACCTGAATGAGTTCTCCCTGGGTGAGTTCCTCCTGAAAGCGAAAGAGGGTTTATCCTTCTTTTTCTTTGAAGCTACACCTTCTATACCTACTGGATCCAGATATTGAGGATCTTCGCTTCCTGATTCCTGAACTCAACTGTGCTGATTGAGAGCTGCATGGCCAAGGACCCAGACACAGCTCTGGATTCTCTGTTCGCTCTCTTTAGCCACCATTGTTTTCCTTTTGTCTAATTGTGCAATCTCGGGGGATGCTTTATTGTAAAGTTCTTCCACTTCCCTAAAGGCGGGTATAGAGAAAGGAAAAGTTAACTGGAGTCTCTCCAGCACACACTCGAACCCCAAGGGGGCTGCATAGGTCTCATCCAAAAGTGGAGATCTGCTGCCTCACGCCTAGACTGGGTACCCATCATGGGTAGGGGCCAAGTGCTGTTTCTATCTGGACCTTCAGTGTCTTCTCAGTGCCTGGCTCATAGAGGAAATGAAAAATGCTTGTTTCTTCTTAACAAGTCAGAGATTTACTATTGTTGTTAGGGTCGGTCCTGTTGGTTCCCACTCATAACAACCCTATGTCAAACAGAACACAACGCCACCCGGTACCATCATCACAATTGTTCTTATGTTTGAGCCCATTACTGCAGCCCCCATGTCCATCCTTCTCATGAGAGCCTTCCTCTTTTCCATTGCCCTTCCACTTTACCAAACATGAAGTCCTATTCCTGGGCCTGGTCTCTCCTGACAACATGTTGAAAGTACACATCCAAAGGGTGACAAAATCTGGCCATCCTTACTTCTAAGGAGCATTTGGCCTGTGCTTCTTCCAAGACAAGTTTATTGGTGCTTCTGGTAGTCCATAGTACTTTCTATGGTTCTTTTTTCCTAGCACCATAATTCAAATGCATCGATTCTTCTTTGGCCTGCCTTATTTAATCTCCAAATTTTACATGCATAGGAAGTGTTTGAACATACTATGGCTTGTGTCAGATGCACCTTAGTTCTCAAAATAACATCCCTGCTTTTCAATACTCTAAAGAGGTCTTTTGAATATTTAGCCAATACAATGCAATGCATTTTTTAAGCTCTTGACTGCTGCTTGCATGAGCATTGATCATGGATCCAAGGAAGAGGAAATCCTTGACCACCTCACAATTCTACATCTAAGCATATACCTCAAAGAATAACAAACAGAGACTCAAAGAGATAGTGGTATACAAGTTCACTGCAGCACTACCCACAATAGCTGAAAGGTGGCTATTACCAAAGTGCCCAGGGCCCGAAGAATGGATAAACCAAACAATATCTAAGTCATACAATGGAATATTATTCAGCCTTTAAAAAGGAATGATGTTTTGGAACATGCTACACCATGCAGGGACCTTGAACACCTTCTGCTGAGTGAAACATGTCAGACCATAATGAGATTGATATAAAATATGCAGAATCCATAGGGAAATCCATAGACAGCAAGCAGAGTCACGGTTGATAAGGATTGGGTGATGAAAGCAATGGGGAGTGACTGGTTAATGAGCATTGACTGTGTCTCCATTCAGAGTGATCCAAATGTTGGCCTGATCCTATATTCGATTTGCATGGAGCCCCTGCCCTCTCCTGAGGGGTAGCCTCAGCAAAGGCACTGACAGGCTCAGAATCTTGGTTTCCTGACCTGTGAGTGTGCTGGAAAGATTAGATGGAGTAATAAAGAATGACACTGATCACAACCAATAATTATAAAGCACTTACTATGGGCCAGACATTGTTCCCCAGCCGTGCTTCTAGCAGGCACACAAATACAATGCCCTTGGGGCCTAACAGAAACTCAGATTCCACTTCAGCAGATCTGAAGCAAGCTGTGAGAAATGGAGTTTCTAATGGGGACAACAGTGAGGACCAGGATTCTCAGAAGGATTGAGGCATTTGAATGGCAGTGATGGCAAAGACCGTTTGTGGAGTATACTGTGTGTGGCCAGGAGAACGAGCAAATCAGTCCTGGAGGAAATTGAGCCAGGACACTCTTCACAGAATGTTCCTAGAAGAGAGAATGGCAAAATTTTGTCATGCTGATTTTGGTCATGTCGTTAGGAAAGACCAGTTGCGAGAAGAGGACATCATGTGGATCTGGGGAAACTCTTCATGACACGGACTGGCACCATAACCGCAACAATGACCTCAAACCAGCCGATGGGCAGGAAGATGGCATAGGATCTGGCAGTGATTTGTCCTATCAGACCTACGGTCAAAAGGAGTCAAATTTGACTTACTGGAGACTAACAACAACAACAAGGTCTTTCTATGTATTGATGCATTCAATCTCAACCTCGAACACACAACCTAAGCACTATTTTTCACTTCCCTTCTACACACAGCAGCGCAAAGGGGGTTCAATGATTTGTCCCAGGTCATGGAGCTCGAAGGACATAGAGCCAGGACTGGACAATGGAGCGATCTGACAACAGAGACATTAAACATAAGCAGGGCTTTGTCTCCCACAAAGATCATAGGCATAACCATAATGGACTTGGCACAAGTCCTGCCGCATGGCAACCTTTCAGCAGATAGGTGCTATCTTAGTGCCATCCAGTTGACAGCAAGTCAGCGACTGTATAGGACAGGGTAGAACTGTCTGTGGGTTTTTGACACGAAATATTTACAGCAGTAGAACTCCTCATCTTTCTCCCACTAAAGTCCCTATGATTGTTAGTAATTTGGTCAGAAGTCACTTTAATGGTGACCAAATCCTTCCTTTTTTGGGATTCAACATTATACCACAGTGCTTCTAATAGCTCCTCGCCCTAAACCAAAACAGGCATGAGAGAGTTGATTCTGACTCATGGTGCCCCATGTGTGCATTGCATAGGACTTTCAAGACTATAGGCTTTAAGCAGGTTGCCAGGCCATTCCTCCATGGTGTCCCTGGGTGGGTTCCAATGGCAAATGATTTGTTAAATAGTTGTGTGTGGAACTGTTTGCCCCCCTTCAGGAACTCCAATATCCTTGCAGCTCTCTATTCACAAAGAACTCTCCTTCCAAACAAGAGCTCAGAGTGCTTGTTTTCTCTCTCTTATTTTCTTTACATCAAGTTGTTTGGGACTCCCCAGGAGCTGGGTCCCAGGGACATATTTATATGTAATTATGACCCTGTCATCTACAACATGATCAGGATAAATGGAGAAAAGACTGAAGTGATCAGGGCTATCTTCTTTCTGGAGTCCACAATAAATGATCATGCGAGCCCCGGTCAAGAACTCAAGGGATGTATTGTATTGGGTAAATCTGCTGTTTGAGATCTCTTTCTTTTTTCTCTTTTTGCAGCTGGGAAAGAGAAAGGGGAGATGGGCTGTTCTCCCAAGTTGGGGTCCCTGCCAGGGCACCCCCCACTCAAACCTGGCCAACTCCACTCGGGAATAGAGTTCCCTGCCACTTCTGTAGAACTGCCCTGTGGAAGGACCAATGTCCTAAAGGTTCAGAATGGAGAAGACAAGTTTCAAGAGCTACAGCCTAGCCCCTTACAGCCAGAGTGTGACTCAACAAGGGCCCCCACAGGCACTTTCTAGGGATCTTAAGTAGTTGGGGCTTAAGGAGAGTGGCATGGGGCCCTAGCAAGCTAGGAGCCCATCCCAGGCTGGGGTTACATATCCCAAGCACTTGATGGGGAGGCCTCAGGTAAGCAGTGGGCCCAATGGAGTTCTGGGTATGTGGGCCTGGGGGAGGGGAGCCACCTTTGGGGCTGGACCAACCCAGGGCATCCCAAGTGGGATGGGGTGCAGGGGCCTGGGTAGGGTCCCTCTTCCTCTCCATCCTCCATGGCCAGTCAGGCTAACACAAGATCTTGGGCAGGCAGGGGGCCTGGGGCAGTGCCCAGATGAGCCAGGGGCTAGCTGGGCAGGTGGTGTTTCCTGGGTAGGCAGAGGGCATCGGGCAGGGTCTTTGTGGCAGGCCCAGTCCCAGGTGGGCAGGGACTTGGAACAGGGATCCCATGCATGTGCCCGGCCTGGACTGGACCCAGGGTTGGCAAAGGCCCTGATGCAGGTTCCTGGGTGGGCAGCGGGCCCAGGGCAGAGTCTTGGTGGTGAGCAGGCCCAGGGAGGGGTCAGGGGTCTGGAGTGTGGTCCTGGGTGTGTCAGCTGGGCAGGGCGGGGATCCTGGTGGCTGGCCAGGTGCCTGGTGGGTTCCAGACCCACATCAGGGGTCATGGTGGCAAGGCCCTTCCTGGTGGGCAGGGGTTTGGGAAGGGGCGGGAAGGCTGCACAGGCCACACCTGGTCTTTGAAGTCCTAGGCCTTGCGCATCAGGTCATTATGGCCCATGGAGGCAGTGCGGCTCTGAGGCTTCAGAACTTGGCTCGCTCAGCTCCTGAGCCCTTGACCTCTATAGGAAGTGCTGGCTGACCTCCTGTCATGTTCTCAATAGGCTCCAGCTGCTGCCAAGTAGGCCAAGCCTTAAAGGGGCCATGGGCTTCCACCTGTGCGCCCCTCCTCCTCACCCTTAAAGGGGCCGCGTGCTGCCGCCAGAGACCTCTTTCAAAAGTGTTCTTCAAAGGGTTTAAGAGCAAGAATGTTACATTAAGGTGCACCTGACTAAAGCCATCTTAGTCATATTTTCGATGGCCTTCTATGCATGTGAAAGTTGGACATTGAAAAGTAAGATCAGAGAAGAATCAATGCATTTGAATTGGGAGGCTGGTAAAGAATATTGAAAGTACTATGAACTGCCAAAGAACAAACAAATGTGGGTTAGAAGTACAGCCAGAATACTCCTTAGAAGCCAGGATGGTGAGGCCTCCCCTCACGTACCGTGGGCATACTGTTAGGGAGAGACCAGTCCCTGGGGGAGGAAGGACGTCCTGCTTGGTGAAGCAGAGAGGCAGTGAAAATGAAGAAGAACTTCGGCCAATGGATTGACACAGTGGCTGCAACAAGGGGCTCAAACATAACAACAATTGAGAGGATGGGGCAGGACTGGGTTGTGTTTCGTTCTATTATCCATAGGGTGGCTAGGGGTTGGAACTGACTCAATGGCATCTAACAGCAGAAACAATGTCTACACCCGCTACTAACAGGACAGGAAGTTTCCCAACCCCTCTCATCTCTCAACCCCAGGAACAGAGATGCCACCTTCCTTCTAGCTGTATTCCCAGTATCTAGAACAGAGCTCAGCAATGAAGTACCTAACAAACCTGAAGTAGCTGTTACTTAGCTCCATGCCTCAGAGGTCTCAGTTCCCAAGTCCCGAAACAATGACATCAGTGTTGTTGTTTGTTGCCATCAAGTCGACTTCCAGTTACACCTGCGTCACACCTGCCTACCTAGAATCCCACCTTATGAAAATAAGCCAGAACAATGATTCTTGCCCACGGTGTCTGCAGACTATGACTCACCACACTGAAGGGATGTCATGTAAATGTTGAACTGCTAGCTCAAAGGTTGACAGTTCAAACCACCAGCTGCTTCAAGGAAAACGATGAGGCTGTCTGTTCCAGTAATGTTGGACAACGTTGGAAAATTTACATAGGGCCTCCATGAGTTGGAATTGACTGGACAGTAATGGGTTTGCTGTACCTGGAATGATGATGCGACCAGAGAAAGAATGAGAGGGAAGTCTGAAAAAGAAGCACCGACCTGCCCTCCATCGGGCTGTTTTGTGATTTTTTTGCAGCAGATGGTTCAAAGGGAACAGGGAATGAAGAGGCGGAGTGCATGGCACAGTTGAGGGCTATTTGCCTTTCTGACCAAGTGCCTCTGTGAGAAAAGGGGGAGGGGAGGCTTGACCTGGATCTTGATCAAAGCCCAAGAAAATATATGAATTTCCAGAATGAGAGAGGTTTCCCAAGTCAGGGTAGTAACAGGAGCTGACAGCTCTCACCTCTGACCCTGTGGGCCCTGTTCAAAGAATCTCCTGGACTGGGTGGGAGGTGGGTGGTTAGTCAGAGAGACAAAGAGACAGTCGAACTAGGAACTCTGGCTCTTTCCCAGCCTGAGCCTGAGCCCCTGAGCCTCCTCAACTCCACTCTCCCCCTTCCCCGGCCCCCCACAGAGACACCTTCCAGAGGTCTTCCTGTACCCATATGTAGGTTTTGGCTCTTCCTGCTTTTGGCTCTGCTCAGTGGCAGGGCATTTGAAGGGTGGTTGTGGGATTTGTACAGTTGACATTAGGGTAAATGCGTGATCATTTCTTAAATTGATCCTCCTGCAGCTTTAGGCTGTGTTTCCAAACTCCCTGTCCTCACAGAGGCTCTGCAGAGGGGACAGTGGCTCTGATTCCACCTGGAAGTTCCTGGTTGAGCACATGGATTTCCCATCCCAGTCTAGCCATGGCACCAGGGATCAGGGTGCTAGGAGAGGGGCAAATGGGTCCCCAAAGGAGATGTGTGGTGACCACAAAAGTGACACACTGGTGGTCACCTACTAATTGTACATGGTGGTGCTTGCCCCTCTCAAGGTGGAAACATACAATTTCGCCTATGCCTCTTCTCTAAAAGCAAGTGGACCTGCTTGTGACAGGAGGTTTTGGAAAGTTCTTTCATGGGCCACAAAGAAGTGTGGCTGATCCAGTGTCTCAAGCTGATTTCGAGTAGTGTCCAGAGAGTTCGTGGTGAAAGGGGGTAGGGAACTGTGGGGGGCTGGCCAGGGAGTGAACACGGAGTAATTTGAGCCAGACAGAGTAATGAATGGGAGGCAGAATGGATATGGAAGTAATCTGGGGGACGAGTTTGGATCTGCCTCTGTGGGTTTCTGGCACTATAAATTTGTCCATTGTCAGAAGGCCTCATCTTTCTCCCTCTCAGAGCAGCTAGTGGGTTTGAACTGCTGGCTTTGAGATTAGTAGCGGGATGCTTAACCCACAGCATCACCAAAACTCCTTAGCAAGAAGGATATTACCACAACCACAGCCACCAACCCTTTTTCCTAATTTTCTGAGAGATAGAGAGGAAAGAGTGCTGTCCAGCGTTCGACTCCCTTTAAAGAAAATGGGAGGTCCAGGGTGATGACAGCAGGTGGCTGGAACATCCTAGCCTGGCATCCAGGGCCACCCGGAAAGATTCTCCCTTGTATGCTCTGTGAAGTAGGCACACTCAAAGACCACAGGACCTCGGTCTCAGCTGTCGGCCTCGGGGCTTGGGTTTCTTAGTTCCTGCTGCTTGGGGAGGGGCTGCTCGATGGAGAGCCTCGTCACTTAGCATCATGGCTGCTCAGACGTGATACCCCTGAGTCGTGTAATTTACATTTCATGCACAATTGAAGCAGCTAATGGTGTCATTCTCCAAGGGGGGTACAAGTTGTCATAATGTTAATTACATTGCAGGCGTGCTCCCTCTCCTTTGTCCCCAAGTGCTCCATTGGAAGTTCCCAGGTAGCAGTCGAGTGGGTGTCCAAGAGAGTGGCTTTGGCTCTCTCCAAGGTGTCATGGCTGAGGAGTGGTTACAAGGCCAAGAATTCTTTCTCTGATTTCGTTGTGGGTGTGTTGGCGCAGTGCGAGTAGAGGTGGCAGCTAAAACAGCCCAGTGATCTCCCCATCCTTTTCTCCCCTGCGCGTGTGCAATCGGGCAGGGCTGGAGGGTGCCTGTTCAATGCTCAAGCTAATTTTGCTTGATAGGGGACAGTGGAGATGATGTGTAGGGAAAAGGAGGCAAAATCCAACCACTCTTAGTCCAGATATCAGCAGACGGTAGAGCTAAGCCTGTAGTCTCTGAGGCTGGTCTGCTGGGATTTAAATTCCAGCTCCCCCTTGGATAACCTGGTTACCCCTGGGCCAGATGGCTTCACCTCTCTGTGCATTCGTGTTCTCACCTATAGACGGAAGCTGATGCACTACCAATGGGTCAGTCGATTCCAACTCATAGTGAGCCTGGAGGACAGAGTGGAACCATTCTATAGGCGTTCCCATAGGCTGTGACTGATACTGGAGCAAATTGATGCATCATTCTCATGGGAAGCTGCTGAGGGTTTCGCTGAGCTAGTGGTAAATAGTCAAGGGCTTCTCTACTGCCCCGCCAGCGCTCCTCTTAAAGGGGTTGCAAAAGTCACCAAAACCCCACTTCTCTAGAGTTCATTCAGACTCATAGCAACTCAGCAGGATAAAGTAATAACTGTCCCTGCAGACGTCCGACCCTGAAAATCTTTCTGAGCTCAGACAGCCCCATCTTGATTCCGAAGAACAGCTGGTGGGTTTGAATCACCGACCTTCTGGTTAGCAGTTCTAATGCTTCACCCACACCACCACCCGTGGGATGAAATGAGTGAATGTACATGCAATGCTTAGGATACTTGTACATAACATGCACTTAGTAATTGTGAGCTATTGTGGTAGGAGGGGAGTCCAAAAACCAAACCAAACTCACTGCCATCGAATCCACTCTGACTCCTCATGACCTGAGTTCTACCCTATAGGACAGGGTCCAACTGCTCCTGTGGGTATTTGAGATTGTAACTTTATAGGATTGGAAAGTTTCATGTTTTTCGCTGAGAGTGGCTGGTGGTTTTGAACTATTGGCTTTGGGATTAGCAGCCCAATATGTAATCACCCACGCCATTATTAAATGTGAGCTACGAGTTTCTGACATTTTCTGTGAGGTGGTAGAAGTATATGTCATTCCTATATTTAAAGAAGGTAAATCTACTGAAACAGAACAATTGCCATGGCTTTCCAAAGAGAGGAGAGATGTCAGTTTTAAGGATATATAGAGCTGTGAGTCATCCCTGGAGAGTACAAATGGTTAAAACACTTGGCCATTTTAACAGAAACTGAGGAGGTTCAAGCGCACCCAGAAATACCTTGGAAGAAAAGCCTGGCCATCTGTTTCTGAAAGGTTATGCCCATTGAAAGTCCTATGACTCACCATGAATCGCAATCAACTCAGTGTCAAATGGTCATTTTAAATTTCAAGATGGTTCCTGGGCTGAAAGAAAACATTCTAAGTTGTCTATTGAAGAGGAGGTTTGTGAGAGCACCTGACCCATTCAAACACAACTGATGAGGAACCTCGGTGGGGCCACTGTACACAGACCAGGCCATGCTTTCTCCACATCTGGTTCTGTTGGATGCTGTCAAGTTGGTTTCAACTCGTGGCGACTCTACATACAACCGAAAGAAACACTGCCTGCTCCTGTGCCAGCCTCACAATTGTTATGTTTTAGTGTGTTGTTGTAGAAACTGTGTCCATCCATCTTGGTGAGGGTCCTCCCCTTTTGGGTGCCCCTTTACCAAGCATGATGGCCTTTTCCATGATGTTGTTCCTCATAGCTCCTGATGCCCAAGGATGTGAGATAAAGTCTAGCCATCCTTGCCTCTAAGGAGCAATCTGGATACACTTCTTTCAAGGCAGATCTTGCTCCTCAACTGAAATTCTTGCAGAGAGAGTGAAAACACACCTGATTTTCCTAGAGTCTCGTTTCCCAAAGTGGGCAACACCACCCACCTACTGGGCACAGAAAAATCCAGAGATCTACAAAGCAGATATCTACATTTTATCCTGGATGGTGGGCTATAGTACAAAATTATTTCATTGCTGGGGGGTCCTGAGTAATTTCTTTTTCTGAAAAGAGGGCAGTAGGCAGAATAAGTTTGGGAACCTTTGGTCTGGAGCAGGAGCTGGAAACCTGTTTTTCTGCCAAGGACCATGTGGTGATTTATAACATCATTCATGGGGCCATACAGGTCAAATATTTAATGAACTCACCCCTAAGGTGATGGCTACAAATGCTTCTCGTTGTTGAGATGTGTGATGCTGGCAGCTATTGATTATTTGGGGGGCCCTATACAGCCCTCGGGCCATACATTGGTCTAAGGTAGTGGATCTCAACCAGTGGGTCACGACACCTTTGGGGGTCCAATGACACTCTCACAGGGGTTGCCTGGTTCATCGCAGTAGCACAATTACAGTGATGAATTAGCAATGAAATAACTTTTATGATCGGGGTAAACACAACCTGAGGAACTGTATGAAAGAATCATGGCATTCAGAAGGTTGAGAAACACTTGTCTAGGGAAAGGTTGGGATCTCCATGTAGACTACACATGAACTTCATAGGCAGTCAGGCAGCGTATCACTTGGGTTTCATTGGAGAGGAAAGAACTATTGATCATGTCTCAAGGACAAACAAATCTGGAAGGAAATGTTATTGTGGATGAAAACAAAACATAAAACAAACTCTTGAAAGATTTCTGTATTCTAGAGATGAATTGCAATCAAGAAAATTAAATGATATCTCTGAGGGTTCCAGCAGAAAAAAAAACCATGCCGAAGGTTTAATTAAAGAGAGTTTAATGAAGACTATTCACAATGGTGGGGATGGGCTTAAGAAAGCCAACAAAAGATAAGGAGGCCCCGAGGGTCTAACAAGAGCATAAAGCTGTTGCCACCTGTCCTATGGAATTTTCTCTTCAGCTCTTTGACTTTGTCATTTCTTCTCATTGTCATAGCTACTCTATGATATAGAACAATTCTGACTCATAGGAATTTGATACTACTGTCATCTCCCAATTTCCTTTATTTTCCAACTTCATGTGTGTTAAAATATGCAGTATTGCATCAGATTTCCTGTGCTCTAAACCAGTGGTTCTCAACCTTCCTAATTCCTTGGCACTATAATGAAGTTCCTGATGTTGTGGTGAACATCCATTCGTAAAATTATTTTCGTTGCTACTTCATAACTGTAATTTTGCTACTATGAAGAAGAGACCGACCCCTGTGAATGGGTAGCTCAACCCCCAAAGAGGTCCCGATCCACAGGTTGAGAACCGCTGCTCTAAACTAAGAGGTGTTTCTTTAAGATGTACTTCAGTATATTGTTAGACGCCCAAGTCCTGTTATTGTTGTTGTTAAGTGCCGTCGAGTGGATTTTGGCTCACAGCAACTCTATGTACAATGTACCGAAACACTGCCCCATTAGTGCATTCCTCACAGTGGTTCTTTGCTTGCGCTCATTGTTGCAGCCACTGAGCTATTCCAAATTGTAGGGGCTGCCTCTCCTTTGCTGCCCTTCTACTCTACCAATATCTGTGTCTTCCTCTAGGACAGTGCTTCTCAACCTTCCTAAATCCACGACACTTTCATACAGTTTCCTTTGTAGTGGTAGACCCCAATCATAAAATTATATTCTTTGCTACTTCGTAACTCTCGTTTTGTTACAAGTTATGAATAGTGCAACCCTGTAAAGGGTTCGTCTAAGCCCCAAAGGGGTCACGACCCACATGGTGAGAACCGCTACTCTAAATTGAGAGGAGTCTCTCTTAAGGTCTATTTCACCATACTGTTAGAAGCTCAAGTCCATTTGTTGTTTTTGTTAGGTGCCGTCGAGTGGGTATGTCTCATAGCAACTCTACGCACAATATAATGAAACGCCGCCCTGTCCTGTGACATCCTCACAGTGGTTCTCTGCTTGCGCTCATTGTTGCAGCCACTGTGCTAATGCATCTTGTTGGGGACCGCCTCTCTTTTCCTGCCCTTTCATACCAAGATTTGGGACTTCCTCTAGAGCAGTGGTTCTCCACTTTCCTAATGCCATGATATTTTCATACCGATTCTCATTTAGTGGTGACACCCCCAACCATAAAATGATTTCATTGCAGCTTCATAACTGTAATTTTGTTACTGTTATGAGTCACGACACCCCTGTGAAATTTTCATTCCATATCCACAAAGGGGTCGCGACACACAGCTGAAGATCCCCTGCTCTAAACTAAGAGGAGATTCTCTTAAGATAGAATTCAGCATACTGGTAGATGCACAAGTTCTGTTGTTATTGGTGTTAGGTACCATCGAGTGGGTTTTGGCTCATAGTAACTCTATGCACAATATAATGAAACGCTTTCCCATCCTATGCCATCCTCACAGTGCTTCTTTTGCTTGTGCGCATTGTTGCAGCCACTGTGCTAATCCAACTTTTGGGTAGCTGCCTCTTTTTTGTGGCCTTTCTACTGTACCAAGACTTGTGTCTTCCTCTAGGGCAGTGGTTGTCAAATTTCCTAATGCCATGACCCTTTCATACAGTTCCTCATGTAGTGGTGACCCCCATCATAACATTATTGTTACTTCATAACTGTAATTTTCCTACAGTTGTGAATCATTTCACACCCGTGAAAGGGTCATTTGATCGCCAAAAGTGGTCGCGAACCACAGGTTAAAAACCGCTGGTCTAAACTAAGAGGAGTTTCTCTTAATATCTACTTCACCCTATTGTCAGGAGCACAAATCCTATAGTTATTGTTAGATTCTGTTGTGTAGCTTTCGACGCCTAGCAACTCTAAGCACAATATGATGGAAAGGTGTCCTGTCCTGCGCCATCCTCCCAGTGGTTCTTTTGCTTGCGCGGATTGTTGCAGCCACTGTTGTATTCCATCGTGCTGTGGGCTGCCTCTTTTTGCTGCCCTTCTACTGTACCCAGATCTATGTCTCCCTCTAGGGCAGTGGTTCTCAACCTTCCTAATGTCATGACTCTTTCACACCATTCCTCATGTACTAGTGACCCCCCCCCAATCATAAAATTATTTTCCTTGTTACTCCATAACTATAAATTTGCTATTGTTATGAATCAGGTCACCCATGTGAAATGCTCATTGTTCCCTCCTAAGACGTTGTGACCCACAGTTAGAGAACTGTTACTCTACACTAAGAGTTTCTTTTAAAGTCTTCTTCAGCATAATGTTAGAGGCACAAATCCTGTTGTTTGGTGCCTTCGAATGGGTTTAGGCTCATACCAACTCTATGCACCATGTAATGAAATGCTTTCCCATCCTGTGCCTTCCATACAGTGGTTCTTTTGCTCACACTCATTTTTGCAGCCACTGTGCTAATCCATCTTGTTGGGCACTGCCTCTCTTTTCCTGCCCTTCTGTACCAAGATATGTGTCTTCCTCTAGAGCAGTGGTTCTCAACTTTCCAAATGCCACAACCACTTCACACCATTCCTCGTGTAGTGGTGACATCCAACCATAAAATATTTGCATTGCTACATCATAATTGTAATTTTGCTTCTGTTATGGATCAGGCCACCCATGTGAAAGGTTCGTTAGTCTCCTCAAAGGTGTCTTGACACACAGTGTGAGAACCAATGGTCTAAACGAATAGGAGTTTCTCTTAAGGTCTACTTCAGAATATTCTTAGAAGCCCAAGTTCTTTTTATTAGTGTTTGGTGCCTTTGAGTGTGTGTTGGCTCATACCAACTGTATGCACAATATAATGAAACTCGGCCCCATCTCGTGCCATCCTCACTGTGGTCCTTTGCTTGCGCTCACTGCTGCATCAATTCCATTTGTAGGGGCTGCCTGACTTTTGCAGCCCTTCTGCTGTACCAACATTTGTGTCTTCCTCTAGGACAATGTTTCTCATACATCCTAATTCTGTGGCCCTTTCGTACAGTTCCCAATGTAGTGGTGGACCCCAATCATAAAATTATATTCATTGATATTTCATAACTGTACTTTTGCTACTGTTATGAATCAGGCCATCACTGTGAAGGGGTGTTTCGAAACACCCCCCACCTGAAAGTGTTCACGACCCAATGTTGAGAACCCTGCTGTAAACTAAGAAGAGTTGCTCTTAAGATTTACTTCAGCATATTGTTAAACACACAAGCCCTGTTGTTATTGTTGTTAAGTTCTGCGGAGGGGGTTTTGGCTCATCGCATCTCTATGCACAATATCATGAAATGCTTCCCAGACCTGTGCCATCCTGTCAGTGGTTGTTTGCTAGTGCTCATTGTTGGAGCCATATTTGGGGGGCCTGGCTATTTTTTGTTGCCCTTCTACTCTACCAAGATTTGTGTCTTCCTTTAGTGCAGTGGTTCTCAACCTTCCTAATGCCACAACATTTTCATACCGTTCCTCATATAGTGCTGACTGCCAAATCATAAAATTATTTTCATTGCAACTTTGTAACTCTAATTTTCCTACTGTTATGACTGGGCGACCACTATGAAAGGTTCATTCATCCCCCAACAGGGCTCGTGACCCAAAAGTTGAGAACCGCTGCACTAAACTAATAGGAGTTTCTCTTAAGGTCTACTTCAGCACATTATAAGAAACACAAGTCCTGTTGTTTTGTTGTCAGGTGCAGTCGAGTGGGTTTTGACTCATAGCAACTCTGTGCTCCATATAATGTAACGCTGCC
This sequence comes from Tenrec ecaudatus, assembly GCF_050624435.1. Classification (NCBI taxonomy): domain Eukaryota; kingdom Metazoa; phylum Chordata; class Mammalia; order Afrosoricida; family Tenrecidae; genus Tenrec; species Tenrec ecaudatus. The sequence goes on along the minus strand of NW_027458458.1, from coordinate 284,033 downwards.
CCATGTTGTGCCATCCTCACAGTGTTCCCTTAGCTTGAGCTCATTGCTGCAGCCACTGTGCTATTCCATCTATTTGGGGGCTGACTCTATATTGCGGCCCTTCAACTGTATCAAGACTTGTGTCTTCCTGTAGGACTGTGGTTTTCAGCAATCCTAATGCCACGACCCTTTCATACAGTGCCTCGTGTAGTAATGACACCCCAACCAAAAAAATTGTACTGTTGCTACTTCATAACTGTAATTTTGCTACTGTTACGTATCTGGCCACGCCTATGGGAGGGTCATTCGAACACCCCCAAAGGATTTACCACTCAACTCACAAGTTGAGAACGGCTGCTCTAAACTAAGAGCAGTTTCTCTCAAGGTTTAGTTGAGCATACTGTTAGATGTATGATTCCTCCTGTTATTGTTGTTCGGGCCGTGGAGAGGGTTTGGGCTGATAGCAACCCTGTGCACAATATAATAAAGGCCTGCCCAGTCTTGCATCATCCTCACGGTGGTTCTTTGCTTGCGCTCATTGTTGCAGCCACCGTGCAAATCCGTCTTGTAGGGACTTCCTCTCTTCTGCTGCCCTTCTACTGTACTTGCGTCTTCCTCTAGGACAGTGTTTCTCACGCTTCCTATTTCTACGACCTTTCCATACACTTCCCAATGTGTAGTGGTGGTCCCCAAAGCATAAAGGTTTTTTTCTACTGTTATTCCATAACTGTAATTTTGCAAGTCTTATGAATCTAGTCACCCTGTGAAAGGGTTGTTCAACCAACCAAAGTGGTCACAAGTCACAGGTTGAGAACCGCTGTTCTAAATTAAGAGGAGTTTCTCCTGTGGTCTAGCTCAGTATATTATTACACGCACGAGTCCTGTTCTTATTGTTGTTAGGAGGCTGTCGAGTGGGTTTGGCTCATAGTTGGCTCATAACAACTCTATGCACAGTATCATGAAACACTGTTCCATCCTCTAACACCCTCACACTTTTCTTTTGTTTTCACTCATTGTTGCAGTCTCTGTGCTAATCCATCTTTTGGGGGACTGCCTCTCATTTGCTGACCTTCAACTGTACCCAGATTTGTGTCTTCCTCTAGGGCAGTGGTTCTCAAACTTCCTAATGCACGACTCTTTTACACCATTCCTCATGTATTGGTGACCTCCCCCCCCCCCCAATCATAAAATTACTTTCCTTGTTACTTTATAACTAAAATTATGCTACTGTTATGAATCAGGCCACCATGTGATATAGTCATTCTCCCCCCCACCCCCCAAAAGGCATCACGACCCACAGTTTGAGAACTGCTATTCTACACTAAGAGGAGTTTCTTTTTAAGGTATGTTTCAGCATATTGTTAGAAGCACAAATCCTGTTCTTGTTTTTGGCTGCCTTCCAGTGGGTTTTGGCTCATACCAACCGTATGCACAATGTAATGAAACGTTGTCCTGCCCTGTGCATCCTCACGATGGTTCTGCTGTTTGGGCTCATTGTTGCGGCCACTGTGGTAATCCATCTTGTTAGGGACTACCTCTCTTTTCCCGCCCTTCCGTACCAAGATTTGCGTCTTCCTCAAAAATAGTGGTTCTCAACTTTCTGAATGCCACTACTATTTCATACCAGTCCTCAGGTAGTGGTGACTCCCCAACCATAAAATATTTTCATTGCTACATCATAACTGTAATTTCGCTTCTGTTATGGATCAGGCCACCCATGTGAAAGGTTCATTAGTCTTCTAAAGGCACTGTGACACAGTTTGAGAACCAGTGGTCTAAACTAAGGGGAGTTTCTCTTAAGGTCTACTTCAGCATATTCATAGACGCACAGTCCTGTTGTTATTGTTTGGTGCCTTTGAGTGTGTGCTGGCTCATAGCAACTCTATACACAATATAATGAAACATGACCCCGTCTCGTGCCACCCTCACCGTGGTTATTTTGCTTGTTGTCATTGTTGCAGCCATGGGCTAATCCAACTTTTGGGGGGCTGCCTCTCTTTTGCTGCCCCTCTACTACCCTTTCATTCATTTCCTCATGTAGTGATGAACCCCCAATCATAAAATTATTTTCATTGCTACTTCGTAACTTTAATTTTGCTACAGTTATGAATCAGGCCTCCACTGTGAAAGGGTCATTTGACCCCCCCCCAAAGGGCTCGTGACCCACAGGTTGAGAACCACTGCTCTAAACTAAGAGGAGTTTCTCTTAGGATCTACAGCACCATATTGTGAAAAGCATGAGTCCTACAGTGATTGTTGTTAGGTGTTGCCCAGTGGGTTTCGATTCTCAGCAACTCTACGCACAAGATAATGAAACGCTGCGCCGTCCTGTGCCATCCTCACAGTGGTTTCTTGTCTGCACTCATTGTTGCAGCCACTGCGCTAATCTATCATCTGGGGGTCTGCCTCTCATTTGCTGCCTTTCTGCTCTGCCAAGATTTCTGTCTTGCTCGAGGACAGTGGCTCTCAACCTTCCTATAATGCCACAGGCCTTTTATACCACTCCTCATGTAGTGGGTACAATCCCAGTCATAAATTTATCGTCATTGCTACTTCATAAGAGTAATGTAGCTACTGCTATGAATTGGGTCACCCCTGTGCAAGGGTAGTTCATCACCCTAATGGAGTCATGACCCACAAGTTGAGAATCTCTGCTCCAAACAATGAAGAATATCTCTTAAGATATATTTCAGCACATTGTTAGAAGCAAAAGTCCTGTTGTTATTGTATTTAGGTGCCTTCAAGTGGGTTTTGGCTCATAGCAACACTATGCAAAATATAACGAAATGCTCCCCCATCCTGTGCATTCCTCACAGTGGTTCTTTGCTTGCGCTGGTTGTTGCAGCCACTGAGCTATTCCAACTTGGAGGGGCTGCCTCTCCTTTGCTGCCCTTCTACTCTACCAACATTTGTGTCTTCCTCTCGGACAGTGGTTCTCAATCTTCCTAAATCTACGACCCTTTCATGCAGTTCCCAAAATAGTGGTGGACCCCCAGTCATACAAAACTTTCGCTGATATTTCATAACTGTAATTTTGCTAATCTTATGAATCAGGCAACCCTTGTGAAAGGGTCATTCAACCCACTCACTCCCCAAAAGGGTTCGTGATTCATAGGCTGAGAACCCTGCACTAAACTAAGAGGAGTTTCTCTTAAGATCTACGTCAGCATATTGTTAGAAGCTCAAGTTCTTTTTGTGTTGCTGTTAGTTGCCGTCGAGTGGGTTTTGACTCTCAGCAACTCTACGCACAATATAATGAAATGCTGCCCCGTCCTGTGCCGTCCTCACAGTGGTTCGTTGATGGCACTCATTGTTGCAGCCACTGAGCTATTCCATCTTGTAGGGTCTGCCTCTCACTTGCTGCCCTTCTGCAGTACCACGTTTTGTGTATTCCTCTCGGGCAGTGTTTCTGAACCTTCTTAATGGCATGGCTCCTTTATACAATTCTTAATGTTGTGGTGATCCTCCAACAGTAATTTTTTTTCATTGTTACTCCATTACTGTGATTTCACTACTGTTATGAATTGGGCAACACCTGTGAGAGGGGGTCGCGACCCACAAGTTAAGAACCACTGCTCTAAATTTAGAGGAGTTTCTCTTAAGATCTACTTCAGCATATTGTTAGAAGTACACGTCCTGTAGTTATTGTCAAGTTCCGTCGAGTGGGTTTTGACTCTTAGCAACTCTATGCACAATATAATGAAACGCTGCCCTGCCCTTAGCCACCCTCACCGTGCTTGTGTGCTTGGCCTCAGTGTTGCAGCCACTGTGCTAATCCAACTTGTTGGAGACTGCCGCTCTCTTCCTTCCCTTCTGTACCAGATTTGTGTCTTGCCCTAGGGAAGTGGTTCTCAACCTTCCTAATGCCACGACTCTTTCATACCATTCCTCATGTAGTGGTGATTGCCAAATCATGAAATTATTTTCATTGCTACATCATAACTCTAATTTTTCCACTTTAATGAACGGTCCACTGCCGTGAAAGCGTCATTCATCCCCCAAAAGGGGTCACGACCCTCAGTTTGAGGCCCGCTGCACTAAACTAATAGGAGATTCTCTTAAGGTCTACTTAGGTACATTGTTAGAAAAACAAGTCCTGTTTTATTTCTTGTGGGTTTTGCTCATAGCAACTCTATGTCAATATAATGAAACACTGTCCTGTCTTGTGCCATCCTTGCAGTGTTTCTTTGGCTTGTGTTTATTGTTGCAGCCACTGTGCTATCCCATCTATATTGGGGCTGAGTCTATTTTGTTGCCCTTCAACTGTATCAAGAATTGAGTCTTCCTCTTGGACAGTGGTTTTCAACATTCTTACTCACGACCCTTTCATCCAGTTCCTCATGTAGTCGTGACCAACCAACCATACAATTATTTTTGTTGCTACATCATAGCTGTAATTTTGCTACTGCTATAATTCAGGCCACCCCATGAAAGGGCTGTTTGACCCCCTAAGTAGACACGACCCACAGGTCGAGAGCCGCTGCTCTAAACGAAGGGGAGATTCTCTTAAGGTCTTCTTCAGCATATTGTTAGAAGCACAAGTCCTGTTGTTACTGTTGTTGGGTGCAGTCTAGTGGGTTTGGCTCATAGCCACTCTCTGCACAATATAATGAAACTCTGGGGGTCTTAAAGGCTTGAAGGCAAACAGGCTGAAATCTAGCTCAGAAGCAACAAAGCCCACAGAGAAGAAGCACACAAGCCTAAGTGAGCACGAGGTGTTGAAGGGATCAGGTAGCAGACACCAAAGAACAAAAACCATCATTGTGTGATCACCTTCCCCACATAAACGCTGAAGATGAATGTGTGCATAAGTATGTGTGGTGAAGAAGGCTGATGGTGGCCGGCTATCAAGCGATATAGCGTCCCGGGTCTTAGAGGCTTGAAAGTAAACAAGCTGGCCCAGAAGCAACAAAGCCCACATGGAAGCATCACACCAACATGTGTGATCATGAAGGGCTGAGGGGACCAGTTTTCAAGCAACAAAGGCGGGAGGTGGGATTATATCATCGTGAATGAGGGGAGTGCATGACGGGGGACCAATGCCCACCTGTAGACAACTGGACATCCCTTGCGGAGGGGTAGTGGGAAGGAGATGAGTCACTCAGGGTTCAGTGTAGCAATAATGAAACTCACAACCTTCCTCTAGTTATTAAACGCTTCCTCCCCCCACATCTCATGATCCCAATTCTACCTTGCAAACCTGGTTAGACCAGAAGATACACAGCGGTACAGACGGGAACTGGAAACACAGGGAATCCAGGACAGATGAACCCCCCAGGACCAGCGGTGAGAGTGGCGATACTGGGAGGGAAGTGGGTATAGAAATGGGAAACCGATCACAAGGATCTACATATAACTTCCCCCCTGGGAGATGGGCAACAGAAAATTGGGTGATGGGAGACGCCGCGCAGTGTAAGATAAGAGAAAATAATAATGTATAAATTATTAAGGGTTCATGAGGGAAGAGGAGCAGGGTGAGAAGGGGATAGGGGAAAGGGGAAATGAGCTGATTCCAGGAACCCAAGCAGAAAGCAAATTTTGAGAATGATGAAGGCAACGAATGTATAAGTGTGCTTTACACAATTGGTGTATGTATGGATTGTGATGAGTTGTATGAGCCCCAATAAAATGATTTTAAAAAAGAAAAAGAAAGAAATGTCTATAAATGAATGAAGGCAACATATGTATAAAATGCCTGATGCAATCAATATGGATTGCAACAAAAGTTGTAAGAGTCTCCAATAAAAGATTTTTAATAAAAATGTATATATAATAAATATTTTCCTAACTTATATAAATGATTAATAAGAATAAAATTAAGCAGCCTGGGTTTTTTATAGGAAAAAATGATAAAAGAACAAATGAGAGATTCAGCAGGAAGCAATGGATAGGAAAATATTATAAGGAAAGTTTTCTCTTATGTGGAATGTACATTCTCTTACATGACAACAATCAGAATATGCCGTAAGAACCTCAGACCAAATACTAGAATAAAATAGAGGAAAAAATCCCAACCCTTCAATAAAATGCTATATGCTTTCTATGATTTTCACAAAAGTTCAAATTCTTTAACAAAATATTTTGTTCATTCACATTTTTAATTATGCATAAATTTATGTCTACTTGCATTACATCTCATAAAAAGGCATAAGAATTGTTTTTGCACTGTTTAAAACTAAATAGAAGATAGTGAAGGTGAAAAAATAGCTTTCGTGAATGTTGCTTTGAAATACAAATGGCATTGTCCTAAGAAATATAAATGAGTTAATTTTTTAAAATCATTTTATTAGGGGCACATACAACTCTTATCACAATCCATACATACATCAGTTGTGTAAAGCACATCCGTACATTCATTGCCCTCATCATTCTCAAAACATTTGCTCTCCACTTAAGGCCTTGGCATCATGTCCTCATTTTTCTCCGCCCTCCCTGTTCCCCCCTCACTCATGAACCCTTGATAATTTGTCAGATCTTACATATTTTGTCTCCCTTCACCCACTTTTCTGTTGTCCATCCCCCAGGGAGGAAGTTATATGTAGATCCTTGTAACTGAGGTCTCAGAGCAGCTGGGTGTGATGCAGGGGAGGCTCTGGAAGCAGCTGAAGACACTGTGGGAGTTGGCAGCCCAACAGTGAGGGTCACTGCATCCGGGGGTACCAGAAAACTGGCTGGGGTTGCTTATTCCCCTAGATGCTACCCCTGCCTTGAAGAGAACCGTGACAGAGGCCTATAGACATGTGTCAGGAAAAGATGAGTCCTTCACTGTTTCCTCTTCCCACAAACCTTTGAGGAGAGCCTGCAGGGCAGGGGCTTGGCTCCCTGGCTCCAGTCACCTGCCCTCCCCCACAGCCACACCCTCGCCAGCCCCAACTCCCCCTGCCCTGGGTTTGCTTCTTGAATCCAGAGGAGCAGCCTGGGCAAAGACCATGAAGAACCTTGTCCTTCAGGCAGCCCCTTTGATCGAGTCCCTTGTCCTCCAGAGTGTGGACACATGCACACTAACTGTTGGGGGACTCAGCTGTCACCACAGGGGCCAGGATCTGAAGAGGATGCTGGCACTGCAGGGCTTCCTGAGGGAAGCCAAGGACTTGCAGAGCTGGCTGAGCAGCCAGCAGCTGGTGGCCAGAGGAGAGAGGACTATGAGCACACCCTAGTGAGGAAGGGGCTAGGGGCAAGGAAGGTGCCCTGGAGCCGAAGGAAGACGGGTGGTGGAGGGGGGGCTGCATGCACAAGGGGCTGATGGGGAACATCAGTCTGGACTGAGGACAGCTGTGGCTTCCTATTCCCCTCTCTGCATAGAGGGGCAAGTTCTGTGGCTGTCCAGTCTTGCCCTGCCCAGTCACTCACTGAGGTGTCTCACCAGCCAGGGCCCCCTGGGACCCCTCTCCTCTCTTCTCAGCTCCTCTTAACCAAGTTTGCAATGTTTCAGCACCAAGTGAAGATGGGTGGCCACCAGGGGGCAGCCTGCCCCACTAGCGGAGAGCCTGCTGGAGTGGCGGCCCAGCACTGCCCCCAGGGCCCAGCAGTGGTGACAGGACCTACAGTGAGTACCAGCAGCCTGGAGCAGGGGTGAGTTTGGGGGAGGTGCTGGGCATGGGCTGGACGGGCTTCCAGGGAGACCCTTGCTGTGCTGCGGCTCTGCCAAACCCCTGAGAGGTGAACTGGCTTTCTGTGTGCCCACATTGGGGGCCCGGGCCACGTGTTCCAGGGAGCAACTTGTGCAGCCTGGAGTTGGGACCCCTTACTTAAGCTGAGAGGCCATGTCAGACGACCTTCAGCAAAGCTCAGCCTTTGAGTTCTGGGCTTCTGGCTTCAGGGCACGGTGAGGGCAGCTGCTGGTTCTGGCCCAGCTGCAAGCAGCCTGGCTGTACCTGGCCCTTCTGGGGACTCCAGATAGCACTGGGGAAACTGGGTGCACCGAGAGGCTGGGTTACTTGCTAGAGACCACAGCTAATTAGCAGTGAAGTTGAGACGCGATATGGCCCTCACCATAAAAAGGAAGTGTTTTCTGCCCTGGTGACCCTTGGCCTTCCCTGAGGTCAAGGGTGACCATAGCAGCCACATGAAGAGTGTCAGAAGCAGGGCACCGTGACTGCCTCAACCTCCCCACTCTCCCCTGCCGGGGCTCTTCCAGTCTTGGCCTAGTGCCTCTATTGCTGGGGAGCAGGCTGGAGAGTACCCCACCCCTGCAGGGCCCACAACCTTCCTAGCAGTGCCAGCGGATCTGAGAAGGCACAGTCTGGCAGTGTGTGACCAGGCTACCTGGAAATGATCCCATTGAAGATCTGGAGAGCAGACCGATTGTTTTCCTTTGATTGTGTTACAGACACCTTACAGGAGAGAAGGACGTTTATAGATCACTGTCTACAGTTTCTGACCTTCAAAGCACTCAAATCATTGCCATCGAGTCGATTTCTATCATCGAGGCCCTGTAGGACAGCACACGACGGCCCCTGCGTCTCTGAGGCTGTCACTACGGGAGCAGACAGCCGAGCCTTGTCTTTGTGATGGGTTTCAGACCACTGACCTTGCCATGAGCAGCAGCCCGGGGCATGCCTTTTCTGACCTTGGGTTTGACCAATATATATATATATACACACATATAATGCACATATATATATGAATTTTAATATAGAGGGTTTTGTTTTAAGTGGAAACATGCAGAGCAATTTAACAATTTCTACACATTTTGTTTGCAGCTCTCATAATATAACACAGCACTCTTCTTGCCTTCTCCCTGGCCCCTCCCTCCCTCCTGAACTTTGAGGGCAAATGCTCCCCTTTGCTCTGGGAAGCACTTGCCTCAGAGGTGCCATGCGTTCACTTTATCAGCTCGACTGTTGCTTGGGCAGGGGTGATTCCTGGAGCTGCACTCTGTTTTGGATTTGAAGGGCCTTGGTCTCGGGGTTCCAGCAGTCCCTGTCAAACTTGTAATGCCCTCTTCATGAAGTCACCTTCCATTGGCTTTCAAGCTGTGCACAAGTTGCCAGTTTGAGCTCAACCAGAGCAGTTTGAGGCGGTGGCTGGGCACCATCTAACTCTCCTGGTCTCCAGGACAAGGATGGAGGGCTGTGGTGTTGGTGGTCCGTTAGTCCTGTGGACTGCTTTGCTTCAGTTTTTGATTTTCTTCACTTGTCAACTCCAGATGGGGAGAGAGGGGATCCTAGTTGCTAGAGGTGGCTTTGCAATGGAGACAAACATTTTATACTAAAGTGAGATTCTTACGTGACATTTGCGTGACTGCAGCAGCCCCTGCTCATCTTCCTCCGTACTCACCCTAGCTGACCACCTTCCTGCCTCAGAGGATGGGGCACTCCCTCTGCCCGTCCACCCTCAGGTCCTCACTTTCAGTCCCACAGGATCCTGTGGTATCAATCCCCCCCTATCAGCCCCACCCCCAGCCTACACAAGGATTACAAACCCTTGCTCCACTCAGATTCTCTGTAGCTAGTGTCACCACCCTGTGTTCCTCAGAGTGTGCTCTGCACCCATGAGATTATTGATTGGTTTCCACCCATAGTGACCCTGTGTGTCCCACAGGGCTTGCTCTGGGGGCAGCTCTCAGAGGGCGAAACCAGGAAGAGGAGGGGAGGGAGCAGTTGGGCAGAAGAAGCTGTCATGGACCCCACAGAGCCAGACTGCCCATGGAGGACAGGACCCTGTGGCTGTTTCCCCGAAGGTGTGCCCCTCAGGGCAGATCAATGCTCTGGAGACCCCACCGCAGGTGGAGGCCCCTCGACCCCTCCTCAGTCCCGCCCTCCACACCCTCACCTACATTTGGAGCTGGGTGAGCTTCTCCTCCTGGGCCACCAGCTGCCTTTCAAAGTCCTGGTGCCAGGCATGTGGCCCTCTAAGGGGCGAATCCCTGCTCACCCCACAGTCAGGGTCTAGCAGGAGGTCCTCTCAGGAGGCCAGCCAGACCTCGGCCTGACCCAGCAATCCCCGCAGCTCCTCCTAGTCCTGGCTCACCTGGCAGTGGTCCTGGTGAAGGGCCCAGGCCATCCGGAGCTCCTGCAGCTGCCTGTCCAGCTCCCGGAGACACTGTGACCTGGGGGGCAGAGGGCTGTTGGGAGGGGTGCAGGGTGTCGCCTGGGTGGGATAGGGCTGGGTTACCGTGGAGCAGGGAGCAGCAGGAAAGGGAGCTCTGGCCACGCACCACCCTGGCCCTAGACCTCAGCGCGCACATCTCTGGGGCCATGACGTAGCTGGTGTCCAGCAGCTGCTACCCCGCCGGACGCACTGCCTGGGCTCTCAGGCAGAGCTCCTGCCCCAGTGTCTCCTTGGCCCCAGCTGGCCCTTCTGAGGATATAGACTAGCGCCTGCTTCTCTTGAGCCTGAGTGCTGGGTGGGGGACAGGGCATGGGAACAGGTCTCAGGGCCAGAGGGCAGAACAGGGAGGAGGCAGGGAAGATCTGGGTGCCCCCACCCGCATGGAACAGAGCGAGCCCCCATCCAGGTGGGGTGGCACATGCAGCAGTTCCTGGCAGTGCCTGAGGAAGGCGTGGCCATGGGCTACTCACTCCAGCTGGTGGCCCTTCATGTTCAGGTGGCCCAGGCCTCCTGCACCTCAGCCAGCTGCTCGGCCAGGCCCTCCTGGACAGCAGGGTGTACCTGGATGGCCTCCATCCCCATCTGAACCACCACCTCGTCCACAGCCACCAGCTCCCTCTGCAGCTGGCAGAGAGCAGGCTGAATGCTCCTCCACCCAGGACTCTGCAGGCCATCCTGGCTGTACCCCAGCCTAGGTCAAGCCCAGGCCCGTCACCCCCAATCCCAGAGGGGGAAGGGGCTGGCTGCAGTCCTGCCTGGGGTCAGCTGGGGGTGAGGGTTCCTCATCCATCCATTGCCTACAGAAGAGGGGTTCTTGCGGGGGGGAGGGACTGGGGCCCTCCCCTGCAGGAGGCGGTGCTGGCGCTGCAGGACCTCCACAGACGCTAGGTCGTGGCCAAGGACAGCACCCTCCACCAGGACCACCTTCTGCATGTGGCCCCACAGCTCGAGCGCCGCCTTGTGGAAGTCGAGGGCACAGCGGGAAGGAGGGCCAGCAACTTTCTCCCTGAGAACAGGGCCACCTCCTTTTGAGCAAAGACTGTGGCTTGGGGATTTGTGGGGCTTTAACACGGAGGGAAATAGGACGAAGACTCTATTCCCTAAATTATAACAGGGAGAATCTGGAAAGCTGGTATTCCACGGTAGGAAAGCCTCTACTTTGGTAAGTTAGAGGTAAAGTCCAAGTACATTATCCTGCTTTAAAAATCATTCCCACGGATTCTCCGTTAACAGCTAGGCTGCCATAATGTGAGCACATGGCTGATTGTATCTCTGTGTAGAAGCAGATATGATCCTTTTGCCCTCTCTTCCCACTGTGACACCCAGCCCCCCTTGTAGCTTCCCCCAATGCAGGTATTAGCTTTACTCACCTTGGTGAGCTCAAGTACAGGGGCCTTACGATAGATACCGCCCACCTTGTGACCCATGTCACTACTGAAGAGGTGTGTCTCCAGGCTCCCTATACACGTCCCAAGATAGCAAAGGTTCCACTTCTCCCAGTTCCACGTGGTCCATCAAGAGGAGCTGAAGTGAGCATGCCTAATAAAACATGTCTGACTCTGTATTGTATTCTCTCGCCCCTGTCTTTCCTGTCCTCTGTGACTTTACCGTGGCCTTTACCTATTATCATCGCTGTACATTCGCGCCTTCTGGCCCTTCGGTGGTTAGAAGATGGATGGTTTCCTCTGATCACAGCAGGTTCCTGATGAGGCCCGGGGGCCACAGGCAGGGCCCGAGGGAGGAAAGGGTCTTGACACGCATGTTGGGAGGAAGGCAAAAAGATGGGGAGCCCTGAGCACATGAGACGGCGGCTCAGGGAGCGAGTGGGCTGCCTGTCAGGGGGTCTGCCTGTAGCACCTCCAACAGTCAGTGAGGAGAGGGCTGGCCCCGGGGCCACCCAGCCCCAGGATTTCGGATGCAGGACCTGTCAGGTGCTCAGTGCACTGAGACACCAGATCCCGAGCAAGGAGGGTGTGGGGAGGGGCGGCAGGGAGCTCTAAGAGTGGCAGTCAGCAAGAAGACCAGCAGGGCCTGTGCCCCCAACGAAACTGCGGCCCGTGCTCAGGGAGCACTGGGAGAGCCCACTTCGTGGTCCTGCCACAAGGAGTGACCTGCGCTGAACAACTCCAAACTGGGGGCAGGAAAGAGCGTGGTTGGACGGGGAAGGCTGATTGATGCTGGGAGCTGGAGTCAGCCATGCCTCTTCATACAAACATGTGCACACGAGAATACACACAGAAGTATGCATGCACACACCCACATGCCCACCCCTACACATGAGCATGCACACACATCTGGGGTAGGTCCCTGTGTCCCGAGCCCCTTGGCTGTCACTGGCCTGTCCCTCTGGGCACCCACCTCTGTGCGGGCTTTCATTGCCTTGTCCAGCCTCACCCATGTGGCCTCAACGCCGCTCCTATGGACTTGACTCTGGGCCATGGAGCTGGGGGAGGCGAGTTCCAGGGCACCTGCCAGCTCCCTCAGGGCCTGCACCCTGGCAGCCCCACACTCTGCCCTTTCTCCCGGAAGACCTTGAACTTCTCTTCCAGCATCTGCCAAAGGTGGGGCTGGAGAGGGTCAATGTGGATGGAATTCAGGCAGCTCCTAAAACTCACGAAAGGGCCAGCTGGCCCCAACAGCTCCCACATCCCTCAGCCCTGGTTCTAGAACTCTGCATGGCATCTCCTGCCCCCTCAGCCCACCCAGCATCTACCCTACCCTCCGTTCCTCCATCCACTTTCCCAGCACGACTCACTTCCACACCCTTCAGGTCCTGCCCACACTGTCTCTGGAGATAGCCCGAGTTCAGGGAACCCAGGGCAGCCCCTGCTGTCTGCAGCCTGTGGAGGAGGCAAAGCTGGGTCGGTGGATCAGGGAGCCTGGTCACAAAGCCCACTTAGCAGGGTCACTTTCCCAAGCCAAGGGCTCCCTGCACCTGCAGGGGTGTTCTGGGAAGAGTTGAGCTGGGCTGAGGATGCCCTGCACAGCCCCAGGCTGACCCAGGTCACAGTACAAGCTACTGCGTTTCCAGCCCAGATGGAGCTTAGGCGAGATAACGATTTGCCCATGATCCTAGCCCAGAGGCTGGCCCGGAGTCTCAGGGGCCCTGCATTTGCTGCATGCAAGAACCATGGAGGGGTGCAGCTTCTACCTTTGAAGGGTGTGCAGTCTCCTCCAAACACACAGCATGCCTGGGTGGCACACAACGTGGCTACCTGCGGAGTGCCGGGCTTTAGAATGACCCCACCTGCTGACTCATGGGGATCCTCCAGAGGGTTTGCAAGCCTGTAAATCTTTCCAAGAGCAGGGAACCTCTTCTTTCTCCTGAGGAGCAGTTAGTGGGACTGAACCAGGCAACAGCCCAACACTTCCCAAGCAGGCCTCCTGGAGCATCGTTAGAGCAAGGGGTAAACTGCTAGTGATAATGGGCTCCTGGGAGGAGAGTTTGCAGAAAGGCCTGAAGCGCTGAGCAAGATCTCAGGACGGTGGCCCTCTGGGAGCTTAGGACAAGTTCTAAACCCAGCCAGGAAGCTGAAGGGCTGACCAGACAGAAGCTGAGGGGGAGGAATGAGCATGCTGGGATAACTGCTGACCCCCGCCTGGGGGCAGGGCTTCCTGGTTGGAGCTGTGGGAGCTGACTCAGGCCAGACCCCACCTGCTCTGAGACACTGAGGCCACCCTCAAAGTTCACAGCCAACTGTCTCACGTGCTCATCCATATCCAGGTGGGTGCCTGGGGGAGGGGGTGGCTTCTGCAAGTGCTGCCACCCCAGGCCCAGAGTCCCACCCTCAATGCCCGGGCCCTTGGCCACCATGCTGTCTCAGGAGAAAGCCACAAGCCTCCCAGATGCTGTGTCCCACTGGGTGGAGGCCCCCCTGAGGAGATATGGATCGCACCAATGAATGACACAATCTGCCTCTGACCCCTTGAGGTCTCATCACCGCCCACTATCATCACCCCAGTGCCGCTTCCCACTCTGGACTAGAGTGCATAGGTATTAGCAAGAGATAAAACTCACAACACATGGAACCCAGGAACAGGAATGGGAATAGAGATACCAAATGACATATAACCGCACACCCCTCGCAGGGAGAGGAGCAACAGAAAGCTGAGGATAAAAGAGACAATGGTCGATGTGAGATATGAAAATAATAACAATCTATAATCTATCAAGGAACCACGAGTGGGGGAGGAGGAAAAAAAGGGGAGCTGATCCCAAGGGCTCAATAGAAAGTAAATGTCTAGAAAAGAATGATGGCAATATACGTATGACTATGTCAGATACAATTGGTGTATGGATTGTAACAAGAGTTGTAAGAGCCCCCAATAAGGACACACTGAGGATGATGAAATACACCACTGAAAACCTTATGCTAATCATTGATACACTGTCAGGTAGTGGAGGACTAGTAAAACTAGGCAGAACCTTGTCAGAGAGAGGACCAGATGACGAACACTTTTGGTCAGATTAAGGGGGAGGATCAGTGACAAAGAGCCAGGCCATTTGCAGGATGCATGGCCACGGGAGCTGCAACGATGGATTCAAACATCAGAAAGAAATGAGGGTGGCCCAGGACTGGCAAGCCTTTCCTTGTCCTGTACATTGGGGTTGCTTTGAAGCAGACCAACTGGACAGCACCTACCAACAAGACCAACCGAGGAAGAGGAAGCCACTATGGTCCCAGAAACAGACATCACTAGGACGTGTCAGGAGACTTTTATAAAGGTAACCAATGGCCTGGCCCTTCATCACAGAAAGCTGGGGAAGCACCATTGTCCTGGTTTACCAGACGTTCCCCAGATAAATTACTGTCCAGCTGCCCATAGGAAGGAGAAATACCTATAGACATGACGGAAGGGAGGTTCACTCCGCTATGGGAATGTGCTAATCTGTGCACTGAAATGTTGAAATCCACAGACACACGTGTATAAAAGAGAGTTGTAATTAAATGTTTTACCGTGGAAGACGGGTCACCACAGAGCTGTCTCTTTTGTGTTGAGACAAACTTTGCTGAATTTACCTGCCAGCAGTTGCGTGTCCTCCCTTTCTTTGAAGGTCGATGGAGACTCACGAGTGTAAGGAGAATGGTCAATGGTGGCCGTTCATAACCCAGGATCATCAGAAACCGCAGAGTAAATTTTAGGAACGTAGATGTAGGACAGCGGAGAAAATTTCACTCAGGGACTTCAGTGAACTCTCCTTACAATGCTGAGGCCTGACACGCCTAGTGCCTGGGGGCAACCCGGCTCCTGCCCTAGGTAGTTTTGTTGAGCGTGCGTCCCTCAGGTGGTGCCTTTTCTCTCCCAGCAATATTGCTCCCTGACATTCTGCCAATGATGAAAACTATTTGCCATGGGTATGTCGTTTCACATCATTGGCCTCCTCTTAGAAGTACAAATGCTTTTCTACACGGGTGCTGCTCCCTGAGCTTTCCTTGTCTTGGCTCAATTGATGCAGATTCCTGTGCTGAATACGCATGGACAAGCACAGGTGGGTGCTTGTCATTATACTCCGCAAACTCAGCAATTTCATTTGTCAAGACCCACCTGGCTTGATCAAGATTACTTATTCCAGTGAAAATGATTTTTATGCAAATTCTAGAGGAGCACCACAGTGCCTCTGGGAGCTACACCCGGGCCTGTGAACAGAGGCTCCGGAGTTTTCATTTTCTGACTAAAATTCAACACGGAATTTCATGGATCTAAGGAAACCGTGAATTCTGGACGTACCAGATTCTCACATCTTCATTGTCTAAGGCAAGCTTAAGTTTCCCAGTCTGATCCGGCTGCCACTTCATTTCTGGCAATGACCATTCAATTGTGGACGTTCAGCCTTCTTCGGAATTCTCTTATACCGGCATGTTCCCGTGCCACACTAAGACCACTCGGTGGAGGTTTATGTGACTCAGGACAACTCTTTATTTCAGGCGTCTAGAATAAAGGGAATTCACAAAGGTTGATGATCACTTATTAAAGTCCCGTTTCTCTATAAAGCCCACTGATGACACTTCTACATCTGAGGGCAAAGTTCTCGTGCAGCATGATATTCTCATTTCAGCCACGACGCCTGCAGTTTCTTCCTTGCAGAAAAAGCTTTCCCAGTGTACTTCTTTAAAATGCTGCAAAATAGTGGGACAGAAGATTTCGGTTTAGGGTTAACTTTAAACGGGCATAGGTACAGGCATGTGGGCATGTTTACAGACAGTGTTTGAGTTCAGGTTAGATTTAAGGCTGCGTGAGGATTCAGGTTATGGTAAGGTTGTGGATCAAATGTAGGGTGAGTGTGAGGTTGAAGGTAAGAGTGCTCAAGGATGAAAGAAACTATTGTCTCATTTAGGCTTCTGGTGAACTTGACTGTTTAGGTATGTGTTGGGGTTAATATTTGTGTGAGGGTTAGAAAGTGTGCGAGGTTAAGAGTTGGGGTCAGGCTTGCGGCTTGTGCGTTACATCCGTTTTGGTTGTGGATAAGTTTAGCTCTCTGTTTAGTTTAAGGGATTTGATTGCATTACTGGTGATATGGAGGCTTGGATTGAAGGTGATGGATAGAGTTAAGTTAGGTTCAGGCGAAGGGTGACGGTTAGGAGTAAGGTTAGTTGTAGGGGGAGCTGCATGTTCACATCAGATTTGGGGTTAGGATTAGGCTTAGCCTTAGGGTAGACATACGGTTAGGGTAGGGCTTGGTTTATGGTGAGCCTTAGGTTAGGGTTCAATTTAAAGTTAGGAGTCTACAGAATTAGACCTAGGCTTAGGGTTACACCTCTTTTTAGGTTTAGACCTAGGGCTAGGTTTTGACCTAGGTTAGGGTTAGGATTAGGGTTGGTTTTAGGATAGGATTTAGGTTTGAGGTTTCATTTAAGTGTAGGATTATTGGAAGTACATCTGCTCTCCCTGGTTTTCCTTCACGATCACAATGTTTCTGGAATTCATGGTTTAAGGAAACTCTTGCTCCTTGCCGGTTTCAAGGCAAAAAGGCGCCACCGGCAGTTGGTTTTTCCGTCAAACTTATGCTCTCTCTTTGAGAACCTTGAGTCTTTGGGAAAGCTGTGAGTCCAGCAAGATTTTTCAATTCAAGTGTGCCCCAAGCAGTGGGTTCTACCTCTGAGCAATACAGCCCGTGGAATTCCTGAGAATCTGGAACCTGCCATGAAGTTCACCCTGCGTTTTATTCACACGGAAGAAGCTCCTTCGAGGTTCCCATGTCTCTGTACACTGATGCTTCCAGCAACGCCATGTCTCACAGGTCAATAGTGCTTCTCTGAGTTTCACTGGTGTAGGGTAAAGGGTGAAGTGCCTGGGTTCCCGTGCTTCACTACTGTATGGCCTCAAGATGATGTTTGTAGGCACAGCGGCAAATCCATCCGTGGCAATTCTCTCATATTGTCATTGCGATGGGAAGATTCCTTATTCGCTAGGAAATGTTTTACCATGGAAGACGGGTCACCACAGAGCTGTCTCTTTTGTGTTGAGACAAAGTTTGCTGAATTTACCTGCCAGCAGTTGTGTGTCCTCTCTTTCTTTGAAGGTCGATGGAGACACACGGGTGTAAGGAGAACGGTGAATGGTGGCCATTCATAGCCCACGATCATCAGAAACCGCAGAGTAAATTTTAGGAACGTAAATGTAGGACAATGGAGAAAACTTCACTCAGGGACTTCAGTGAACTCTCCTTACAATGCTGAGGCCTGACACGCCTAGCGCCTGAGGGCAACCAGGCTCCTGCCCTAGGTAGTTTTGTTGAGCGTGCCTCCCTCAGGTGGTGCCTTTTCTCTCCCAGCAATATTGCTCAGTGAAATTCTGCCAATGATGAAAACTATTTGCCATGGGTATGTCCTTTCACATCATTGGCCTCCTCTTTGAAGTACAAATGCTTTTCAACAAGGGTGCTGCCTCCTTGAGCTTTCCTTTGTCTTGGCTCAATCAATGCAGATTCCTGTGCTGAATACGCCATGGACTAGCACAGGTGGGTGCTTGTCAGTATACCTGGCACAAGCAGCAATTTCGTTTGTCAAGACCCACCTGGCTTGATCAAGGTTCTTTATTCCAGTGAAAACGATTTTTATCCAAATTCTAGAGGAGCACCAGTGTGCCTCTGGGAGCTAAACCCGGGCCTGCTGAACAGAGGCTCCGGAGTTTTCATTTTCTGACTAAAATTCAACAAGGAATTTCATGGATCTAAGGAAACCGTGAATTGTGGACGTACCAGATTCTCACATCTTCATTGTCTAATGGAACCTTAAGTTTCCCAGTCTGATCCCGCTGCCACTTCATTTCTGGCAATGACCATTCATTTGTGGATGTTCAGCCTTCTTCGGAATTCTCTTATACCGGCATGTTCCCGTGCCACACTAAGACCCCTCGGTGGAGGTTTACTTGACTCAGGACAATTCTTTATTTCAGGCGTCTAGAACAAAGGGAATTCACAGAGGTTGATGATCACTTATTAAAGTCCCGTTTCTCTATAATGACCACTGATGACACTTCTACATGTGAGGGCAAAGAGCTCGTGCAGCATGATATTCTCATTTCAGCCACGCCGCCTGCAGTTTCTTCCTTGCAGAAAAATCTTTCCCAGTGTACTTCTTTAAAATGCTGCAAAATAGTGGGACAGAAGATTTCGGTTTAGGGTCAACTTTAAACGGGCATAGGTACGGGCATGTGGGCATGTTTAGAGACAGTGTTAGAGTTCAGGTTAGAGTTAAGGCTTTGAGGATTCAGGTTATGGTAAGGTTGTGGATCAAATGTAGGGTGAGTGTGAGGTTGAAGGTAAAAGTAGGGTTTAGTGCTTAAGGATGAATGAACCTATTGTCTCATTTAGGCTTATGGTAAACTTGACTGTTTAGGTATGGGTTGGGGTTAATATTTGTGTTAGGGTTAGAAAGTGTGCGAGGTTAAGAGTTGGGGTCAGGCTTGCGGCTTGTGCGTTACATCCGTTTTGGTTGTGGATAAGTTTAGCTCTCTGTCTAGTTTAAGGGATTGGATTGCATTAACGGTGATATGGAGGCTTGGATTGAAGGTGATGGATAGAGTTAAGTTAGGTTCAGGCGAAGGGTGACGGTTAGGAGTAAGGTTAGTTGTAGTGGGAGCTGCATGTTCACATCAGATTTGGGGTTAGGATTAGGCTTAGCCTTAGGGTAGACATACGGTTAGGGTTAGGGCTTGGTTTACGGTGAGCCTTAGTTTAGGGTTCAGTTTAAAGTTAGGAGTCTACAGAATTAGACCTAGGCTTAGGGTTACACCTCTTTTTAGGTTTAGACCTAGGGCTAGGTTTTGACCTAGGTTAGGGTTAGGATTAGGGTTGGTTTTAGGATAGGATTTAGGTTTGAGGTTTCATTTAAGTGTAGGATTATTGGAAGTACATCTGCTCTCCCTGGTTTTCCTTCACGATCACAATGTTTCTGGGATTCATGGTTTAAGGAAACTCTTGCTCCTTGCCGGTTTCAAGGCAAAAAGGCGCCACCGGCAGTTGGTTTTTCCGTCAAACTTATGCTCTCTCTTTGAGAACCTTGGGTCTTTGGGAAAGCCGTGAGTCCAGCAAGATTTTTCAGTTCAAGTGTGCCCCAAGCAGTGGGTTCTACCTCTGAGCAATACAGCCCGTGGAATTCCTGAGAATCTGGAACCTGCCATGAAGTTCAGCCTGCGTTTTATTCACACAGAAGAAGCTCCTTCGAGGTTCCCATGCCTCTACACTGATGCTTCCAGTAACGTCATGTCTCAAAGGTCAATAGTGCTTCTCTGAGTTTCACTGGTCTAGGGTGAAGGGTGAAGCGCCTGGGTTCCCGTGCTTCACTACTGTATGGCCTCAAGATGATGTTTGTAGGCACAGCGGCAAATCAATCCGTGGCAATTCTCTCATATTGTCATTGCGATGGGAAGATTCCTTATTCGCTAGGAAATGTTTTACCATGGAAGACGGGTCACCACAGAGCTGTCTCTTTTGTGTTGAGACAAAGTTTGCTGAATTTACCTGCCAGCAGTTGTGTGTCCTCCCTTTCTTTTAAGGTCGATGGAGACACACGAGTGTAAGGAGAACAGTGAATGGTGGCCATTCATAACCCAGGATCATCAGAAACCGCAGAGTAAATTTTAGGAACATAGACTTAGGACAGCGGAGAAAACTTCACTCAGGGACTTCAGTGAACTCTCCTTACAATGCTGAGGCCTAACACGCCTAGTGCCTGAGGGCAACCGGGCTCCTGCCCTAGGTAGTTTTGTTGAGCGTGCCTCCCTCAGGTGGTGCCTTTTCTCTCCCAGCAATATTGCTCCCTGAAATTCTGCTGATGATGAAAACTATTTGCCATGGGTATGTCTTTTCACATCATTGGCCTCCTCTTAGAAGTACAAATGCTTTTCTAAACAGTTGCTGCCTCCCTGAGCTTTCCTTTGTCTTGGCTCAATCTATGCAGATTCCTGTGCTGAATAGTGATGGACTAGCACAGCTGGGTGCTTGTCAGTATAGCTGGCATGAGCAGCAATTTCCTTTGTCAATACCCACCTGGCTTGATCAAGGTTCCTTATTCCCGTGAAAACAATTTTTATCCAAATTCTAGAGGAGCACCAGTGTGCCTCTGGGAGCTAAACCCGGGCCTGCTGAACAGAGGCTCCGGAGTTTTCATTTTCTGACTAAAATTCAACAAGGAATTTCATGGATCTAAGGAAACCGTGAATTGTGGACGTACCAGATTCTCACATCTTCATTGTCTAATGGAAGCTTAAGTTTCCCAGTCTGATCCGGCTGCCCCTTCATTTCTGGCAATGACCATTCAATTGTGCACGTTCAGCCTTCTTCGGAATACTCTTATACCGGCATGTTCACGCGCCACATTAAGACCACTAGGTGGAGGTTTATGTGACTCAGGACAACTCTTTATTTCAGGCGTCTAGAACAAAGGGAATTCACAGAGGTTGATGATCACTTATTAAAGTCCCATTTCTCTATGATGCCCACTGATGACACTTCTACATCTGAGGGCAAAGAGCTCGTGCAGCATGATATTCTCATTTCAGCCACGCCGCCTGCAGTTTCTTCCTTGCAGAAAAATCTTTCCCAGTGTACTTCTTTAAAATGCTGCAAAATAGTGGGCCAGAAGATTTCGGTTTAGGGTTAATTTAAACGGGCATAGGTACAGGCATGTGGGCATGTTTAGAGACAGTGTTAGAGTTCAGGTTAGAGTTACGGCTGCGTGAGGATTCGGGTTATGGTAAGGTTGTGGATCAAATGTAGGGTGAGTGTAGGTTGAAGGTAAGAGTAGGGTTTAGTGCTTAAGGATGAATGAACCTATTGTCTCATTTAGGCTTATGGTAAACTTGACTGTTTAGGTATGTGTTGGGGTTAATATTTGTGTGAGGGTTAGAAAGTGTGCGAGGTTAAGAGTTGGGGTCAGGCTTGCGGCTTGTGTGTTACATCTGTTTTGGTTGTGGATAAGTTTAGCTCTCTCTCTAGTTTAAGGGATTGGATTACATTAACGGTGATATGGAGGCTTGGATTGAAGGTGATGGATAGAGTTAAGTTAGGTTCAGGCGAAGGGTGACGGTTAGGAATAAGGTTAGTTGTAGGGGGAGCTGCATGTTCACATCAGATTTGGTGTTAGGATTAGACTTAGGGTAGACATACGGTTAGGGTTAGGGCAAGGTTTAAGATGAGCCTTAGGTTAGGGTTCAGTTTAAAGTTAGGAGTCTACAGAATTACACCTAGGCTTAGGGTTACACCTCTTTTTAGGTTTAGACCTAGGGCTAGGTTTTGACCTAGGTTAGGGTTAGGATTAGGGTTGGTTTTAGGATAGCATTTAGGTTTGAGGTTTCATTTAAGTGTAGGATTATTGGAAGTACATCTGCTCTCCCTGGTTTAACTTCACGATCACAATGTTTCTGAGATTCACGGTTTCAGGAAAATCTTGCTCCTTGCCGGTTTCAAGGGAAAATAGCGCCACCGGCAGTTTTTTTCCCGTCAAACTTATGCTCGCTCTTTGAGAACCTTGGGTCTTTGGGAAAGCCGTGAGTCCAGCAAGATTTTTCAGTTCAAGTGTGCCCCAAGCAGTGGGTTCTACCTCAGCAATACAGCCCGTGGAATTCCTGAGAATCTGGAACCTGCCATGAAGTTCAGCCTGTGTTTTATTCACACGGAAGAAGCTCCTTTGAGGTTCCCATGTCTCTGTACACTGATGCTTCCAGCAACGCCATGTCTCACAGGTCAATAGTGCTTCTCTGAGTTTCACTGGTCTAGGGTAAAGGGTGAAGCGCCTGGGTTCCCGTGCTTCACAACTGTGTGGCCTCAAGATGATGTTTGTAGGCACAGCGGCAAATCCATCAGTGGCAAATCACTCATATTATCATTGCAATGGGAAGATTCCTTATTCCCTAGGAAATGTTTTACCATGGAAGACGGGTCACCACAGAGCTATCTCTTTTGTGTTGAGACAAACTTTGCTGAATTTACCTGCCAGCAATTGCGTGTCCTCCCTTTCTTTTAAGGTCGATGGAGACGCACGAGTGTAAGGAGAACGGTGAATGGTGGCCGTTCATAACCCAGGATCATCAGAAACCGCAGAGTAAATTTTAGGAACGTAGACGTAGGGCAGCGGAGAAAACTTCACTCAGGGACTTCAGTGAACTCTACTTACAATGCTGATGCCTGACACGCCTAGTACCTGGGGCAACACGGCTCCTGCCCTAG
Source organism: Tenrec ecaudatus (assembly GCF_050624435.1). Classification (NCBI taxonomy): domain Eukaryota; kingdom Metazoa; phylum Chordata; class Mammalia; order Afrosoricida; family Tenrecidae; genus Tenrec; species Tenrec ecaudatus. Next base: position 261,331 of record NW_027458458.1, on the reverse strand, counting down.
GTAGTTTTGTTGAGTGTGCCTCCCTCTGGTGGTGCCTTTTCTCTGCCAGCAATATTGCTCCGTGAAATTCTGCCGATGATGAAAACTGTTTGCCATGGGTTTGTCCTTTCACCTCATTGGCCTCATTTTGAAGTGCAAATGCTTTTCGACACAGGTGCTGCCTCCATGAGCTTTCCTTTGTCTTGGCTCACTCGATGCAGATTCCTGTGCTGAATAAGCCATGGACTAGCACAGGTGGGTGCTTGTCAGTATACCGGGCACACGCAGCAATTTCGTTTGTCAAGACTCACCTAGCTTGATCAAGGTTCTTTATTCCAGTGAAAACGATTTTTATCCAAATTCTAGAGGAGCACCAGTGTGCCTCTGGGAGCTACACCCGGGCCTGCTGAACAGAGGCTCCGGAGTTTTCATTTTCTGACTAAAATTCAACAAGGAATTTCATGGATCTAAGGAAACCGTGAATTGTGGACGTACCAGATTCTCACATCTTCATTGTCTAATGGAAGCTTAAGTTTCCCATTCTGATCCGGCTGCCCCTTCATTTCTGGCAATGACAATTCAATTGTGGACGTTCAGCCTTCTTCGATTCTCTTATACCGGCATGTTCACGCGCCACATTAAGACCACTCGGTGGAGGTTTATGTAACTCAGGACAACTCTTTATTTCAGGCGTCTAGAACAAAGGGAATTCACAGAGGTTGATGATCACTTATTAAAATCCCGTTTCTCTATGATGCCCACTGATGACACTTCTACATCTGAGGGCAAAGAGCTCGTGCAGCATGATATTCTCATTTCAGCCACGCCGCCTGCAGTTTCTTCCTTGCAGAAAAATCTTTCCCAGTGTATTTCTTTAAAATGCTGTAAAATAGTGGGACAGAAGATTTCGGTTTAGCGTTTACTTTAAACAGGCATAGGTACAGGCATGTGGGCATGTTTAGAGACAGTGTTAGAGTTCAGGTTAGAGTTACGGCTGCGTGAGGATTCGGGTTATGGTAAGGTTGTGGATCCAATGTAGGGTGAGTGTGAGGTTGAAGGTAAGAGTAGGGTTTAGTGCTTAAGGATGAATGAACCTATTGTCTCATTTAGGCTTATGGTAAACTTGACTGTTTAGGTATGTGTTGGGGTTAATATTTGTGTGAGGGTTAGAAAGTGTGCGAGGTTAAGAGTTGGGGTCAGGCTTGCGGCTTGTGTGTTACATCCGTTTTGGTTGTGGATAAGTTTAGCTCTCTGTCTAGTTTAAGGGATTGGGTTGCATTAATTCAGATATGGAGGTTTGGATTGAAGGTGATGGATAGAGGTAAGTTAGGTTCAGGCGAAAGGTGACGGTTAGGAGTCAGGTTAGTTGTAGGTGGAGCTGTATGTTCACATCAGATTTGGGGTTAGGATTAGGCTTAGCCTTAGGGTAGACATACGGTTAGGGTTAGGGCTGGGTTTAGGGTGAGCCTTAAGTTAGGGTTCATTTTAAGGTTAGGAGTCTACAGAATTACACCTAGCCTTGGGTTACACCTCTTTTTAGGTTTAGACCTAGGGCTAGGTTTTGACCTAGGTTAGGGTTAGAATTAGGGTTGGTTTTAGGATAGGATTTAGGTTTGAGGTTTCATTTAAGTGTAGGATTATTGGAAGTACATCTGCTCTCCCTGGTTTTCCTTCACGATCACAATGTTTCTGATATTCATGTTTTAAGGAAAATCTTGCTCCTTGCCGGTTTCAAGGCAAAAAGGCGCCACCGGCGGATGGTTTTTCCGTCAAACTTATGCTCGCTCTTTGAGAACCTTGGGTCTTTGGGAAAGCCGTGAGTCCAGCAAGATTTTTCAGTTCAAGTGTGCCCCAAGCAGTGGGTTCTACCTCTGAGCAATACAGCCCGTGGAATTCCTGAGGATCTGGAACCTGCCATGAAGTTCACCCTGCGTCTTCTTCACACGGAAGAAGCTCCTTCGGGGTTCCCATGCCTCTGTACACTGATGCTTCCAGCAACGTCATGTCTCACAGGTCAATAGTGCTTCTCTGAGTTTCACTGGTCTAGGGTAAAGGGTGAAGCGCCTGGGTTCCCGTGCTTCACTACTGTATAGCCTCAAGATGATGTTTGTAGGCACAGCGGCAAATCCATCGGTGGCAATTCTCTCATATTGTCATTGCGATGGGAAGATTCCTTATTCGCTAGGAAATGTTTTACCGTGGAAGACGGTTCACCACAGAGCTGTCTCTTTTGTGTTGAGACAAAGTTTGTCTCCGTGTTAATGCTGCTCAGTTCAAACATTTTCACAGGCCCTGGCGAAATGAAACCCGTGCTTACTACCTAGGTGGAGTTTCAGGCGATTCAGCCCATTTGCTTCTGCTGAAGAGGCTACCTCAGAAAAACAGGAAATAAAAACATAGAGGGTGCCATTGACATTAGTTTTCTCATTTTCTTCCTTTCTTCCCTACCTTCCTTTCTTCTTGCCCTTCTCTTTCTCTTTTCTTCCTTCCCTCCCTTTGCTCACGTCTTCCTGCCTGCCTTCACCTTCCATCTTCCCTCCCACACTCCTCCATTTCTTCTTCGCTCCTCTCTCCCCACCGCCACCTTTCTCCTTTCCTTCCCTGCCTTTTCCCTTCAGCCTCCCAGTCTCCCTCCTTCACTCTCTCCCTTTGCTCCTTCCTTTCCCCACCTTGTTTTGATCCAGTGATTTGTACTCCTTTCTTCCTCTCATCCCACCCATCCCCATTGCTGGAGAAACATCAGTTCCTTGTGGCGCTGGTTTCTTGGCACCAGACCCTGTTCTTTGGGTGTTCACAAGTCTGCGTCCTGTGTGCAAACATAAGACAGACATATGATCAGGGTTGGACAGAAGATGGGATTTGACAGGTGTACTGCATCCCAAATGTCCAGGAGGCAAAGGTAAAGTCAGGCTCCTGCCTTTAAGGTTATGTCTCCCATTGTAACTGCATCCCACAGAGGCTCCTGCCTCCTGGGCACCTGAGGCCTGCTGACTGCCTTCCACTAGCTCCTGGGGAATTGGGGCAGCAATGGCAAGAACAACAAAAATCCCCAGCAGTTCACAAGAAGGGAGGCTGCCTTGCTCGAAAGACGGCCCCCCTCAACCACCTGCATGTTGTTGAGATGCAGGTTCTCATCCCTGTGGCTGGGCAAGAAACGCCCCCTCCCCAAACGCAGTGGCTTCAAACAAGGACCATCATCGTGTGGTTGCTGGGACGCCACTGGGTCGTGCTTGGAGTCTCCCATGAGTTGGCAGTCACATGGGAGCTGGGGCAGGGGCCTCTGGTGACTCCAGTGCCTACACGTGCACTCAGAGGGCTGGCAGCTGAAGCTGGCCGTTAGCTGGGTGCTTAGCTGGGTTGTTGGTTGGAGTGTCTCCACGTGACCTTTCCAGGCGGCTCAGGCTTCTTTCAGCATAGTGTCCGGGTGCTGAGAAGTGTCCTGAGAGGTAGCACGTGGAGGCTGGACATTCTAAGGGTGAGCACTCAAGAAGAAGTCTTTAAAGGGATTTTTCAGAAGCTGTGAAGCACTTTGTGGGAGGGAAGGGGGTTGCCCAAACTAGATGTCACTGTGTCATCTTCTCCATAATCTATTGGTCACAGAGGTCATGAAACATCCCAATTTAAGGGCAAAGGGCATAGACTCTACCTTCCTATAGGTAGCCTGTCAAGGAATTTGGGGGTCACATACGAAGACTGGGAGACCCTGGGTGGCACAAATGGTTAAGGACTCAACGTATCAAGAGGTGGGCAGTTGCACCCCTCAGAAGAAATAACTAATGGCCTGCTTCTAGAAGCCCACAGGCTTGAGAATCCTGTGATGTGTAGTTTCTCCCTGGCACCCAGGGGGTCCTCGGGAACCAGAACCAACATAACAGCAACGGGTTGGGTTTTTGATGCTTTTGTTTGGGCTAATATTAAAACGACTAGTATGAAATTATATATGTATTGTGTTTAACTCTCAGGACTCTGATTATGCTGAAGTTGAACAAAACCGTCTGCCTCTTCTATGAACGCCAGCCGATGGAGGCAAAGGGTGAGGGTCTAGAGGAAGAATGAATGTCCCATTCCCGTCCTTATGTTTCAGTTGTCCTTAAAGGGCACAGGGGACAAACCAGACGTCTTTGATATGATTTTAGCCTAATGATGTGCTAGTATGATGATGAGCAGCCTGAAAAGTGGTTTTAACTAATGTGATCCAATATTTGAAAAGTTGACGATTTCACATCGAATTTTATATTCTCAGCATCTCAGTTACAAACAGAAAATCAGGCCTTAAAATCCTTGCATTTCCCCAAGGCAACAACAGTCTGGAGCTAGAATTTGAATGTCCCCTGTGGATGAGCTGACACGTGCCTGTTAACCACAGTCCCCATCTATCCCTATTGCCCCCAACACAGAGGTTGGCTACAAGTATCCTTTATCTATATGGCTAAATAGGTTAGTTGGTTTGGATTGGGTTGCTAGTTTTTCCTGTTTTGTTTTGCTTACTTTTGATTTTTGGGGGGGGGCTAGGAAATGGTGTGTATTTTGGTACCATGTCTTCCAAAGCGAGAAAACCAAACCCAGTAAGCCAAGAAGGTCAAACAGTCTAGATTAATGATGAAAGGAGGAGCCCTGTTGGTGAGGTAGATTACGAGTTGGACTTCTAACTGCAAGATCAGAAGTTCGAAACTCCCCCCACCCCCACTCCACAAGAGAAAGATGAGATTTTCTACTCCTGTAAAGATTTACAGCCTTGGAAACCCACAGGGGCAGTTCTATACTCTGTCCAAAGGGTTGCTATATGTCAGAATTGATTCCAGGGTAGTGAGGTTTTCTTGATTGATATAAATAATTTTTGGTGAGTATTGAAAAAACCAGTCAATATTATTTTTAATACACATCAAAGAAGGTCCACATTAATTGTTCACACAACCCTGCCACCTTCTTTCTTTATTCCCTTACCTCCCACTCTCCTTTCTTCCTCCCTATGGTCTTTTATCTCATTCGTTTTCTTTCAAGGGTTAGCCAAGGAGTGGGAAAGTCTGACTAATTCTTAACCAAAAGATTAAATTGGTTTTATTGTTGGTGTTATTACTTGGGTTAAATTTTTTTCTTTTCTCTTCTTCTATTGGTTTGTGTCATGTACCCCAGAAAATGGGGAAACATTTGGAACATCAAAACACTATCCTTTCTCAGTAGACTACAAGCATTAAAGGCAACAGAGATAAATACTCCAATAATAACAATAACATACAAGGATAGCTAGAGAGATAAATAGATAGATAGAAAAACCACAAAATCTGAGCAGTTGTGGGAAGGAGAATGGGACTAGCCCCGTGAATAAATATAGGTTTGCCAGAGAATAGTTCTATATACATATTAGCATATACTACAAATATGACCCTGAATATAATAGTGCATCCAGGAGGCATAGTTATGAAAATGTCTTAGCTAGAACAAAACCCCTTGAGGGAGCGTGTCCTAAATATCGGGGATCAGGAACATAGCTCTGAGAGACCTCAAGATCAATTGGTACAAACTAGCTCACAAAGACAATGTTCTGTATCCATCAGGGAAGTGACTGGGGTCTTCAAAAGCTAGTGAGTAGCAAACTAAAAGTCGGTTCTTGGTCTCACCCTATGTGTTGGACAGGGTTCTCTAGAGAGACAAAACCATATTGCTAGTAATTATATATAAATATATTTATAAAGCTAGATATTCAATACAAGAAATGAACCACTAAATTATATACAGATAGATAACACAAGAAACTAACAGTTAAATTATAAAACAGTGAGACACTAGCAGTCCTTTAAGGCTGAGAGCCGCCAGTTGCCAGTCCCTTTCTGTAGAGAGAGTTGGGCTATATATACCCAGGCAGCAAACAGCAAGGCAAGTCACCAACTGTCACCAACTGTCGGTCCCCAGCTCCAGAGACGAACATTCCAATCCTGTGGGATTAAATGGACCTCAACTTACAGCGACACAGTCCACAAGCTAGGCATCCCACAGACAGTGTACCCCTTTAAATTGAGGCACAGAACAAGCAAGGTGAGGCTCACGAAGCCATTTATCCCTCTGCCCTTCGATTAATCCTACTTGTGTTTATCGGCCAGGCTGGCGCAATAAACTATTGCACCCTGTCTGGAGCAAATAACGTTGAAGAAGCTCAAGATGCCTGGCAACAATTAGTCCAAATCAGTAATGGACTATGCGTACCTCAGCCTCTATGATGCTAAGGTCAGAAGAACTAAATGGTGCCTGCCTATCACAAACAGCTGCTCTGAAAGGGATCATGGTACATGATCCTAGATAGAGTGGGGAGTAATGTGTAAGAAAACTGAAAGTCATACTACTACTACCAATAGTAATAATAATAATGATAAAAGATGAGGTTTATTGGTTAGATAGACTAGTGAGATCCCCACTACTATGGTCCTTCATCACCCTTGAATTCAACCCCCTGAAAAATAGACAGGTTTATAAAGTGAACCTTATGAGAAAAGATTGCAGCCCTCAGTATGGATTACAACTCAATGTCAAGAAGACACACATCCTCACAACTTGATCAATAGGTACCATGATAAATGGAGAAGTTTGTTGTTTTTTTTAACTTGTTGTTATTTGTTGAAGTTGTCACGGATTTTTGTCTTGATGAGGTCTATAATCAATGCTCTTGGAAGCTGCAATCATGAGATCAAATGACGCATTCCATATGGATACATTTGGTGCACAATATGTCTGTAGAGTGCTAAAAAGCAAGGATGTTACTTTGAGGACTAAGGTGCACCTTACCCAAGCCATAGTAATTTAAATTGCCTCATAAGTATGTGAAAGTCAGACATTGAATAAGGAAGGCTGAAGAAGAATTGATATGTCTGAATTGTGGTGCTGGTGAAGAATATTGAAAGTAACATGGACTGCCAAGGGAACAAACAGATCTGTCTTAGAAGAAGTATGGTCAGAGGGCTCCTTAAAGGCAAGGATGGTGAGACTTCCTCTCACATACTTTGGTCATGTTATTAAGAGAGACTCGTCCCTGGAGAAGGACATCATGCCAGGTGAAGTAGAGGGACAGTGAAAGAGAGGAAGCCCCTTAAGGAGATGGATTGACAGTGACTGAAACAAGGGGCTCAAGCTTGGGAACAATTAGGAGAATTATTCAGGGCTAGGTAGTGTTTCTGAATGTTTGGCATAGGGTCAATGTGGGTTGCAACTGGCTCAATGGCACCTGATAAGAACAACTACACCAAAATGAATCATAGCACTGAGGAGCACACATTCCTCAGAACCATCAACCATTCAAAAGCAAATAGGCAGTATTTGCCCAAGGCCAAATTCAAAAGGCAGGCAAGGTTAGGGGAGAAGGGTGAATGAAAACAGGAAGCAGAGTTTCAATGGCATGAGTGATATTACATTGCAGGAGATTGTCATCAATGTCACATAACAAAAAGTGTATAAATTGTTACGTGCAAAGCTGATTTTCTCTGTAAATCTTAACCCACCTTACAATAAAAAGTTTCTTTTTTTAAAACAAAGACACCATCGTTCATATTATAGACACAGCCAAAGTAAAATCTCCTGGACAATCCTAAAATGATCTCCCAAATGATTGGGGTAGTTAGCCCTCCCCAGGGAGTTCTACCCATTGAAACGCTGGGCGGTTATGGCTGCAATTATATTTCAGGCCAGAAGAGGCAGCAGAGGCCTGGTTGTTCAAATGCTGCCAAACTACCAGACAATGGGCAAACAGTTTCTTTCCACGGACGACTAGCGGCTCTGTCATATCCATGTCTGGTGTTCAACACTTGGCGACAGAATCCAGCCCGCTGGGTTTGGGTGGGGTCTGTTTCTCACCCATGCTTGGCTTGGGATTGTTCTATGGCATCCACAAAGTGGAGTCCTTTCCTTTCTGATATCCCGAGAAAGCTGTTTTCTCCTTTTTTTCTCTCTGGCCCTCTTCCCAAGAACCCTGGGGTTCACTCTGCTTTCCTCTGGTTGATGTTTCTCAGGCAGTTACTTGACCTCGGTTCATCTACTACAGGTGACCATTAGCAAGTAACTGTACCGTCCTTGGATGGTATTGCTCATGAGCTAGGCTGCGAACTACGGGTTAAAGGTTTGAGTTCACCCAGAGGTGCCTTCCAAGAAGGGCCTGGTGATATGCCTCTGGAAAAATACCCACCCCAGCCATGGAAAATTCTAGGGACCGGACTTCTCTAACACAGTTGGGCTCTCCATGAGTCCGAGTTGACTCAATGGCAATTGGTTGCTGGTATTCCTGTAAGTAGAAGACAACAATCTTTAAGCAGTCCCTCTTGGATTCATGGGAGGAGGATGGCTTCCTCTGAGAGAACTTCTCAGGGCTCCAAGGGCTCAATGATCTTACAAAAAATGAGAGAAATGATGAGCCTGATGACAGATGATATTGCTATGCAGGCCTCGTCTCAGGATGCTCAAGTTTCCAGGTCTTTCCCTGACTCACAGTGGAGCCCTGTGAGGTTCCAAATAGAAGGGCACCCTTGCTCCCAGGACCTGGAGCCTTGTAGCTGAGCAGAGCAGTCATGATGAGAAAGAGGACCCAAGGGGGAAGTCAGGGGGCTGCTTCACTTGTCTCAGTGTCAAGCAAACAAATGTTTTCTCAGGAAATTTCTCTTCAAGAGTGTTCTGATTTCTTGAAGGAAATCTTTTTCTGAACCATTTCCTCAGGGGAAAACCACTCAACTACCTCGGGAAGGAAGATTTTTCTCCTTCCAAGCTTACCAGGCTGTGCTAACTCACAGAGGAGGTGTGACTAGCAGGCAATGAAACTGATTTCCAGACTCCTATGAAAATCAGCAAGTGCTCGGCTGCTAAGTGAAAGGTCGGCAGTTGGAAAACCCCAGCTGCTCTGCAGGAGAAAGTGGTGGCTGACTGTGTCTGACAAGATGACAGCTTTGGAAACCCAATGGGGCAGTTCTCCTCTGTGTTCTACAGTTGCTTTGAGTTGGAGTGGACGTGACAGTGATAGATCTGATCTTTTTCCCCATGAAAATCAGCTTTCACGAATACATGTGCATTCAGGGATGTCTGTGTCTGCTTTGGCATGCATGTGCACATATGTGCCTATTTGCACGTGGATGAATACGTCTGTGAATGTGGGCGTCTCTATTTACTTTGCCATGTGTGTGCACGTGTCTGCCTTTGTCAGTATGCATGCGGGCTCAGGCAGCATAAAGAGATCACAGAGAAACTTGGAGAGAAAGAGAAAAGTAACCTATTTTCTCATGGGTCTCCCATACCTGACAGTCTACTGGCATCCACCGCCACGAAGACCAGAGGTCACTTCATGCCATGTGTCCAGCTGCCCATTGCTGGTTGAGGTCAGTCACCAGGGAGGCAAGTCAGACTGGCCTCGCCAACCTACCACCCACCTGCAGGAGTGATTCCCACCATCTGTCCTGGAGCCCCTCCCACCTTACTCAGCCTCCCTAGACCTTGAGTGAAAGGCGTTTCCAACGTTTTTACATAAAGATTTCTGAGATTGACTGAAGAAATGATTTCCTTTGACAAAACAAGAAGCTTTGAATTTAAAGATTTGAGGCAAGTGCCCTCCAGAGAGGGGGACACAGGACGGGGCCATGCTCCCTTCCGGTATGCACAGGGGTTGCTATGAGTTGGAACCAACTTGATGAGCACCTGCCAGCAACAACAACAACCAGAAGTTGTCCAAACTTCTGTGGCCTCAACTCGGAAATGAGAATATTAATATTGCCTCCTAGAAAGAACTCAAGGTATGTACAATTGGTTAATAGGCGTTTGGAAAGTGAGTACATTAAGTGGACTGATGACATTGATAAGGCAATAAGAAACTGAGAAGGTTTCACTAACAGGTGCTTTCTTATCTGTAACCAGTAGATTCCTTCCTTCTTCATCTCTTGCCATCTTAATCAGCTCCCACACTTTCCAGGCAGCTTGAGGGATTAAATATTCAGTCTGATCCTATTATAAGCCTCAGCCTCAGAATCAGAGGCTTTACCTGAGGTTTGAGGAGCTACACTGGGAATGAGGGAGAGTAACCTGTCTTTTCTATTGCTCTCCTATCGCTCCCCCTTCCCTAGCCCTTCCCTGTCTCTGGGCCTGCCTTTCCTCCCTAGAGCAGTGGCTTCCGGGAGAAGGGGATGGAAACAATGAGCACAATGAGCACATTCCTGACCAGGCCTCTTACCATGCTATGTTCCAACCCTCTCTTGGAAGGGCCTCCACGAAGTCCTCTCATGTCATCTCACAATAGCTTGTTAGATACCATTGAGTGAGCTCCTGACTCATAGCAAAAGTACACACAAGAGATTGAAGCACCACCTGGTCCTGCACCGTCCTCACAATGGTCCTTGTGTGTGAGCCCATGGTTGCAGCAGTGTGGAGGAGATCCTGTCCAAGAAGGCTGCCAGTGGGTGGGAGGGGCTGCAGCTTTCAGAGACTTTGGAGGATGCCAAGGTGGATAGTTCACGGCGTATCATATGAGGTCAGCCAGCGGGCCTTGGGGGCCCTTCCCATTATCCATAGATATATGAAATAAATGGAGGCCCTCAGCAAGATGGGCTGCAGACACCTCCAGGACTCACTTGATCCTTGGCAAGCTCCCTTAGCCTTAGGACACCACCTGCTGGAACTGTGGCTTTGCTGCCTCTCCTGGCTCTCAACTTCCCTCCTAGAGGACTCTAGCCACCTTTCTCCTTCCAGATCCTTCCAGCAGGAGGCAGATATTGGTCTCTATGCTTTTGCATGTGGCCAGTTTTCTAGGGACAGATCAGCCTCTCCCAAGAATTTGGGTTCACCAGAGTGAGCGTGCCCACAAGTCTGCAGAGCGTACGGCCAGGCCTCTGAAGAGAGAACTGCTGGAAGATTTGCCCCTTTTCCAAAGCGCTAATTCCACAGTTGAGAGCTCGTCTCCTGGGGACTCAGCTTGAGTCTCAAGGAGCACATCCCCTTTGACACTGCTGGCAACTCGAGGTGCTGTGGGTCATTTTCTTGCCTTTGAGGAGTGCAAGGGAAATGCTACAATATGTCCCTTCACATGAACCACCAATCCTTATCTGGAGAACTCTCCGAGATGACAGGGATGGGAGGGAGATGTTTCTGGGGCACGCTTTCACCTGCACATCTCTCAGGTGAGTCAAACATTTGACCCCCAAAAGTTGAGTATGATGGTGAGAGTTCAGGCTGGGAGATAGAGTGTCTGGGTTCAAATCAAGAGACTGCACATCTCAACTCCCAAGGTTCTCCTGCATAAAACCCAAGCCAAGCAGTTTATCACTTCCCTGCTGAGTATCCTACTGAGGCCAGCTAAACTCATTCTTTGCTGATGACAACGTTGCTTGTACCAAATGGCTTTGCCATGTAGCCCTTAGCAATGTCCAGAAGGGCTGCTCATCAAACCGCAGAGCAGGGCTTCTGGCGCACACGTTAAGAAGGGGGCTATTCACAACAAGGTCAGTAGTTCAGAACCCACTAGCTGTTTCTCTGGAGAAAAACTGTGGCTGTGTGCTTCCATAAAGATGCCCAGCCATGGAACCCCCCTGGAGAGGGCCATGATGAGCTGGAGTGAGCTCTACAGGAGTGGGATTTTTTACTGTGGATGTAATCCCACCTGGGCAGAGATTTTCTTTGTGACATTAAAGAGGTTGTACCTTACACCAAACACTTGGCTGATACAAAAGGATTCAATTCAACACTGAAGCAAACCAACTCCAAGGGAAGAAGGCAGCTGCCATGCAGAGAGCTCCAAGGACCACCAACCATGGAGGTTATTGAAGCCAAAACAAGAATACCGCCCACCAGCCCTCAACCCCCAGGGATGGACAAAGAGAGCCTGCCCATCAAGCTGGTGCACTGGCATGATGCTGTCAGCCTCCGGTGCTGTGAGAACATTGACTTTGGTGTGTTAAAGGCACCCACTTGCGGTATGTTTTTGATGTCAGCGTGTGGAAACTATGGCAAGCCCCCCTCCCTGCCTCACAGCAGCAAAGCCTCGGCATTAAAACCCCGTGCCTTCTGTGGCGCTTGCCAGCTGTGAGAGGGCAGGAAATGCCCTTGGCTTTTCTGCTCCTTGTTGCGACCTCCCTCTGAGGCAGGGAGCAGAGGATGTGAGGTTGGAATCTGTTTTGTTTCATCACTACCCTTTGTCATCTCTCTGAACACTGTCATGTGCTCCTCACCAGTGCTTCGCCCTCTCTATCACCAAGCCATGTGCTCTTTAAAACATGCACACACACACACACACACACACACACACACCTAATGTTCACATTTTGAGGCACATTTGTCTTTAATTCACTAATAATAACCATAATTATTCAAAGCCACTTTACCATCTGAAAAGAAATCTCTATGCATACACTTAGATCATGGATGCCAACTGCCTTCTTAAGAACATTTCCCAATGAAATATTCAGCAGCGATTATATTAAGCCTGAAGCTGTTCATCCAGTTTGTGTTAATCAAAACAAAAACAAGAGACGAAGGGATCCAAAAGGACATGTAAGATCATAGACTGAAAGTAGTCCCATCGAGCACCAAAGGCTTGTCCAGAAGGGCAGAGCCACAGGTAAAAGCTACGTCTCTCTGGAGTTGCTGGCATTTAACTAGGTGCAAAATGTCAACGCAGGAAATGGCTTGCCCAATGCAAATACTAACAAGGGAGGCACGTGTTCCTGTGTAAATGGAGCTTTAGCCAATCCGGGCCTTCAGGATCCAGCTCCCATCGCAGCATCCACGGGAAGCACCAGGGGAATGTTCCGTTTGCTTATTTTCCCTCTCTTTGCTAAGAAGAAAAAGAGCCTTTGTGGCCTAGTGGCTACAAGTTGGGCTGCTAATTGCTATATCAGCAGTTTGAAACTACCAGCTGCTTTGTGGGAGAAAGACAAGGCATTCTGCTCCCATAAAGAGTTCGAGTCTCAGACACTCACAGGGGCAGTTCTACGCTGCCCTATAAGTTGGCTGTGAGTCAGCATGGATTCGATGGCAGTGAGTTTTCTAAGAGTAAGAAGTATCTAGGGGTGTAAACAGTTAATGAGCTCTGCTATTAAGGGAAAAGTTGTCATTCCTAACCCACTTAGAGGAGCTGTGAAAGAGAAGCCTGGCAATCTTCTTCAGAATCCTCGGCCATTGAAAAGTTTATAGAATGTATTGACCTTGGTTGTTAAATAGATCCAGGTATATGGTGGAGCATACAGGGACCAATGTCAAAAATCTCTGAGACAGATGCAAAAACTGTGAGGGAATGAGTTGTTGAGCCTGGGGGATCAGGACCATCGTCTCTGGGATTTTCAAAGTTCCTGAGCAATCAGGAAAGGGGCAACAGTTGGTCTCTCCACATCCAGAGGACAGCAGAAGAGGAGAACTGATTGGGCACAATGAATCAATGACTAGTGACTCAAGCAACGATCACCCTCCACCACTGGAGACCAGAAGAACTAGATGGTGCCTAGCTCTCACTATCGACTGCTATGAAAGAGATCACATTAGAAGGGCTTGATTAGAGTAGAAGGGAAATGTGGGGCAAAACTCAAAATCATGATAAAACACCAAGCTTACTGTTTGGAAAAAGGCTGGTGAAATTGCAAGACTATGGTGCTTAGTTACCCTGCAGGTCTGGAACTGAACTCATCATGGCTCGATGTTCAACCAAACAATAGACAGGTCTATAATGGGAACAATGACATTAGAGACATACAAATACCGTAGAATAATAGATCACATGAGATCAAAAGACAGCATTCCCCGAAGAACGAAGTTCAAAAAAGTTGAGAATGAAGGAAGCTTGGAGACAAGAAACAAGAAGATGTGGGGGAAGTGATGGTACATTGTGGGAATTGCTATCAATGACATGAAACAAAATGTGTATGCGTTGCTCAATGGACAGCTGAGCTGCTCTTTAACCTTCACCCAAATCACAATAAAAATGTTTTTAATCAAAGAAAACTTCATGGTTCACTTCTACACTGACACACACGGGGTGATGAGGAAATAGTGTCAACCGGTTTGCTGTGGTCCAACCACCAGACATGTGCTTATGGGAGAAAGAGCATGCTGACGCTGGCAATACCGAGCAGGACCAAGATGGTTTTATTTGCCTGCATCATGAAGATGGTAGCCCTGGTGGTGAGATGATTCAGAGCTCAAGTGCCAACCAAGAAGCCACCCAGTTTAAACTCACCCAGCCCTACTGAAGGAGATTTCCCTCCTCAAAGGTGTTGTTGGTTGTTATGTGCCATTGAGGCGATTCTGACTCCCTGTGACGGGAAGGAAAGGCACACTGTGCTATAGTGTTAGGGTTTTCAGCGGCTACTTCCTCTGAAGTGGGCAGTGGAACCCTTCCTTGTATTCTGTTCATAGCCTGGAAGTTTCCCTGACACCTCTTCACTTGAGGTAACCCTGCTGGCATTTGAAATACCAGTCACGTGGCTTCCAGCATCACAGTAACACACAACTCACCACAGCACCACAAATGGACAGACAACAACAGGATAGGAGTCTTCATGGGAGCAGGCAGTCACGTCTTCACTCTCTCGATGGGGATCAGTGAGTTCAAACTGCCAGTCTCTCTGTTACAGCCGCACATGCAACCACTGTGCTGCTAGGTAAATTTCCTTAAAATTCTGCCTAGAAAAATCTGTGGAACAGTTCTTCTCTGTCACAGAGGGTCACTGTGAGCCAGGATGGGCTCTGAGACACACAAATGCAACACCATGAAGCCACCTTACTCTGTCCTGCTCTTATTTAACTCTATTCTTTTCTGAGCTATCTTTTCCATATATTCAGAAGAGACTGGCACTGAGCAGTGTTAATTCCACCAAGGCCAGGAAGGAGATCAAAGAGTCACAAAGGACTATCTCTTTGCTCTCATGCCACTGCACTAAGGAGCCTTGGGTGGCAGCTGGAAGCTGCACATTTCACTCCCTGTCCCTATACTCTTGGCTGAGTCTCCTCAGAGTGAGACTGCCCCTTTACCCAGCTCACTGCATTGGCTGTCTTGCTCTGAAAAGAGAATTCGCACATGTGAGTCTGACTGGGTGACAGATGGGAATCTTAATGCTGCTCTTTGGAATATGAAAGGCCTCGGATCAGAGTGCTGCAGGGGAGTGATGTCTGCAGAAGACCTGCTGGTGTCCCAGTTAGAAAGAAGCCTTCCCCTTTGCCTCAGAGGTGCGTTCACTGTGGGTGGCAAGTCAGATCCTTGGGCTGGCACTCTCAGTAAACAGATCATATGGGCAACTTGAGAAGTGCTTGCTCACTGACCCAGCTCCCCAAGGATGTAAATATACCAACCAGGATGACTAAGGACACCAGTGCCAAGAATGATCACGTTCTTTGCATGTGTACAAATGAGGTGGGCAGCCACCTTCGCTGATGGTGGCTGCACAGTGTCTGGAATCACACCTGGCTAGGTGGACCATTGAAAGAGTTGGTGACATGATAATAGGGAGTACACCCCCTTGCCAGTAAAGCTGAGGAAATGGCATTTGAGGAAGCAGGGGCAGCCGGGTCGCCAGCATGAAGTCAGCGAGAATGTTGCTTGTGCCTCCTTTGTTCACTGGTGGCTGCTGGCATCTGGGTAGTGAGGACACCATGGCTACTGCCAGAATTCTCTACGGTCCCTGGTTCCACTCTCAAGTCGCTGGCTTCATCACTACCACTGCCATTGAGTTGATTCTGACTCACAGCAACCCGAAAGGACAGAGTAGAACTGCGGCTGGTGGGCCTGGGGGGCTGTGGATCATTATGAGAGCATTTCTATCTCGCAGTAGCTAAAGGGTCCAAAATGTTGGCCTTACGGTTAGCAGCCCAACATAACCCACTTGGTCATGAACCCTTGCCAACTGATCTAGGGAGTCCATTCCCAAGTGCATATCTAAAAGAATGAAAGACGAGTACCCAGATGGATGCTGCACTAATCACTATGGGCAAAAGGTAAACAATAAGCCAACAATACCCATCAGTAGAAGAATAGAGAAAATATGATCTACACAGAGTGGGGTATACATATAGTCTGCCACAAGAAACCTAAGGCCTTTGATTCGGACAGACTCTGTAACACAGGTGAACGCAAGACATGAATTGAAAGACGCCAAACACCAAATGCCATGTATTGTGAGTCCATTTAGAGCAAAAATGCTGGACAGGTAAATCCCGTAGAGCCATAGAGTAGATTGGTGGTTTCCCAGGGTGGGGTGGGAGGGGCAATGGGGAATGACTGCTTAATGGCTGCAGGGTCGATGAAAATGTTCTGGAACTGGATGGTGGGAAGCTTTCACAGTGTCCTTAAAACTACTCTTAAAAAGGGGAGAGAAAGAATCTGCAGAAAGCACAGTTCTGATTGACTCACATGAATGCGGTCACCAAGAATTGGAATCCACTAGAATTGGAATGGCAGCTAGACTATTGTTTCCTTGGGAGGTGCCTCCAGGAAGGACCAGTAGAGAAGGGTAATACTGATAGAGCAAAGGGAAGGGGCCGATAAAGAAATGTCATTGAGTAGGTTCCCAGAGACAGTATAAATCCTCTTGTAGTTGTCCCACCCAAAGGCTGAGGGAACTGGAGTGTGGCTCCACCTATCCCCATGTGTCATTGGTTAAAGTGGCATTAGGTCCTGGAGGATGTCAACTCCCCTGTCTGCTCAATGACTGTTCCCTGTGTGGGGAGTTACATGTGCTTCCTGTGAGACCATTGGCATTTATGGGAGTGTTGGGTGCCAAGTGCTAATACATGGGCACATTAGCAGCTGCTACAGCAAGTGCTGTACATTTTTAGCTGCTTGAGTGACAGGTGGGCCCTACCTCCTGCCTATATTCAGTGGTAGGGAGTTCAGATGGGGGCATCTGAAAAATAATAAGGCCCTATTCTTTGCAAATAGACATTATTATTATTTTAATCTGTCCCAATCCCTTTCTTATCTGTCCCTGTGAACTACCTCACTGGCTGAAACATCAGTTCCCTGGGGAAGACACCACATTTCAATATGGTCACAAGGCTGTTTTCATTGGCCCAGTGGAGACACTGACATAAGATGGGTCAACTAGACGCTTTTTCTGGAGCATTTCCAAACAAAAAACAAAAAAGATAGTCCCGCTTTTGCAAGTGGCCTGGCATCTAAGAAGCATAATTCAGAAGCACATGTCCCACCATGTGGAGGAGGTGGTCTATGTTGTGAGATTACAGCATGTGCCCTGAGAGACAGACACAAAGAACACAGGAACATGCCAGTGGTGGTCAGGAACCGTCGACAGAGCCAGCTGTCCTCTTGTTCTCCCCACCTTTCCATTTTCCTAGGATTCTCTCTTCCAAGTATTGGTCTCTTTGCCTGTTTACAACCAAAGGAGCCCCAAATAAGATCCATATCATAGAAATAGAAGGAGTAAGTTGGATGGAGACTGCAGTTCATACTCCCCGGAAGCTATTCAGACTCCCTGGAAGAAGGAGACACTGTGATGGAATTAGCTCTGGATTCCTGACATTTATTGAGGAATGCTCAGGGAATAAGCACCTGTGGGGGGAATCAAGGAAGGGCACAAGAGGGAAATCTCAACAGAGGTCTCAGCCCTGCCTATGGAGAGTGTCATAGTCAGTGTTCCCTAGAGAAACCAAACCAGTTATATAGCTGTAACTGGAGATATCGATATATCCACCAGGGCTCCTATGGTTAACCACTGCACCGGCCACTCATTGCCATCAAGGTGGACTCAAAGTGACTGTGTAAAACAGTATAGAACTGACCTTTTGGGCGTTGGAGACTGTAACTCTTCAGGAGATTACGAAGCTTCATCTTTCCCTCAAGGAGCCCTTGGTGTTTTCAAACTGATGTCCTTGCTGTTGGATGCCCAATGGGCCACCCACTACGACACCAGAGCCCCAGAGAGTGAGGCTTATTTCTAGGAATTGGCTCACATAGGGGAATGGCAAGTTCCAAATTCATAGGTCAGGCAACAGCCTAAAGAGCTCTGTAGATGTTCATCCTAAAATCCATAGGTTAGGTGATGGGAAAAGACAATAATAAGAATGGTCAGAACACACCCTAGGGTGCGCTGAAGGCCTTTGGCTGATAGGTTTACCCCTTCCCACATTATGGAAGGTATTCTATTTTGCTTGAGACCTACTCCTTCATAAGAGCAAATAGATGAGGTGAACAAGCGGCCATCTAGCTCAGAAGCAATAAAGCCCATCTGGAAGAAGCACACCAGCCGGTGCGATCATGAGTTGCCAAAGGGACCAGGTATAAGGCATCATGCAAAAAAAAAAGAATATATATATATATATATATATATATATATATATATATATATGTGTGTGTGTGTGTGTGTGTGTGTGTGTGTATGTGTGTGTGTATGGATATATATACCATAGAGAATGAAGGGGGAAGTGCAGAGTGGAGACCAGAGGCCCAAATGTCGACCACTGGAGATCCCCTCATAGAGGGCTTTAGGAGATGTAGTACCAATGAAGAACACAGCTTTCCCCCAGATCCTGGATGCTTCCTCTCCCCAACTACCAGGATCCAAATTCTACCTTGCAGGACTGGATAGGGCAGAGGCTGTACACTGGTGAATATGGGAGCTGGAGGCACAGGGAATCCAGGGTGGATGATACCTTCAGGACCAGGGGTGTGAGGGGTGATACTGGGAGAGTGGAGGGTGAGTGGGTTGGAAAGGGGGAACTGATTACAAGGATCCACATGTGACCTCCTCCCTGGGAGATGGACGCAGAGAAGGGGGGAAGGGAGACTCCGAAAAGGGCAAGAGATGACAAAATAACAATCTGTGGATTATCAAGAGCTCATGAGGGAGGGGGAGCGGGGACAAAAAAAGAGGACCTGATGTGGAGGGCTTAAGTGGAGAGCAAATGCTTTGAGAGTGATTAGGGCAAAGAATGTACAGATGTGCTTTATGAAATTGATGTATGTATATGTATGGATTGTGATAAGAGTTGTATGAGCCCCTAATAAAATGTTTAAAAAACAAGAGAAAATAGATGAATGCTTGTTTGACAAAAAAACTGGGCACCATAGCCTCGCCACATTGATATGCAAAAGGAGCCATCACAGGGAGCTCTGTAACTGGGTCCTGGCCAAGTGGTGACCAGTAGCCTGGGACTTTGTAGCCTAATACATTGCAGCGAATTGCTTACTAGTTCTCCTCTAGCTATAGTCTTTGTAACTCCTACCAATGACAGGGTGGAACTATGCCACCGAGGGAAGTAGATAGCATGCTAATAATATCAGTAAAGTGCATGGCATCCTCGAAGAGGTGAGACCATTCAAATAAGACCTGTAGACCCCTAATGTGGGGATTGGTCGGTATGGTCATCCTGGGTGAGTTAACTCAGAAACAGAAAGTGGTGTTTCAAGAGCACCGAGAAAGACGAGCCAGCAGTGGAGTGTGCTCTTTGGACCCAGGATTATTACTCTGAGCACCACCTCTGTCCAGGAGACAGAGATCCCTGACACTGGATGCATCAGGAGACAATGAAAAACAGTGGCAGATAAATAGCTCATGGAAGCAGAGGCAGCAGCACCAAGACCCCAGAACAGGGAGCTTGCCAGCACACAGAATGAGAAAGCTGAGTGTCTTTGGGCCAAGGCTTCCAGAGAGAGCGGGCTGCCTCAACGCACTTATCAGCAGAGCTGAAAGAACTTTGTACACGGTCCCAAGCAGAGCAGAGGTCAAGGAGCTGCAGGGCAGAGGCCAAGGACCAGAAAAAGTTCTGCCTCTGGACACCACTGGGAAGAGACTGTCCTGACTGAAGAACTATATCCCCAGTCATTTCTGATCCTGAATTGTCACCTGCTAGGTCCCCAATTAACCCCAGAAACATAAGTATTGTTTGCAAGTTCTGTGTGGCCATTGCCACTTAAGGATTATCAAACCCAGCAGAGAAGAAGAGAGTGTCATGGTAGGGATGGTTGGTGTCAGAAACTGTGAAAAGAAAGGAGGGTGGAGGCATTTTGAGCTCTGTCTCATAGGAATCAGCCTTGGGCTGTTTACCTTGATTTTCCTCCATTGCCTTTTGTGAAGTTACAGGGGGGTCAAATGCCTCCACTATGCCATTTATACCCCTACATTGACAAGTCGTTGGATGAAGGTTAGTTTGGGGAAGGAGCAGACCTTGGATGAGCTCTCATCAGCTGAGGCAATCCTGATAGGGGCCAGACAGCTGGGACCTTTTCTATCAGTGGCTCTCTCAGCAGCTGGGGAAATCAGTCTCTTGGCCCTGAGAGGAATCTGGGTGACACACTCATCTATGACAATACCCTGAAGAACAAGCTCCCACAAAAACCTGGCTGAGAACTCTCGCCTAGAACACAGGAGTGCATGCCTAGCTAATAATAGCCATTTACTGAAGGCCCTATGACTGGAACTGTGCTTCATTTACAGATGGAAAACTAGAGGAAGGGATTTAAGGTGGCTAAGTTAATAAGTGACAGAGACAAGATTCAAATACAAGTTTGAAGCTGGTACTGTTAGCCTTTTTTCCAGGGCTGGGTTTTAGATGATGCAAATGAGACACTTGTCAGGCACACAAGGTAAAGAGGCCTTCCCTCTCCAGTGTGACTTTCCCCATAAGTCTGAATCATGGGCCTGGTGTGTCTTATTTGCCTTCCCTGAGTCTCAGAACCTGATCTAGGCTGATTTGCTATTTGGAGGAATAAGCCAGAATGCTCAAGTACTCTGAGTCAAGACCCAATCTCCCCTGGAATTGTTCAGTGGGACTTACCAGCCTCTTCCTTCGTGTTTCACTTTTCTAGAAACCTCCATGGAGGACTAGCTCTCATGAAGAGAGCTTCAAAAAGCTCATGGCAAAATTCCATTATTTTTTCGTATCATTTTTCCACACGCTTTTGGAAGCTCCCTCTTCATCCCTTTCCACAGTCTTTCTCAAGGAAAGAGACTGTTGCTGGTTGATGTCAGATGCCCCTGAGTCTGTTTTCTACTCAGAATGCTCTGCACAAACTCTATCAACAAATGACTTAGAGTCAAACGTGCTGTGTGTCTTTAAGTTGATGTCAGCTCATAGTGACCCTACAGGACAGAGTAGAACTGCCCCCAAAGGTGTCCTAGGCTGAGATTGTTATGGGACCAGCTCATCAGGACTTTTCCCCTTTAGAGCCCATGGGTAGGTTCAAACTACCAGCCTTTTGTTTAGCCACCCAGTCCTTAGCCATTGTACCACCAGGGCTCTTTAAAACAGGGATTAGGTTGATTAATTTTAAAATCTCCAGGAACATTTGAAAGCTGCTTCCCAGAACACCCTTCCCCAGATTGTTGATTAAGATGGGCATTTGGGGACTCATTTCTTTCTCATTTGTGTAAGTGCACTCTATGAGAGGGGTTTCCCTTCATAGATAGGTGATCACATACTATTTTTCCAAATTGAACCATTCTTGGTGGTATATTGGGTTAAGAGTTGGGCTTCTGCTAATGGCAAAGTTAATGGTTCAAACCCACCAGCTACTCCTTGGGAGAAAGATGAGGGTTTTCTGCTCCAGTAAAGATGTGCAGTTCTGAAAATCAGCAGAGCCAGTCTATTGTGCCACATATGAGGTCAACCCCATGGCAGTGGATTTGGTTTTGGTTTGGGTCTGTGGGGGAAGTCCTTAAGTCATTCTTTAGTCACATGGAGGAGTCCCTGGGTGGTGCAGTTGGTTAACATACTGGGCTACTAACTCATAGGTTGGAGCTTCAAGCCCAGCCAGAAGTGTCTCTGAAGAAAGGCCTGGTGCTGCATTTCAAACAACAACAACAAAATCAGTTATAGAAAACAACAGAATGTCGTTCTACTCTGGCCCAAAGGAGTCCCTATGAATCAGAGTTAACTTCATGGCAACTGGCATGGGTTTGGTCTATGGGAAAAAAGAACCCTTCATAATTGCCTCCATGCCCAATAGTTCCTTTCCTGTATCCCTAGACCACCCCAGCACCCTCAGCATCTTGCCTTATAATTGCCATGGGTCCGTCTCTCTTCCCAATGGGCCAGGCCGTGATGCAGCCGCTGCCGACACAGAGGGATTGTGCAGTCCCTGCATGATCTACAGTCCTCATGACATATATCTTGAATGAAGATTAAGTGATCCTCTCTAGAGCTTAGCTCAGGTGAATCCACTACCTCAGCTGGAACCGAAGTGGTGCCAGACCAATATCTGTTTTTAAAAGATAGAAGGGCATTCCTAATCTTTGTGGAGAAACAGAGAGGATTTAGTGAAATGTTTCTGTAGTTGAGGCTAGAGATGATCTGTTGACATGGTCTAAAAGGTTGTAGGTGGTTTAATGTCTCTCGGTACCATCAATTTTGTTTTGTCCTGACTTAGCAAATTGGTTGGGATTTCGGCTTACTGACAAGGACCTTCAGAAAGAATGTGGTTGCAGGAGCAATTTTAAGAAAGGAAAGAGCTTTGAAGCAGCCCTCACTGAGTGCCAATCCAAAACTCTGTAACCCAGCACCTCAGAGGGCTTGACCTGGGATGGACTATGGCAGCAGCACCATGAGCCACTTCCTCCAGTGGCCCTGACTGAAGGCTCAGAACCTGCCTCTGATTGGCAGCTGAGAGATACTAGGACCGTCACCTGCCACATCGCCTGTATTTCTCCTGGCAGTAAGAAATCCCCAAAGTACACTATGTTCGGGCAATCGTTCCAGCCTACAAGCAGTTGTTGCTTATCTCTGTTAGCTTTGTGCAGGGGAACAATCAGGTTTTGAAATTGAAAGACTTGCATGCATGTGACCCATGAGGTTAAGAGCCCAACACATAACCACTATATTACCAGGGTTCCTTCCTCTTGAAGGATAGGTAAGCAACAAAAGGACCATTTCTCTTAAAACCTCTGATCGAGAGTGGCACACAACTCCTTCCACTTTTATTCTATTGGCCAAGCCCTTCACTGGCAGGGCAGGGAAGTTTACTCTTTCCTTGGATGACTAGGAAGTGAGTGAAATTTTGTCATCTCATACAAAGGGAAAAGGGAAACATGCTCTATGATCAAATAAGTTTTTAAAAAAGTCCAAATATTCATAGAATCTGCAGAGTGTGGCAAAAGCATGAGCACTCCCATTGTAGAAGAAACACTGCTCTCGGAAACCACACTGTGCCTGGCAAGGGAGGCTGGGAGGATTTATGCTTGCTCACTTTGGCCGAGTCATTAAGCAAGGCTGATCAGTAGAAAAGGAAATCGGGTTTGGTGCGGGGATGTGTCATTGGATATGCAGGCGATTCTCCTTGAGATGTATTGGCCCACAACTTTGGACTCACATACAGCAGTGACCATGAAGATGGCATCGGACCTGGCGACATTTCATTTTCGTATATAGAAAGTTGACACAAGCATCTCCTGGTGGTGTAGTGGGTTACACATTGTGTCCCTAACCTTAAACTCAGCAGTTCGAAAACAGCAGCACTCAGTGAGGGAAAGATGAGGCTTTCTACTCCTGTCAAGAGTTACAGGCTCAGAAACTCATGGGGCAATTCTCCCCTGTCCTACAAGGTCGCTATGCATCAGCAGTGACTCGATGGCAGGGAGATTAAGTTGATATTACCTATTTTAGAAAACGGTCCTGGTTATTCAATTAAGTAAGGCAGGTGCAGCCCTGTCACACAGGGTTTGTTTAGATAGCACAGTAGTGTCCACTCACTCATTAGCTCAGTGTGTCTGGAACCCCAATGTGTATTTCCACATGGGACAAGTCAGGTTGAAGACACTGGGGATTCGTGCTTTGTTGAGCAAGCCCTGGAATTGCAAGAGTTCTAAAAGGAGGTCAAAGTTCCTGTTTTTATAACTCTCTCTCACACACACAGACAGACAGACACACACACACACACACACACACACACACACAGAAAGTGGTGAACTTCACAGAACGTAGTGGGGACTTCAAAGAAAGGGGGGTTGATAGCCGTGAACAGGGTTGGGATGGGTCTTGTTCTATCCATTTGAAAGTCTCTAGGCTAAACAGAAATGTCCTGGTGGTATAGTAGGTTCGGTGTTGGCCTGCTAACCACGAGGTCAGCAGTTCTGAATCCACCAGTTCCTCCATGGAAAAAAGATGGGGCTTTCTATTTGAGTAAAGAATTATAGTTTCAGAAACTCATTGGGGCATGTTTATTCTTCCCTACAGGGGCGCTGCGAGTCAGAATGAACTCAGTACAGTATGCAAAGAACAAGCTGTACTAATACCATTCCAGAGAGACAGTGGTGTTCCAGGGACATTGGTTTTGCCTGGCCCCTGACCCTGAGGAAACAGGAGGTCTTCAGGTCCTCTCCTGCTGCTCTTCTTTACCATCCTCCCATATCCTCCTCTGCACTCCCAAGTGGTGGGCATGATTTATACACACAGGAATCCACTTACTCCTTTGGAAAAGTGGTTTACTTCACCCAAAAATTCGGAGAACTGTGTCGTCTCCCTTTCAAAGTAAATTATACGATGAACATACAATATTGATTGCAGGCATGTGGATTCTTAATCCTCAAGTTCCCATGAAACCCTGCTTTCCATGGCAAATCAGCCCGCCATTTCAGCACGCCAGTATTGCCAGGAGAAAGGAGCCTCAGCAGCCACCACTGCTCCGCAGCCTGCTTTTCACGGTCACGCGGGGATGTCAGAGTGCCCCACACCTCGTGCACTTGACTCAGTGCTTGCTTGCAGGGGTTGCATTTCGTTAGAGCCCAACAACTTCCGAGCATTGGCAAATTCCCTCAACCAAAGGTGGGCAGCGGCCTCATAATGTCACCAGTCATTAACCACCAGCAGGGTTGCGTTATGCTCGTCAGTGCTGTCATGTGCAAGGGGAAAGACAATTCCCACAGGCTGCCAGCTGTGTTTGGGGAGGGAATGCCAGGTGGGGAAGCTGGGGGTCCTCACCCCAGCAGCCACAGTTCCTGGCTCCAGGCCCTGCCCCAGGCTGTGCCAGGACGAAGAGCCTGGACTCTCAGAGACTCCATAGCTCGATTTCCACTCAGGTTGTGTTGTGTTGATCATTCCTTCCCTAGGCTGCCACCCATCTGTCAGTTTGTCATCATGTTGTCATTTGTCTCTAGCTGTGATTGTTGTAAGCGGTGTCACCAGCTACGATTATAACCAGAGCAAGCCACTCTGGACACGCTTCACCAGAGCATCCAAGCTAGGACACACTGGGAAGAAAGACCTGATGATGTACTACTGAAAATGAGTCCATGGAACCCTATGGATCAAAAGAGAATACTGCCCAAACAAGTACTGGAAGAGGAGCACCCTAGGTGGGAATACACTCACACTATTCAGTGGGAGGACTCCCTGGGTAGTGTGTGACTAGCACCCAGGAGGTCGGCAGTTAAATCCCACCCAGAATCCAAGAGGTGCCTAAGGAAGGTAGGCCTGAAAATCTGCTTCCGAAAGGTCACAGCCTTAAAAACTCTATGGAACAGTTCTACTCTGAAATGCATGGGGTCGCTATGAGTCAAAATGGACCGAAAAGCAGCTAATAACAACAACACTGTATAAAGAACAACACTGCTAGTCCTTAGGACAAAATACACAGCAGGCACAATAGCCTCGACCCCACAGTATAGGGCAACTTATTTTCCTTTGTACCAGAGACCGGAACTGTACAACGGAATGAAACCCTGCCTGCTCTTGTGTCATCACCACAGTCGTTGGTCCATGTTGAGCCCATTGCTGTAGCCACTGTGGACATCCATCTTATCAAGGGTCTTCTTCCCTCTTGCTGCCCCTGTACTTTAACAAGCATTATGTCCTTTCTTAAGAACCAGTCTCTCCTGATAGCATGTCCAATGGATGTGAGATGAAGACTTGCCATCCTCACTTCTAAGGGGCATTCTGGCCGTGCTTCCTCCAAGAGGGATTTGCTTGTTCTTCTGACAGCCCAGACGACTTTCGGTGTTGTTTGCACATCATTCACATGCATTGATTCTTCTTCAGTTTTCCTTACTCACTGTCCAGCTCTCACATGCATATTGACCATTGAAACTACTTACCTTGAATTCAGAGCTTAGGGTACACTACCCAAAGCCACATACCTTGTGAGCGGCTGAAACATGTCTGCTGCCAGGATCTGTCCAATTTATTTTATTGAAACATCATACTCAAAAGGTGCTTTAGGCAAACATATTTTGTCTTTTGACTACATGTCCCAATAATATAACCAGGCTCAGACCCTCACATTGTAATGATTCAGCTATATGTCTGAGAGGTAAAAAGACCGCTAACCATATAACTGATGGGAGAATGGGTACTGACTGTCACCTGCAATGCCATTCCTTCAACAAATATGTATTGAGTGTTATTCAAATGACAACATTTTGCAAAGCTTTAAGAAGACCCAGATGTAGAGAACACAGTCCCTGCTCACAGGAGACTCACAGATACTGCATCAGGGCATTCAGATCAGGGACACCACAGATAGATGCTGAAAGTAAAATAATAAAAAATAGCAACCACGCACGGAATCCAGGACAGATAAAATCCTCAGGAACAGTAATGGGAGTAGCGATACTGTGGTAGCTTTTTAATCTCCCATCATCTTGCATAGGGGTGGAGTCCAGGCTGTCACTCAGGCCATAGCCAGTGAGGTCTCAATGTGGGCATGGCCTTCTCTTGAGGATTCTGGCAACTCCTGTATTCTTTCCTGGGGGTGAGAGACATCCATGTCTTGATATTCCTGCTGACAAGATACATGGATCTACATTGACGGCAGCCAGAGCCTTGAACAGGAGGAGTCATGTGGAGACCCATGCCACTTTCCACCTCCACTGGGTCCATAAGACATTCCACCGACTGCCCTGTGATCTTCCAGCACTTGGTGTCATTGCATGTGTTGCATAAGTCTGAAAAAAATGTACACACTGTTATTGGATATATGGGTTAATTTCGTACTTATGGACGTGGTCTGGACTGGGCTGGGATGTTTTCTTAATATAAAATTATTCTTCTATATAAAGCTTTTTTAAGACACATGAGTGTTTATGAATGTGCTTCTCTAGTCAACTCGAACTGACTCAGATACCATGAGGGCACAGGGTGACTGTGTAGGGAAGGGGAGGAAAAGGGAACTGATAACAATGGAACACACACACACACAGCCTAGGGGCCGAATAACAGAAATATGAGTAGAGGGACACAGAAGACGGTGTGTATAAAGATATTAATTTATATATAATTTAGTAAGGGTTGAGGAAAGAGGGAAAAACAGGAGCTGATACCAAAGGGGTCAAGTAGAATGATAGTGTTTAGAAAATGATGGAGGCAGCATATGTACAAACTCGCTTGATCTAATTGATTTATGGATTGTTATATTATCTGTCAGAGCCCCCATTAAAATGTGTTCTTTTTTCGATAACAACATAAACTCACTGCCACAGAGTCAATTTTGACTCAGTATAGAACACCCCCTGTGGTTTCCTCGCTTGCTATTCTTTAAGGAAACAGAAAGCCTTTTCTTTCCCCTGCAGAGTGGCTGGTGGTTTCAACTATTGACTTTGAGGTTAGCAGGCACCATAGCACCATGATTCCTAAGGATGCTGATAGAAAGGGAGAACCTTGTGGAACATAATTTAAAATTCTTTAATTATCTAGACTTACTTAACTGGAAGAGTCCCAGAGACTATGACCCTGAGTTACTCTTCAAACCTTGAATTGAAACTGTCCCCTGATGTCATCTTTAAACTAAATAACAATTTAGCTCTTAAAGGATTGCATCCTTGAGTATTGCAGTCTTTAAAAAATCAGCACAAAACTAAATGGGCTACAGATAATTCAAAATATATGTGAGAGTGTTGTGGCAGAGAGATTAAGTAAAAAGAAAGGAATAGAATAGAATAGAAAGAACAAGAATGTTAATTCAATATGAAGAGTGTGACCAATGTCACTGAACATTGTGTCCAGAAAGGGTTGAAATGGAACAGATTTTGCTTTGTATGTTTTCACATATCAAAATTAAATATTAGTAGAAAAAGAGAGAGACTCGCATCTGTTTGAGGCAGACTACCAAATACTGGGTTATATATAATGCTAAGTATTGAATATTATCCCATTTTCATATGGCAAGTATGGAAAGCCAAGGATGGAGTGAGGCATTCACAGGGGAGATGGCATTTGAATGATCCAGGAAAATGGCTAAAGAAGATGCTCATTCCCGAGTGTTTCCACTGGGTTTGCAAACACATCAGCAAATGAATGTCAAATAACCCGTCTCACCCTCTAACTCAGAGCTGTGCAACCGAACTCTCTTCTATGATGAAAATGTTCCAGAGCAGTGATTCTCAACCTGTGAGTCGCGACCCCCATGGGGGGTGGGTCGAACAATGCTTTCACAGGGGTCATCCGATTCATCACAGTAGCAATATTATAGTTATGAAGTAGCAACAAAAATAATTTTATTTTTGGGGGGGAGCACCACACATGAGAAAATATATGAAAGTGTCACAACATTAGGAAGGTTGAGAACCACTGTTCTAAAGGCATGACACCAATCTGGTAGCTACTACATTTTATCAGGAAAGACCAGTCCATGGAAAGGGACATCATGCTCGGTAAAACTGAAGGTCCTCAAGAAAAGAGACTGACCATCAAGGAGATGGGCTGACACCATGGCTGCAACAATGGACTCCAACCTAACAACCATGGCGAGATTTGGCACAAGATCAGGCAGTGTCCTCAAAGTAACATCCTTGATCTTCAGTCTTTTTAAGAGATCTGTTGTAGCACATTTAGCCAATGCAACGTGTCGTTTGATGTCTTGACTGATGCTTCCTTGAGCATTGATCTGGCTTAGGGTTTAAAAATTCCCCTTGGCTTCTCAATCATACAGGAGGCCCACACACTGATCATCTTTCCTCATTACACAGAGTGTCATGCCCCACTCACATTGGTCTCCTTGTTGTACCAGGAAGAAGCTTGGAGAACCCAATCACAAGGCCTTTTGCACTGTCTGTCTCCTACCTGGAACACTTTCCCCACCGCCAGATGGCCACTCCTGTGTCTTCCTGCCTTATTCAAGTACTGCACTGTCAATGAGATCTTCCTTGGCTGCGATGCACTACTTGCCCCAAGTTTCCCATTCAGCGCAGTTTAGTGAGAAAAATCTCACTGCTACCTGCAGGGGGGGAGCCTCGGCACTGGCATCTCAGAAAATGGAGCATAATCAGAACAGAAATGTGACCCTACCTCTCATGCTAAAAGGCTGCTAACTGCAAGATCTAAACCACCACACAACCAGCCACTTCTCGGGAGAAAGGCTGAAAGTTAGTCTCAGAAACCTACAGGGGAAGTTCTACCCTGTCTTATAGTGTCATTATGAATCAGTATCAACTCTATGGCAGTAAATTTGCATTTGGGGGCGGGGCGCGTTCTAAGGAGCTCTGGGTCACATACCCTGATCAATCCAACTGGAAGCTGCATCAGCTGGCTAAGGCTTCAAAAGACTGAGTAGGTAACCCAGAGCTCAGTGCTGTTGGCAGAAACTTGTGGGGGGTCAGAAGGACTTGAGGTGATGGTGTCCTTCTCAGTGGCCTCAGATAATCTTCTCCCCGGTCTGGGCATCAGCATCTTCTTTGCAAAATGGGATGATTGCATTAGAGAACCACTAAACTCCTATATACCTGAGCAACCAGGAAGCAATTGTGAATCCTGGAGAGGAGCAAAGACTATGCTGGTGGCTCTGCAAATCTTGGGAAGCCTGGATCCGATGCGGCTGGACCTGTCCACTGCGAGGCACCAAGAATCCCGAGAGCTGTAGTTCAGGTCTCCCCCTTGCCTGTGTACCATGGAAGATTTAATAAATGTTCTCCTCATGCTACCTTTAGGATCCTTGGTGGCAAAGTGGCAAAATCCCTTCATATTGGCCTGTTAACTGCAGGGTTGGCAGTTCAAACGCACCTGCTGCATTCCTGTAGAAAGGGCAGCTTTCAACTCCCACAAAGAATTGTTGTTTCAGAAATCCACAAGGACAGTTGTATCCTGTAACTATGGGTCAGAACTGGCACAATAGCAGTGCGTGATTGAGCTTTAAACTACATTTGAGACTGGGGTCTATTTTGAATTCCCCTACCTGTACATTGGGTGTCATGGGAAGAAAGTAGATAGGAGAAAAAAGGGTAGGAGGCAGTGAGGGAGGAAGGTAGAATGTACTGGAGTAACACATTCTGGCAGAAAATTGTGTGTGTGCGTGTTCTATTGTAATTCACACAGATTATGGGTGGGGGAGGGAACTGAAAAAGTAAATATCCATGAAAAAGAAAAATTTTTTTCTTTGGTGATTTTCCTTTTGTTGAGCTAAGGGATGGAGAATGTACTGCATGGGCGTGACCAGCCACTGGACCGGTGTGCTGTTAACACACCCTCCTGCCTTTGCATGCTGGGGGCCTCTCTGTTAACAGAAGTGACTTGTGACTTCGGATTTCCTGGGGCTCTAAAGAGAACCGGAGAATAGAAGTTCTAAATCGTGAATAAAGGAGAGACAAAGGGTTAATGACAGGACAGAATTTTGAAGTTTCATTGGATGAACACAGCGCCTGCATCCAACAAGCATGCCAAAGGCTGAACTCTGCCCGGAAGTAATGAATGAGCACTGCCTTTAGCCCGTGTCCTCACTCTCCCCGTCTCCTGCACTCCAAGCCAGCCTCACTAAGAGTAGTCAAAGGTGACATGGTGGTCCTTTCATCTCTCTCTGACCCCTCACGCTGCCTTCACCTCTATCCAAGTTGCTTCATCCTTCCCCCTTCTCCCTGATCTTCCTCGTGGAAAGATCTAATTCATACTAACTGGTAAAAGTCAGTTAGCACACAAGAAGGAAGACATCTCCTTCCTCAGTCTATGCTGCAGAAAAGGAAACTCGGGCTTGAGCTCATTTGCCCAACTGTCAAAGGTCCCATCACGGGCAGGGCCCTGATGTGAAAATTCAAGCAAGCAGCCCCAGAGCCAGAGCTCCCAACCCTCATCCACTGCAGTTCAAGTTCATGGGGTAAAGTGGTGAAAAGCTAACCAGAAACTGAGAGTCAATGTAGATACCCAAGGCATTCTTGCCAGGGCACTCACTCACTGCCATTGAGTCAATGCTGACTCATAACAACCCTATAGGACAGGGTAGAATTCCCCTGTGAGTTACTGAGGATGTATCTCTTTATAGGAATAGAAAGCCCCAGCTTTCCCTTGTGAGTGGCTAGTGGTTTTAAACTGTTGCACAAAGCATAACCATGACACCATCAGGACTCCAAAACATGCCAGGGCAATCAATGGTTCTGTGAGATCTCTCAGGATAGAGATATACCTTGCTCCTTGGCTACACACGAGAAAGCATTCACCTCCAAGCCTAGTTTGTGAACCAAGTGAGTTTTATGAGAATTACAAGAAGTTTCAGGTTTATAAAGGCACCTGCAGGGCTCTTCAGAAATGTGCATCTCCTTAGAAGCTTCCCTGAAAGTCACGAGGTCTGCTCTGTGCTCCTGCCTTTTAAATTACTCCCAGAGGTGGGGCGTGCTGGTGACCCTGGTTGAACTCATTGGCTGAACTGAATTCACCTGGCCTTGTTGGGCCAATTCAGGTGCAGAACACACCCAGGTGTACCTCCCCTTCCTGGCTGGGAACCTGAGCCTCTGAGCATGCGCAGTGTACCACTCGTTCATGGGACAAAGGCTCAGACTGCTGACCATGCGTAATGGATGCCTCAGTCCCTAAGCTAAACTACCTAGCAGTTCCAAAACCCCACTGCTGTGTAGTGTTCATGAACTTTGGCAGGAACACATCCTTACCACGAAGAATCCTGGTGGCCCAATGGCTAAGCACTTGGGCTTTAGACCGCGGTCAGTAGCAATGCATGAGAACAAGGTCTTGCCATTGTAAACATTCCACCCCACTGCCATCAAACGCAAAGGACCTCTGGTGACATGGCGGGCTACTCACAGAGCTACTAAATGCAAAGTCAACAGTTCTAACCCACCAGCTTCACTGTGGGAGAAAGATGAAGCTATCTCTTCCTATAGAGACATAATATCTCAGAAACCTATAGGGAAAATTCTACCCTGCCATGGACTACTAAACGAGCAACCTAATCTGTCTTGGAAGAAGTCAGGCCAGAGTGCCCTTGACAGCATATATGGCAAGATTTTGCCTCCCAAATATGTTGGACATATTGCCTGGAGAAGGACATCCTGCTTGGTAAAGTGGAGGGGCAGCACAAAAGAGGAAGGCCCTCAACGAGCTGGATTGACACCGTGGCTGCATCAATGAACTCAGGCAGAGAACAAATGTGATGATGGTGCAGGACCTGGAAGTGTTTGGTTCTGTTGTGCATAGGGTCACTTTGGGTCAGAAACCACTCAATGGCACCCGACAGCAACAACAACAAGTATATAAGATCACCATGAGTTGGAATCAACTCGACAGAAAGTGGGCTTTGGGTCTGTCATGGAACCAACCCTGGCTCATAGCGACCCAATCATGGGATTCTGAGGCTATAAATCTTCATGGGAGCAGAGGGCCTCATCTGTCTCCTGCGGAGCAGCTGGTAGGTGTGAACCCCTGACTTTGCAGTTGACAGTCCAACACTTCCCTTAAAGTACCCCCCGGGGCTCCTTTGGTAACAATGACAGACTAGGAAACCCAATGGGGACATTTCTACTCTGTCACATGAAGGCATCCTGTGCAGAATGGCCTCAACGGGAACTAACACCAACCCCACCACTTTTAACACCATCCCAACCTTACAGACTGTGCTAGGCTCTTGAAGGAATTGACTTTTTGCACTCCCACTGAGCGAGCTATGAGCATGCATGCATGCCAACACGTAACTTCCGGTCCTGAACTAGGGATCAGCTGCACATGTAAGGATGTGCTTCTAATGTGGAAGGAAGTAAAGAGAGGGGATCTGGAAGCAGGAAAAGCCAGGAAGCAGGAGTCACTTAGGCAGACCCCTTTCCTAAACCAGCTTAATTAGCATATCACAGATCCTGGCTCAGAGGTGATGTTCAAAGAAGAATTGTTGACTGAATACACAAGGGAAGGAACAGAGTAAGTGAACACAGAAATGTGCTAATGACCAAATTGACTCACAGTTCCCACCCTGCTCTTCTTCTTCCAGGTTCTTCTCTAGTTGCTAATGGTATTTGCTCGACCTCTCACAAGCACAAAAGGAGCCCTGGTGGCCTAGCGGTTAGGCAGTGGGCTGCTAACCACCAAACTAGCAGTTCTAAATTAGCAGGCATTCTGAAGGAGAACAACAAGCTGTCTGCTCCTTTAAAGAATTACAGTCTTGGGAATGCACAGTGGTAGCTCTACCCTGGCCCATAGGGCTGCTCTGAGTCTGACTCGACTGGACAGCAGTGAGTATGGGTTTGGTTTGGTTTTCACAGGTACCCCGATCCGTTGGTGGTCTTGGTAAATTGCACACGCTGGTTCAGTGGACCTTGTGTAGGGCTTGAGAATTTGCACTTCTAACAAGCTCCTGATGTTGCTAGTCTGTGACCATATTTGGGGTGGCAAGGCTCTGGACTACCGGGGTCTTCCTGGTGGCTGCTGTCACAGCGCAAGTTCCCAAGAGTGCACCGCTACTCATTTCTTTGGAATCAAGGTTTTTGGCTATTTGTTCCATGACACTGAAAAGTTTGGACCTGACATACGCAGCTCAGGCTGTATTATCTATCTTCTCTGCCCTCTTGGATTGGAGATGGATCACCTATGAAGCGATGAGGGTAAGAAGGGTTGGGTGTCCCCGGGTAATGTGAACAGTTAGCACGCTCAACCACTGCTGATTAAAAGGTTTGCGGTTCAAATCCAAGGCCCCTCAGATGAAAGACCTGCTGATTGACTTCTGAACGACCAGCCTTTGAAAGCTCTGTGGGGTCCCGTGGTGCTGACCCACACGGCGTCACCGTGAGTTGGAATGGACTCCTCAGAAACGGGTTTAGTAAGCAGCACAAAGAGGAAACTCCTTGGTGAACTGGAGGACACGGTAGCTGAAACCATGGGCTCCAACATACTACCCCTGAGGCTGGCAAAGGACCGGGCAGTGCTGCCTTGTGTTGCAAAGAAGGTCCCTGTGATGTCAGAATGATTGGACAGCACTAACAACAACAAAGGATGTCAGGGCCCTTCACTTCCCCAGACCACTGACCAGGTTCAAAGACCCGCATGCGAGTATAGTTTCACAGTTAGATGTGTTTAGAAAAAATAATGTTTGTAAAAGTAAAATCTTGGTTTACATTTTACAGAGCATGCACAATGAGTAGAACGCTTAAGGTCCACCGGAACCTGTTTAGGGTCCCCTCCACTTGCTCACCACCGATAAGTCGATTCTGACTCATATTGATCCTACAGGAGAGGTTAAAATTTCCCCTGTGGGTATTTCTGAAACTATAGCGCCTTATGGGAATAGAAAGCCTCCTCTTTCTCTGCAGCTGGTGGGTTCAAACTGCCAACCTTGTCTTTAGCAGCTCAGGACTGACTTGTATCTCTATGAAACCAAAATCTACCTCACTGCCAGGGAGGTGATGCTGACTCATAGTGACCCTATGAGGCAGAGTAGATCTGTCCCTGTGAGTTTCTGAGACTGTAACTCTTTATAGGAGTAGACAGACTCTTCTTCCCACGGAGTGGCTGGTGGTTTCAAAGTGCTGACTTTGGTGTTAGCAGCCCAACATGCAAACACTATGCCACCAAAGCTCCTTTTGTACCCCTATAAGTAGATAAATATTTCTCTTATATCTGTGTTTCAACCAAAGGCATGGCTATAAAGGAAAAAAGACCATGAGTGTCAAGAATGATTTGAAAATGTGGAGTTCTTTTGGGAAAGGATATATATATATACTTGTGTATATAAATAGAATTCTGACGGCAAGAGTGGTCAGGAGTTGGACTGTTAATCTCAAGGTCAGCAGTTTGAATGGCCAACCGCTCCTCTGGAGAAAGAGGAGATTTTCTACTCCTCTAAAGAATCACAGTCTCAGAAACCCATGGGGGCCATTTTACTCAGTCACATGGGCCTGTGAGTTGGAATGGACTTGATGGCAGTGAGGGCATGTAAATATGCAAACACCCACCTCGGACTTAGGATTTGACCTGCTCCCTCAGCCCCGTGAGCATCTGCATCTGAAGCCATGGACTTGGCCTTCTGTGAAGAACCCATTAGTACACCGCCACAAAGAGAATGAGTTTCCTCTGTGTCAGTCCATTACCCTGCCAACGTTCATGATGGAGCCAACACCCTTGGTTTCCCAGAGAAATTGGCTCAACATCCCCCTGATGTGGTTGCATGACATAGGCCACTCATGCAATGCACTGCATGTGCTCTATTTAATGCACTATCACCAACAAGTCTACATGGGTGGTAACGCTGAAAACCTTGCCCAAACAGCTGGCTTCACCAAAGTATATGGAACCATGTGGAGTCGTCGACCAGTTCGACTCTGCACTGGCTGTACGTTGGCATTGCCAAGGGGGCTTTCTCACTGACCGTGACCTGAATCCTGCTTCCACTAAGCCTTGCTTCATTGGTCTGGGATGGGGCCAGGCCAATGGGAGGCTTGAAAGCTCCTAAGGGATTCCAAAGTATGACCAAGGGTGAACACTACTGTTTTTGGCCATCACATCCGGGAAGGCCCTTGGGACTTCGCCACTCAAAGTATGATAGGTCAAGGAACCAGCAACATCAGCATTAGCTTCTCCCATGCTAATGCCATCGAGTTGATGCTGACTCATAGTGACCCTACAGGACAGGGTAGAACTGCCCTTGTGTGTTTCCCAGACTGTCACTCTTGCCCGGAGTCTACAGCCTCATATTTCTCCCAAGGAGTGGCTGGTGGTTTAGGACTACTGTCCTTGTGCTTAACAGCCCAAGAGTACCAGGGCCTCTAGAACTGCTGGATCCTAGACCCCACCCTGAACCCACAAAATCAGAATCTGCCCCCCAGCCCGATTTCCGGGAACCTGGGTAAGTGC
The DNA here is from genome assembly GCF_050624435.1 of Tenrec ecaudatus. Taxonomy (NCBI): domain Eukaryota; kingdom Metazoa; phylum Chordata; class Mammalia; order Afrosoricida; family Tenrecidae; genus Tenrec; species Tenrec ecaudatus. The sequence continues at coordinate 225,421 of NW_027458458.1, read as the reverse complement.
ATGCATGTGAAAGTTTAAGAAATACTTCCTTAGAAACCATTACTTTCCAGAACAAACTCCTCCTGCCAGAGGTGCAGAAATGGAAGCCCATTAGGCCATGCTCGCCTAGAAGCAATTTGAGGTCTCAGTGCTCCTATATCCTGGCTGTCATCCAGATTTCCTTATTCTCACCTGGACTGTTGTCACTGCAGCAGGTATTGGTGAGTCCTCAGCACGAACAGCCCCAAATTCGGTCTAGAGACACAGCTCCCATTTAAGAGTAGTACAATCCACAGTTTACTGTAGAGTTTCTGGCTTTTACTGGCTTGGGGTAGGGTCTAGTGGGAAACGCATCTTAGCAAGAGCCATTATGTATTCTGGATGTGCACAGTGAGTTTGTCTTGAGGCATATTTATGTCTGACGTTGTTATGTATTCTCTTTCTATCCCATGCAACGTTATTTTTTTTGAAAATTTATATTTGCTTTTAATTACCCAGACATATAAGTGATTTATAGCTAGGTCTGATCGATTGGAATCAGATGACCACGCCTGGATTAACCATGGGTCCTGGTGACCATTAGGCACTTCTTTCCATGAATGATATTTTCACCTGAGTGAATGCATTCACGACTTTTCTTCTCTTAAGGTAAATAAGCAGGTGGGTATCATTTTGCTATGCTGGCACTTCCTTGTGCTGTTTTAAGTTCACCCAGCAATTTTTAAAAAGAGAAACATATTACACCTGTCACACACTTTATAATTCATGTGGAAAAATTTGGGGGAGAGCTAAATAGAGGTGACCCGTGGTGCAGTCTTACTTACTGCTTGTTAGAAGGTACTGAAATTTTATATACATAAACACTAGAAACCAGGAGAGAGGAAATGGTGGTTCCATGGCAGAATTCTCACTAGCCATGCAGGAAATTTGGGTTTGATTCTTGGCCAGTGCGCCTCCTGTTACAGCTACCAACTAACTGCTAGTGGAGGCTGGCATATTGCTATGATGCTGAACAGATTTTAGCGATGTTTTCTGCCTACAGACAGACTAGGAGGAAAGGCCTGGTGAACTCCTTCAAGCCATCAGCCACTGAAAACCCCCCAGCTGACAAGGGGTCAAATCTACAACCCATTGAAGGAATGGGGCAGGACCAGTGGGCATTGAGTTCTGTTGCACATGGAGTCCGCATGAGTCAGGAGCTGGCTGACTTGAAGGCAATTGTCCACAGCACTCTCTAGGAAGGCAGAGGTTGGAGCACATAGGCGTCCTTCATGTGGCCCCATGATCATCAAGCCTTAAGTCATGCAACCAACTCTGGGAAATGAGAGATGCCCGGGGTACCAGGGATATTTGAAAGATCTGGTGTAAATTGGTTCAGCCCAGGGGAGTTCTGGAAACCACCGAGGTAAGCTTCCTGCTGAAACCACTAACTTAGCTCCAGTGCGAGTGGATGGGTGTCTGCACATGTACCCAGCCACCATTAGTGCATTTGTTGTTGTTGTTGCCGTTCACGTCCGTAGAGTCGATGCCGATTCACAGTGACCCTATATGACAGGGTGGAATTCCCCCTGTGACTTTCTCACACTGTGACTCTTTACAGGAGTAAAAAAGCCTCATCTTTCTCTTGAGGAGTGGCTGGTGGTTTTGAATGGTTGATCTTGCCATTAGTCCATTGCGTAACCAGGTGCTGTCAATTTGGTTCCAACTCATGGCCACTCTATGTACAGCAGAACAAAACAACACGCTGCCCTGCGCATTTCTCACAGCCATTCCTACATTCAACTCATCTTGTGGAGGTTTGTCCTCCTTTTGGCTTGACCAAGCATGCTGCCCAACTCCAGGGACTGGTCCCTCCTGATAACACCCAAAGTACATGAAGCCAAATGTCACCATCCTCGCTTCTAAGAATCAATCTGGCTGTAGTTCTTTCAACATAGATTTGTTTGTTCTCCTAGAAGTTCCTTGGTGTATTCAATATTCCTCACCAGGACCATATTTCAAATGCATCAATTCTTCTCGTGGGACTTCCTTATGCATTTTCCAGCTTCCACATGAAAATAATCATGCCTTGGGATAGGATACTCCTGAGTTTTTAAGGTGACAAAGTCACCTTGGTTCAAAAAAATGTTTAAAAGGCCTTTTGCAGCAAATTCACTGAAAGCAATTTATCCAGTGATTTCTTTACAGATATTTCTATGAGCGTTGGTTGTGGATGGGTCCAAGTAAGATGAAATGCTTCATCATTTAAATCTTTTCTCTGTTTATCATGTTGCTTATTGGTTCAGTGGTGAGGATTCTTGTTCTTTTAACCTCGAGTTGTAATCCATACTGAAGACTATCATCTTTGAACTTCATCAGTAAGTGCTTCAACTCCTCTTCCCTTGCAGCAAGCAAGGCTGGTCGCCTGCATATTTCAGGCTGTTCTCAAATCTCCCTGCAATCCTGAAGTCTCCAATTCAGCCATCCAAAACTCAAAACAGCTCAATGCCATGGAAGTCAAGTCAATTCTGACTCGAGCAAACCTGTAGGCCAGGAAAGAACCTCCCGGAAGGTTTCCAAGGCTGTAATCTTTGTGGCAGCACATGGTCACATCTTTCTCACTCGGGATAGCTGGTGAATTCCAAGTGTTGCTCTTTCGGTTAACAGTGAAGTGCTTAAACATTGCCCTACCTGGATTCCAAGTGTGAGCTAGCAGCCACAATTTTCTTCTGAGACCAAAGAGGTTGTTAGGTGTGAATTCTCGACCAAGGGTGGTCCAGCAGACCTGCTCAGTATTCGCCCAGGTGCAAAATCCATCAAGAGGATGCATTGTCATTATTTTTAATCACATAACACACCCAGGTGTAGCAGCAACCCAGCTTTGTAATATCACCCTGGTTTTGATAAATATGTACCATTCCTTGATAACGCTTCCAAATCCTTTAATATCCTGCAGCTCAGTCCCTGATGTCTGGCTGTAACAAAAGGTGTGAAGGGAGACCATATGTCAATAAACTCTCCCCGTCTGCCACAACTCAGCGCATAATCAGCTCCACGGTAAAATGCATGGTAAGTCAGTTGTGCGCTGGCGGGGAGGGCAAGGGGCCCCTTTCAGGTTTGTCTTCTGATGAAGTTGACCAAAATGACTTCTTATTTCAACCTATTAGGAGAGTGAGAGTTGCCCCCCCTCCCTCGCCATTTTTCTTTTCTTTTCCCTTTTTGTCCCTTTCCCCTTGGAGGGACAGCCTGCTCTGCTATTCTGAAAGGGTTTTCTGTTTTATGCTGCGCTCTCCACTCCATTAAATCACCTTTCCTCACATTAAATACAGGTCTTCAGGGTGGTCAGAGAGCTTTGCTGTGAGGGATAATGATATAATGAGGATGACATGCATGAAAAATCATTTTTCAGCTCAATCCCAGGCAGACCACGGGGAAGCATGAAATGGGAAGGAGGAGAGGTGTACCTCACTGTAGACAAGAGCCAGGCTTCTGAGGGGGCCAGTCTCGACCTGGAAGGCTGCTGAAGGCTTCTTTACCTCACTCACTCATTCACTCATTCATTCAACCAGCTTGCTACTTACTTATTAAATGCCAGACCTTGGGGCTCTCTCTCTGAACAAAAGAGACAAAAATCCCCCTTCTGTCAAGAAGCTTCCATAAACAGAGGCATTCAAACACTTCCTAGAGAATGTGTTTAAAGTCCAATTTACACAAAAGCAGAAAAAGAGACTGATGCGAGGGGTTTCACACACACACATGTTCATATATGACTCCCATTGCAGCGACAAAGTGTAGGACTCTTCCAGGAGACACTATTCATTGGAGTTAAATTGCTCCCCCCCAACCCCCTGAGCTCTCGCTCTCTCTTTTTTTTTTCTTTCTTTCTGAGAGCAATTGCCCTTGGAAGGGATTAGCTGTTATCACTCTCTAGCACCTTAGTGTGAACTTATTTATTGGCTCCTTTTCCTGCCTAGATAGGAGGGGCCTCCAGGGCTGCTAAAAGCCAGAAAAATCCCAAAAAAGGCAGCAACAAGAGAGGCAGAGGACAATTGGGGCCAGTGTTTCTCATTTGAGGGGGGGGGGCATTTGTTAAAGATGCAGATTACACACACATACAGCACACACACACTTCCCTGCCACCCCACCCAATATGGCCCTACTAAATAAGGATCCTACCCCACCATCTGTCCGGGAGCCCCTGAACTGGCCCTTCCCATGAAACAAGCCAGGGCCATTGAAAGTGACTCTTTAGGCAAAAGACCAGTGACTTAGGTTTTCCAAACCAGGATAAAGCCCATTTGTTAAGCACTTGCATATTAACCAAAAGGTTGATGCTTCAAACCCACCCACCGGTTCCTAGGAAAGCAGGCCTGGTGATCTGTTTCTGAAAGGGCACAGTCTTGAAAAGGATCCCTGGTAACATATTGTCCTGCTAGCCATAAGGTCAGCAGTTCAATACTACCAGCTGCTCTGAGAGAGAAAGCTGAAGCTTTCTACTGTACAGATGTATAGTCTCAGAAACCTACCAGGGCAAGTATACTCTGCTGCCATGAGTCAGAATTGACTCAATGGCAGCAAGTGAGTGGATGGGCAGGGATTGATTGGGCACCAACTAACACTAAGAACAACTATTTTGGGTGGCAGTGACATTCTTCTGCTTTATCTAGAATCTGAACTCTCAGCGTCATTAACAATGGAGGCAACAGACAAATAATTATAAACTACAGAAGGGTAAAGAAAAGCTAAAGAAGTTACTTCTGTTTGGGGTTTAGTTGTGTGCTTTTTTTAGCAGAAAATATGAACTATGAAGGAGCAGGGACTTGCTGGACTTAAATATGAACTGTAAGATCTCTCTCCGGGCTAGAGTTACATCTCAGTTCTTGGCTCTGCATGAGAAAGAATTCACGCCAAAGCCTGGCTCGTGATCCAAGTGAGTTTAATGAAAGTTAAAGAAGTTTCAGGTTTTACGCGGCACCCCTAGGATTCCTCCCCACCATGTAGCCTGGCAGAGACTGCTCGAGGTCACGCAAAGATCTCTCTCCTAAGTTTTCCTCCAAAAAAAACACCTGTCTCATGTTCTTTCTCAAGTTCCCTCCCCAGTTCCTGTCCCCAGTTTTTCCTTTCTCCCCCTCGCTCCTGCCTTTTCAAGGATTCCCGGGGGGAGGCATGGTGAATGACCCCAGGTCGATCCCATTGGCTGAATTGCAATCACCTGGCCCAGGTGGGCTGATCCAGGTTTAACGCCCATCTGTACCCACCAGCGGGAAAACCTAGGCTTTTGCTCTATGCTTGGTTCTCCTGGGCATGCGTCAATGGACATCTCATTCCTGCCTATCTGCCTAACAAAACCTATTTTTCAACCCCAAGTCTTTCTTGCCAAAAAATAATGTCCCATAATAGGAATAGCATGAGCAGGGCTTCTGCGTTGGATCAGATCAAGAAGATAGCTTTCATGCCCTGTACTAAGATCACAAAAGAATGTAATCCAGTGCCTTGTAGACAGTCTCGTGTACACAAAAGGTTTTCTAAGAGTCTCCAGAAGGCTGTGCTACAGCCTAAATAGGCTGAACTGCAGCCTAAAACAGAGAGGGACCCATTTCAAAGAGATGTGGGGACATGGCTTTCATAAAATTGAATGCATCATGTAATCCAGTGCAAGGGAAACCCAGTAACTTTGGGAAGGAACTGCATTGGCTTGGACTAAACAGCCAGAGATAGTGCTACATAAAAAGAAAGAAGATGATTGATAAAGCAACCCAGACATCATTGTGGAAAAGGAAAGGGGACTTAGAAGACAATCAAAAGCTACAAGGAACCTCTCCTAGGGAGAAGTCTTGTGGTTTCAACTTGTGTGCTCTGGGGGATATTTGGCAGTCACGTATTAAATTGTGCATTCAATTTAATCCCTTTAAGGGATTTTGTCACTGGGCCTACAGCCCAACTATCCTGACAAAAAAATCTATCTTGAAAATCACCCTGCTGTGAGGAAGCTAAAGGCAAGCACATGATACGATCACATGGAGGGAATTTGGGGAGCCAACGCAACAGCAAGAACCCAGGCCCTAGACCTATGAACCAAAGCAAACCCATCTTGCCGGGTCTCGCTACTTGAGCTGGTTTGGCCAATGCCACGTGGAGTGGAGATGTGCTGCCCCAGCCAAACCTTCCTCAAATTACAAAATTATGAGCAAATCATACACCGAGTGGGATTGAAAGTCACTAAGCAGCAATAGGTAAGTAAAACATATGGGCCTACCATTACCTATCTGTAAAGAGTCTTTGGCAACTGGTTTATGGAAGACGCAGGCCCTGATTACCTCCCATAACACGTATTCTTTATCATAGCCACGGACACTCATGAAAACATTAAAGTTGTGCTTGAGAGAGGAAAAGGTGAGTTAAGAACTGAGAAAGATGGTCATGTGGCCTGGATATTGCTCAAACACTCCATTCTCCTTGGTCTCTTGGAAGAAGGAGAGGGATGAGAACCCAAAGCTGTAAACACTGTGTGGATTAGAAACGTGTTAAGTTTGGCGTGAGGGCTGAAGGCCCAGGTTGGTAAAATTATTTCTGTGGGATTTTCTAGAACCAGAGCTGCTCTGAGGCCCACACTGGAGAGAATGCCATGGTCATTACCCTTGTATGCTTTATTTTGGCTGAGTCCCTCCACCATCATGTGTCAGGGCTTACCCAGTGCCCCTTCTCAGCCCTGATACACGGTGTTGCCAAAAGGGCTCAGAGATGTTAAGCAATCTGATCAAGGTCATGGGGCTTAAGGTCAGGTACAGAGCCAGACACTGAAATGCAAGAAGACTGACTCCTATGCCCAGACCTGGGACAAATCTCTCTGACAGACCTGGGTAGATGCCCCTAAACATCCGTCTTGTGTGTGTGTGTATTTGTGTGTGTGTGTGTGTGTGTATCCACATATATATGTTTGGTTTATTTGTAATCAACATAATTAGAGTATTTCTATCCAATTAAAAAATGAATTAAGCCAAGGTTGGTGGTTTACAATTTGCACAAGTGCCTTTATGAACTATCATGGTTTACTTTCTTTCATTGGGAGGCAGCTCCAAGCTTCAGACCTCTTCACTTCCCAGGTGAGGTGCTACATTCAGACCAGAGTCAGAGGAAAGGATTCACCAGAAAGAGTCAGATCACTGAATGAGGTTCCTTTGAAAAGGAAGCCAAAATAGCCCTTAAACTCATGGCCATCAAGTCAATACTAGCTCAAAGAGAGGGACCCTGTTGAACAGGATCCTATGGTACAGGGTAGCTCTGTCCCTGTGACTCTGCAAGACTAACTCCATGGAAGCAGAGAGCACCAGGTTTCTGCCACAGGGCTGATGGTGGTATCAAATTACTGGCCTTTGGGATGTCAGCTCAACTTTAACCACTATGCCACAAGGGCACTTAGTCAATCTAACAGGTCTGGCAAAATGTAGAGCCAGACATTATATACTGAAAATGGCTCACCACCACCACCACCACCAAAGGCTGGCTTTGTGGTGGGGTCTTCTGAAGTGTAAGGGGTTAGGGGGTAAGGGTAAGAGGTAGGGGGTTAGGGGGTAAGGCTAAGGGGGTTGGGGGTTGGGGGGTAAGGGGGTAGGGGGGTAGGAGGGTAGGGGGTGAGGGGGTGAGGGGGTGAGGGGGTGAGGTGGTGAGGGGGTGAGGGGGTGAGGGGGTGAGGGGGTGAGGGGGTGAGGGGGTGAGGGGGTGAGGGGGTGAGGGGGTGAGGGGGTGAGGGGGTGAGGGGGTTCGGGTTAGAGTTAGGGTTAGGGTTAGGGTTAGATAAAATTGATGTGTGACTTTACAGGGCCACTAGTAAGCCAGCATATATAAAAGACTTACTCCCTCCCCCAACAGAATGGGTTCTTTTCTCCAAGATTTCACGAAACATAGCATGACCAGGAAAGACAACCGGTCCAAATTCCTAAAGCCACCAAAGTGGAGGCCGTCCCTCCCCTCCCCTCCCCATCCCCGTCCTCTTTATCCCACTTTGCAGGACAACTCAAGAGCGGGAGAGCTGGCTTAAGACCCATTGTGACCGCTGCCTGCCTATCAGTTCATGGGGGCAAAAGGAAGAGAAATACCACTTCTTTTAAAGTCACCCCGCAACACGTGCACTAGTGTTGGCATATCCTCTCCATCCCCCAAGAAGGATCACTGGTCAGCAGCATTCTCTGTTTAAGCCAAGCAGCCCAAACACCTGGGGAAAACCCAAGAGTCCCTCTTTGGGTCTATGTCCCATTTTTTCCCCCAGGATTGCATAATTGGAATAAACAAAAACCCCTGTCTGAGAAACCACAAGGTCTGATTTCTTTGCTAGACTAGCTTTTCCACATGCATCAGCCCACCTCAGACAAGTGCCAGCCACTTCTGCAGGTGCTGTTCACAGCAGAGGAATGCGAGCCCTTCCAGAGAGAGGCCCAGAAAGCAGTCAATAGAACTGATGGTCAGCCAGCGAGCACTCCCCAGTGGAGAGAAACTCTTTTTACCACTCCACGAATAATGTGGGACCCAAACTCCCAGTAAGGCCCCGAGGGCTTAGCCAGGTATCACCAGTCTCTCTTGCAGGGCCTCCGCAGGACAACTAGGAAACCTATGCATTTATCTAAGGTCAGTGAGAATTTTCAGGCGCCTACAAGCGAATGTCTGTCTGCCTGCCTGCCTGCCTTTTTAGAGTGGCTGATGGAAGCCTGCGTTCTTTGTACCCCAAAGGACCCAGAGGCCCCTGAGAACAAGAGGGAAATAAGTATTGTCTTTATTACTCAGCCTGCCTCAGACATGAAAAAGAAATGGGAAGCATTTGAAGGGAACAATCTTCGTGATTTGGTAGAAGTGTCTTATTGGGTGTATCACAACACAGATGACCCTACCATGACAGAGACAAAGAAATAGCTAAAATACTAGGAATTGCCATGAGACACAACAGAGACTCAGAAAAAGAGATCATGGCCCACTCACGGAGAGACTGACCTGTGGCACCGCCAAGCCCTGAGGAAGGAAGGATCCAGGTGCCTACTACAGAAGAGACAGACATTGGAAAAAACATTGCATTGAAAACTCCAGGAGAGACGGACAAACCTCCACTAGAGAGGACGGGCCTCGTCCTCGCCTAGAAAAACCCAAGTGAGAGACAATAACGCTTGAGGAAGCTGAAGGAATGTCTCAGGGCTCTGTTTCACTGGCCCCCAGGATCCCGTGCTAACTGTCCAAGTTGGGGGCCAGCCAGGAAATGTCTTGGAGGACACAGGGGCCATCTTCTCAGGTTCAAAAAAGAGAACGGACACATTGTCAAAGGAAAGATTGGAATTACTGTCAGCCTATGATTGCTTCCAAACTACTCACACCAGAAGGTAATGCCTCAATGCCCCTTTCCCCTAATTGATCGTGACTTATTATGAAAAATGGCAGCCATAATTACTTTCTCATCTGCTACAACCACCTTAACCCTTGAACTTGAAAAGCCAAAAGTTTTGCTCACCGCTCCAATGTCAGAGTGATATGTGTTTTATCAAGGAGCAGAAGAGACCTCCTCAAAGGAACTTCTCGATAAATCACTAAAAGATATTCCTTTTGTTTGGGCAGAGAACAACCTGCCAGACCTTTCTGAACTTCAGGTGCCTGGGGTCGTACAACTTCTGAGCTCAGCTACACTGGTGTGTCAAGCTCACCCTACTCCCTGGATAGCAAAAGTGGGTATTTCTGTTCCCATTTGCAGACTAAAGAGGACAGGCATTTGGGTCCTCTGCAAGTCCACATGGAATGCTCCCTTGCTGCCAATGCAGAAGCCGGGAACTGAGGACTTCCAACCGGTGCAGGATCTCAGAGAGGCAAATGAGAGGATAGAAACTGGCCACCCCACGTGCCAAACCCCGAGACCCTCCTGAGTACTATCCCTTCAAACTGAATTTCTTATACTGTTTTGGACTTAAAGGATGCTTTGTTCTCCATACCCGTGTCCCCTGCACATCAACCCAGTGAAGACTTACAGGGACACAAGGAGGAACACCCCCAAACCACCTTGCTCCAGTATGCAGATGACCTCCTCCTGGCCTCCAAAACCCTGGAGGAATGCCAACGGGCTACCAAGGACCTGATAATAGTCCTTGGCCCATTGGGGTACAGGGTATCTGCAAGAAAGGCTCAACTGTGTGTCCATAAAGCTGTATACCTAGGCTACCAACTGGAGGAGGGAAAACGGACCTTGTCCCCCAGCCGCACTGAGGCGATCCTCAAAATCCCAGTCCCTGAGACTAAGAGGCAGTTGCAAGAGTTTCTAGGAGCTGTGGGGTACTGTCCATTGTGGAATTTGGGATTTGCAAAAACAACGAAACCCCTATATGCAAGTACTGGGGAAAGGAAAAAGAACTTAAATGGACTGAAGTAGAACAACAAGCGTTTGAATCCTTTTAAAAGTCGCTCATATGGGCAACCTCTCTTGCCCTACTAGACATAGTAAAGCCCTTCCAATTGTCTATGTGAGGCCAGAGGCACAGCATAAGAAGTGCTAACTGAGAACTTGCGGCCATGGAAGAGACCTGTGACCTATCTTTCAAAGAAACTGGACTCTGTAGCTGCAGGATGGTTGAGCTGCATGCGAGCTGAGGCTGCCACGGCCATCCTAGTCATAGAAGCTAGGAAGCTTACACTGGGACAGGATATTGCTGTGGTAGGGGGACCTATGGGTGAACCACTCCTAACCAGTCCCCCGGACCGGTGGATCTCGAATGCCAGGACTATACCACAAATCCCCAAGGTAGTGGCTGTGACCATGCCATCCCCAGTGTTACAGCCACAACCTACATACTCAGAAAATGATCTAAAGATAAGCCAAGAGCTGGCCTGCCAAAATGACTGGGAGCATCCAGGGTGGCTGGTCCATCCTGATGGAAGAAGATTCATGCCAGAAGCTCTGGGAGAGATCTGATTCAAGGACTACATGAAGGTATGCATTTGGGATCCTCTCTAAACTGTCTCAGTTGCTTCTCAGGCACTTTTACATACCCAGGCTTGGACACTGGGTGGCAGATGTCACCCACCGTTGATTGCACTGTGCTCGAGTAAACAACCCCAGAAAGAAAAGGAACAACCCCAACCACGAGCTCGAGGTAGTAGTCCAGGAGAATTCTGGGAGGTGGACTTTATGGATATCAAACTTAGAAAGTATGGCTACCGATATTTGCTGGTGTTCGTAGACACCTGTTCTGGATGGGTGGAAGCCTTCCCAACAAAGAAGGAAACTGCTGCCACTGTGTGTAAATTATTAGTAACTAAAATTGTCCCTAGATTTGGCCTTCCCACCATCTTGGGGTCCAACAATGGCCCAACATTTATTGCTCAAATTACTAAAGTCTTAGCAATGCTTCTAAATATTAACTGGAAGCTCTTCAGGGCAAGTAGAAAAAATAAACAGAACCCTAAAGGAATTGTTCGTTAAGTTGCATTTAGGACCTGGCGAGAACTGGGTTGATCCTTACTTTACCTTTTGCCCTACTTCAAGTCCGATGCACTCCCTATGTGAAAAGCATGACCCCATTTGAATTTATGTTATGCAGACCTTCCCCAAATCCTTCCAAGATTGAAAGAAGTAGAAATAATGGAAGTCACTAATCGTTCCCTCATCGAGTGCCTGCAGGCTGTGCAACAGGTGAGAGACAAATCATCTGCTCTGACACCGTCATTTTGGGCCTAACCAAGGGAAAGGGAACAGGCAGCCAACAACGTGCCACCAGGAAACTGGACATGGGTAAAGAAGCACCAACCTGACACCTTAGAACCTGGGTGGACTGGCCCATACCAAGTGATACTTACAACACCAACTGCTGTTAAAATAGTGGGGAGGGGGCCGTGGATTCATCAGTCATAAGTAAAAAAAAAAAAAAAAAAAGCCCTCCCTGAGCATATCCTGAAAAGATGGACACCGAGAAAGACGGAAAATCCCTCAAAATTAAGGCTTTACAGAACTTAATTGTTTTTCTCTGAGTATTGCTGACAGCACCCACTGTTTCCCCCAAGCACAAACACATCTGTGGACTGCTATTCTAACATCCAGCAGACTCAGGTTTACACAGGCACCTCAGGGCCCCTCATGGGGCACAGCCTACCTAGAAGCTGCTGGAGAGAAAGTCACTCAGTGGGCTACGGGATCCTGCCTTTGGGATGATGTTCCCACTCAGAGAAGACAGTCCACACAGAAGACCACATGGCCAGCCCAAGATGAGACACGACGTCCCTCAAAGACCCATAGCCCTAGAAGGGACAACACTGGAGACACAGTGCGGGAACGGATCCCGCCACACCGAGGCATAGCATTAAGGGGGTGCAGCAGAAGAGCAAGGAAGTGGAGCAACAAGGTCCCCAGGGAATGCCAAAGGAGGACTTTGGGGGCAGGACTTGGTGCCCGCACAGACTGGACTGGAAAACACTGCTAAGGGCCAACAAACAGTCCGTGAACTAACTACGAGCTTTCCTTTCTTGAGGAGTTGTGTTTTCTTTGATGGTCATTGGATTTTGGCTGTTTTCTTTCTTTTGGTGCTTGCTTTCGCTCTGTCTTGTGTTTGTGCATGTTATTACCTCTACTGTATGTCTAAAAAGAGATGCTGGATGCACAATCTGCAGGAGAGCAAAAAGGGGACAAATGCTTCGCGGGAGGGCCACGGGAAAGAGGGAGTTGGGGGGAAAGGGAGTGATGTCAAGAAACCCAGAGACAAGGGAACAACAAGTGGATGCAAATCCGTGGTGAGGGCGATGTAGGAATCCTGGTAGGGCGTGATCAAGGGTGAAGGAACCAAGAGGATTTACTGAAACCCAAATGAAGACTGAGCATGGCAGTGGGCACAAGAGGGAAATGAAAGGGAATAGCAGAGCGACCTAGGAAGCACGGGCCAGTTATACAGGTCTAAAGAAAGCCACGCACAGATGTAAATATATTTATCTGTGAGCATGGGGAAATACACCTATGTCCATATCTTTATAGGTGTCCTATTAAGGTAGCAGATGGCCTTTGGGCCTCCACTCAAGGACTCTCTCATTGCAAGAATACCTTGTTCTATGACATTGGCATTCTATGATGCTCACCTTCCCGACACGTTCCCTGATGTCTAAGCGGTTGCATAAGCAAATGTGGTCAAGAAAGCTGATGGTGCCCTGCTATCAAAAGATATGGCGTCTGAGGTCTTCAAGGCCTGAAGGGTAAGCAAGCGGCCATGTAGCTCAGAAACAACAGAGCCCACATGGAATAAGCATACCAGCCTGTGCGATCACGAGGTATCAAAGGGATCAGGCATCATCAGCACAAAAAAATCTCATTGTGAATGAGCAGGGAATGCTGGGTAGAGAGCCAAAGCCCATTTTCAGTACACTGGACATTCCCTTAAGTAAGGTCTTGGGGAAGAGACAAGCCTACACAGGGTACTAGACAGCAACGGTGAAACACAACTTTCCTCTAGCTCCTCAATGCTTCCTCCCCCCTCACTATCAAGATCCCAATTATAACTTACAAATCTGTCTAGACCAGAGAATGTACACTGGGACAGATAGGAACTAGAAACCCAGGGAATTCAAGGTGGATGAGCCCTTTAGGACCAGTGTTATGAATGGGGATGCTGGAAGGGTGGAGGGAGGGTAGGCTGGCACCAGGGAACCGATGACAAGGATCTACATAAAACCTCAAAAGAAAAGGGGGTGAAGGGGAACATCAGACTGCAAGATATGACAAAATAATAATTAGTAAATGATGAAGGATTTATGAGGAGGGGTAGTGAGAATGGGGGCGGGGGGAATGAGGAGCTGAGGCCAGGGGCTTGGGTGGAGAGGAGATATTTTGAGAATAATGAGGTCAATGAATGTACAAATGTGCCTTATATCAGTGATGTTTGCACGTATTGTGGTTATTGTTGTATGAGCCCCTATAAAAGGAGAGGAAAAAAAAGACCCTGGCAGAGGGCTGATGCTAGGATGATCTCAGGCTGGATTAGACCAGCAAAAGCAGGTGCTGCAGTCGCCTCACCCTGTGTCTATTCCTATGTGAGGCATGAAGCTTAGGGTCCACAGCACCGGCAGCTGGACAGTGAGAGAGGCGGGGCTCTGAGGTCATTCCACAGGGGGAATGGCCCTCCGGTTCCTGCAGGGCCCACCCTCCTGTGTAGTCCTGCTGTCTGGGGCACCTCTTTCACGGAGCCCACACCAGGGGAGCTCTTCAACTCATGGGGGATTGGCAGGAAGCCTCTGCTCATGCACACACACCACCACCTAGCTGGAGGACCTCGATGAACAAACCTTGAGGCAGACAACAAGCCCACTAACTGATCCTGTGAGAGATATAATCAGGATCCAGAATCCGGCAACTGGGAGCAAGGGGCAGCATACCTGGGTCCCAGCCCCTCCCACTGCCCTCTGCAAGGAGTGACATTCCAAAGCACAGTGTTTTCCAAAAGCACTGTCAGGACTTTGGAATGGGCAGCTCATTTGTGGACATGGATACTATGTGATCCAGACATACTACCTCCTCTGATCCTGTCAGCCAAGACTAAAAACCCTTCCAAGCTGAAAGCCATGCATCTGAACAGTATCCACCAGCCACTCACGTCCACTCCTGCTGCCTCCAAAGAGCTTTCCTGGGTTGGTCAGATCTCTCTGGGGACAGATATCCCTCGGTCCTTGGTTCTGCGTGAGAAAGAATTCACGCCAAAGCCTGGTTTGTGATCCAAGGGAGGTTTAGGAGCGTTAGGGAGGTGTGTTGGGCAACCCTGGTCGATCCTAGTGGCTGAATTGAATATACTTGGCCTAGGTGGGTCGATGCAGGTGCAGCGCCCACCCAGGTGGACCTGCCCTTCCTGGCCGGAAACCTGGACCTCTGAGCACGCACAGTGTGCCACTCCTTCCTGGGCCGCTAACTGGGCCATCTGAGCATGTGTAATGGACACCCCAGTCCCTATGCTAGCTACCTAACATTTCCATCCTGAAGAGATGTGGACCCAAATCTTTGGGGTACTGGGCGACGACATCTCTAGCTACTTCCTGCTGGCAAAACGGGCGAGGTGGGGCTTTGGGTCCACACCCTTCCTGCTCTGCTGGGAGGGGTTGTCCATTCAGCGCTAGATTGGATAAGGTTGAAGTGGTCCAGGAGATGGTGGTCCTGGAGTTGGCACAATTGGATTAGGGGCTTTGGTAACTTGAGAACTTCTGGAAAAACCAACAAACGCACAAAAGGGTGAACAGTTTAACTGAGACAAGGCTAGGATTGTGAGGTGGGAGTGCCCTTGAAAGTAGGTGAGTATCACAGGAAGTAAGTAAAAAATTTTAGGATTATCAGGCGTGTGTGTTTGTTCATTCTAAGTACCGGCACAGGGGTAAAAGCATTCACAATTTCCCCTAGCGGGGTCCAGGGTTTGGGCACTACTGGGTGCAGTGGGATCACCGCTTCACTTATGATCCTAAGGCATTGGCCCCTCTGATAAGAACCATACTTCTTTTAACCCTATAACGCCTCACTTTTAAATTTTTGGGCAAAAAAAATTTCGTTTTGATTCATTACTTTCATAGTTATCAATATATATACATTTATATTCATTTCATTAAATGTTAGGGAAAGGTCATGCTCGGTGTTATAGGGTTAAATTGTAATATTGGGATGCTACAGGCGGATTCAACAGGGATCAAAAGTAGAGTAACTGCCTGTGTCGCTTTTAATTTTCTCGGGTTCCATTTGAGTAAAAGGCTTGTAAGTTACCCGGGGACCAAATGCCTCTGATGCCTCTACTAGGGGTAGAATGTTCAGGGAGGGTTCAGGGGTGGGACAATAGTGACCTGAAGTCCAGGATCCCTTAGGGCAGGGGTCCTCAAATTGTTTACACAGGGGGCCAGTTCATTGTCTCTCCGACCGTTGGAGGGCCAGACTATGGTTTTCAAAAAACCTATGGACAAATTCCTATGCACACTGCACGAGTCGGCTGCTAAGCAGGACAGGCAGTGGCAGCAAAAACACCCCGAGGGTGGGATAAATGGCATCGCGCCACATGTGCCCCATGGACCACAGTTTGAGGACGCCAGCCTTAGGGGTTCCTGGGTGCACTGGGGATGAAGGTCTCCTACTGCTCCTCGAGAGGAGAAATGCTCTAAGTTCTGGCATCTCCGCCCACTTTCCCGGCACTCTACCAAACTGTTCCCGGTGAATCACGGTTGGAAGGGAAAGCGTACCCTTCTCTGCCCACCATTCTCCTTTCTCAAAACGATACTGTGGCCAAATAGAGTTGCAAAGTGAATCTATCAGCTTTTGTTTGCCCAGCCTCTCTGTATCAACTCTATCCCAATTGGACACGATTCATGCAAGGGGGCAATTCCTGAGCATCAAGCTGTTAAGTCCCATCTAGAAAGCACAAAACAAGGAGGCGATTGACAGCTTGCTGCCTCCAGGTCAATAACCCCCACTTGAGAGCACACCCCTGGGTTGCCCTGAATCTCATGCCTCAGCCCGAGGGAAGGGGTCAAGGACTAGTCGCCGAGGGCGACCTTTAGGTCCAACCATTTTTCTGGACAACAGGCTAGGAGGACCACTGCTTGGGATGGCCCCAAGGCCCTCCAAGACGCCTGCTGGCGGGGCTGATGCTCAAATCTCTCAAGGGAAGGGACACGTGGCAGCTCAGGGAACCTTAAGGGAAATTGGAATTTCTGGCTGGAACATCATGGCAGAGGAGCTGTGTATTAAGTAAGAGCTGTCCCCAAAAGTGCCTGAAGCAGCATCGCTGAAAGCCTAAATAACAGTGACTCCGCCTAGGCTTCCGAACGCCATTGGCCTAAGCCTGGGCCACGGAAAAGCAGCCTGTAAGAAGGAACAAACCAAATCTGGAAGAACACTAGCCCTACAACGCCTCAAGTTTTAAATTTTGGAAATATTTTTTTTGGTTTTTATTATTTACTTTCATAGTTATCAATATATATGACATTCAAAATATATTTTAAAAGCATAAAATTTTCAGTGTTTTTGAAATGTGACCAAATTGTCACATTTATAATTTGGGTACCAGATACGTTTTCATTAAGAATTATGACAATTTTGTGCTTGGCGTTATAGGGCTAGAGCAGCTTGTTTGAAAAACCAGGAGAAAGGCAAAGGGAATGGGGGGGGAAAGGGAAACTTTGGGCTCCCGGGACCAGGCAGGGTTAACTCCCAGGCCTCTTCACCCAGCTCCCTAGGCAGCGCCCTTCCACATGTGGACTGGTGGGTGCCATCTTGGCCATGGTCACAGATCCTGTTACCTCTCGGCTACAATGGCGACTGTGTAGGATCTCTGGGAAAAGCTGAAACAGCTTTGACAAGAGTGAAGCCATTTGGGGCTGACAGAAGCCACCATGAAAAGAAAATAAAGTAGCTAGGAAGTGTAAATGAACTAGCTGATATTGGGGAGGTAGGCTGTGCAGACGTCGCCCAAGGGAATGTCATGAAGGAAATGGGTGTTCAGAAGGCTTGCGAGAACGACCAGAGCAGTTTTGGTTCAACTAAGAATGGCTAACCCTAATACCCCGCTTCTCACTCGCCTAGTCCTGAGGAAGTATCCATGTACCTACTATACAAAACAGTGACATTGGAAAAATCAGTGCCTTGAAAAGCCCAGGAGAGGCGGACGAGCCACCACTAGAGAGAACGGGCCTAGTCCTCGCCTAGAAAAATCGAAGCTACAGACAATAATGCTCGAAGCTGAATAAAGGTGTCCAGGCTCTGTTTCACTTGACCCCAAAGAGCCCATGCTCACTCTCCATGTAGGGAGCCAGCCAGTAAATTTCTAGGTGGACAAAGGGGTCACACCTTCTTGGTTTCAGAAAAGACTACAGGTGCCTTGTCAAAAGGAAAGGCTTTCATTACAGGGGCCCCAGGGCAGACCCAAGCACACCCATGGACAACGGCCAGAATAACAGATTTAGCACAAGAGACAGTTACACGCTCACCCTGGTAATGCCTCAATGCCCCTTTCCCCTAATTGATCGTGACTTATTATGAAAAATGGCAGCCATAATTACTTTCTCATCTGCTACAACCACCTTAACCCTTGAACTTGAAAAGCCAAAAGTTTTGCTCACCGCTCCAATGTCAGAGTGATATGTGTTTTATCAAGGAGCAGAAGAGACCTCCTCAAAGGAACTTCTCGATAAATCACTAAAAGATATTCCTTTTGTTTGGGCAGAGAACAACCTGCCAGACCTTTCTGAACTTCAGGTGCCTGGGGTCGTACAACTTCTGAGCTCAGCTACACTGGTGTGTCAAGCTCACCCTACTCCCTGGATAGCAAAAGTGGGTATTTCTGTTCCCATTTGCAGACTAAAGAGGACAGGCATTTGGGTCCTCTGCAAGTCCACATGGAATGCTCCCTTGCTGCCAATGCAGAAGCCGGGAACTGAGGACTTCCAACCGGTGCAGGATCTCAGAGAGGCAAATGAGAGGATAGAAACTGGCCACCCCACGTGCCAAACCCCGAGACCCTCCTGAGTACTATCCCTTCAAACTGAATTTCTTATACTGTTTTGGACTTAAAGGATGCTTTGTTCTCCATACCCGTGTCCCCTGCACATCAACCCAGTGAAGACTTACAGGGACACAAGGAGGAACACCCCCAAACCACCTTGCTCCAGTATGCAGATGACCTCCTCCTGGCCTCCAAAACCCTGGAGGAATGCCAACGGGCTACCAAGGACCTGATAATAGTCCTTGGCCCATTGGGGTACAGGGTATCTGCAAGAAAGGCTCAACTGTGTGTCCATAAAGCTGTATACCTAGGCTACCAACTGGAGGAGGGAAAACGGACCTTGTCCCCCAGCCGCACTGAGGCGATCCTCAAAATCCCAGTCCCTGAGACTAAGAGGCAGTTGCAAGAGTTTCTAGGAGCTGTGGGGTACTGTCCATTGTGGAATTTGGGATTTGCAAAAACAACGAAACCCCTATATGCAAGTACTGGGGAAAGGAAAAAGAACTTAAATGGACTGAAGTAGAACAACAAGCGTTTGAATCCTTTTAAAAGTCGCTCATATGGGCAACCTCTCTTGCCCTACTAGACATAGTAAAGCCCTTCCAATTGTCTATGTGAGGCCAGAGGCACAGCATAAGAAGTGCTAACTGAGAACTTGCGGCCATGGAAGAGACCTGTGACCTATCTTTCAAAGAAACTGGACTCTGTAGCTGCAGGATGGTTGAGCTGCATGCGAGCTGAGGCTGCCACGGCCATCCTAGTCATAGAAGCTAGGAAGCTTACACTGGGACAGGATATTGCTGTGGTAGGGGGACCTATGGGTGAACCACTCCTAACCAGTCCCCCGGACCGGTGGATCTCGAATGCCAGGACTATACCACAAATCCCCAAGGTAGTGGCTGTGACCATGCCATCCCCAGTGTTACAGCCACAACCTACATACTCAGAAAATGATCTAAAGATAAGCCAAGAGCTGGCCTGCCAAAAAGGCTGGGAGCATCCAGGGTGGCTGGTCCATCCTGATGGAAGAAGATTCATGCCAGAAGCTCTGGGAGAGATCTGATTCAAGGACTACATGAAGGTATGCATTTGGGATCCTCTCTAAACTGTCTCAGTTGCTTCTCAGGCACTTTTACATACCCAGGCTTGGACACTGGGTGGCAGATGTCACCCACCGTTGATTGCACTGTGCTCGAGTAAACAACCCCAGAAAGAAAAGGAACAACCCCAACCACGAGCTCGAGGTAGTAGTCCAGGAGAATTCTGGGAGGTGGACTTTATGGATATCAAACTTAGAAAGTATGGCTACCGATATTTGCTGGTGTTCGTAGACACCTGTTCTGGATGGGTGGAAGCCTTCCCAACAAAGAAGGAAACTGCTGCCACTGTGTGTAAATTATTAGTAACTAAAATTGTCCCTAGATTTGGCCTTCCCACCATCTTGGGGTCCAACAATGGCCCAACATTTATTGCTCAAATTACTAAAGTCTTAGCAATGCTTCTAAATATTAACTGGAAGCTCTTCAGGGCAAGTAGAAAAAATAAACAGAACCCTAAAGGAATTGTTCGTTAAGTTGCATTTAGGACCTGGCGAGAACTGGGTTGATCCTTACTTTACCTTTTGCCCTACTTCAAGTCCGATGCACTCCCTATGTGAAAAGCATGACCCCATTTGAATTTATGTTTGGCAGACCTTCCCCAAATCCTTCCAAGATTGAAAGAAGTAGAAATAATGGAAGTCACTAATCGTTCCCTCATCGAGTGCCTGCAGGCTGTGCAACAGGTGAGAGACAAATCATCTGCTCTGACACCGTCATTTTGGGCCTAACCAAGGGAAAGGGAACAGGCAGCCAACAACGTGCCACCAGGAAACTGGACATGGGTAAAGAAGCACCAACCTGACACCTTAGAACCTGGGTGGACTGGCCCATACCAAGTGATACTTACAACACCAACTGCTGTTAAAATAGTGGGGAGGGGGCCGTGGATTCATCAGTCATAAGTAAAAAAAAAAAAAAAAAAAAAAAGCCCTCCCTGAGCATATCCTGAAAAGATGGACACCGAGAAAGACGGAAAATCCCTCAAAATTAAGGCTTTACAGAACTTAATTGTTTTTCTCTGAGTATTGCTGACAGCACCCACTGTTTCCCCCAAGCACAAACACATCTGTGGACTGCTATTCTAACATCCAGCAGACTCAGGTTTACACAGGCACCTCAGGGCCCCTCATGGGGCACAGCCTACCTAGAAGCTGCTGGAGAGAAAGTCACTCAGTGGGCTACGGGATCCTGCCTTTGGGATGATGTTCCCACTCAGAAAAGACAGTCCACACAGAGGACCACATGGCCAACCCAAGATGAGACACGACGTCCCTCAAAGACCCATAGCCCTAGAAGGGACAACACTGGAGACACAGTGCGGGAACGGATCCCGCCACACCGAGGCATAGCACTAAGGGGGTGCAGCAGAAGAGCAAGGAAGTGGAGCAACAAGGTCCCCAGGGAATGCCAAAGGAGGACTTTGGGGGCAGAACTTGGTGCCCGCACAGACTGGACTGGAAAACACTGCTAAGGGCCAACAAACAGTCCGTGAACTAACTACGAGCTTTCCTTTCTTGAGGAGTTGTGTTTTCTTTGATGATCATTGGATTTTGGCTGTTTTCTTTCTTTTGGTGCTTGCTTTCGCTCTGTCTTGTGTTTGTGCATGTTATTACCTCTACTGTATGTCTAAAAAGAGATGCTGGATGCACAATCTGCAGGAGAGCAAAAAGGGGACAAATGCTTCGCGGGAGGGCCATGGGAAAGAGGGAGTTGGGGGGAAAGGGAGTGATGTCAAGAAACCCAGAGACAAGGGAACAACAAGTGGATGCAAATCCGTGGTGAGGGCGATGTAGGAATCCTGGTAGGGCGTGATCAAGGGTGAAGGAACCAAGAGGATTTACTGAAACCCAAATGAAGACTGAGCATGGCAGTGGGCACAAGAGGGAAATGAAAGGGAATAGCAGAGCGACCTAGGAAGCACGGGCCAGTTATACAGGTCTAAAGAAAGCCACGCACAGATGTAAATATATTTATCTGTGAGCATGGGGAAATACACCTATGTCCATATCTTTATAGGTGTCCTATTAAGGTAGCAGATGGCCTTTGGGCCTCCACTCAAGGACTCTCTCATTGCAAGAATACCTTGTTCTATGACATTGGCATTCTATGATGCTCACCTTCCCGACACGTTCCCTGATGTCTAAGCGGTTGCATAAGCAAATGTGGTCAAGAAAGCTGATGGTGCCCTGCTATCAAAAGATATGGCGTCTGAGGTCTTCAAGGCCTGAAGGGTAAGCAAGCGGCCATGTAGCTCAGAAACAACAGAGCCCACATGGAATAAGCATACCAGCCTGTGCGATCACGAGGTATCAAAGGGATCAGGCATCATCAGCACAAAAAAATCTCATTGCGAATGAGCAGGGAATGCTGGGTAGAGAGCCAAAGCCCATTTTCAGTACACTGGACATTCCCTTAAGTAAGGTCTTGGGGAAGAGACAAGCCTACACAGGGTACTAGACAGCAACGGTGAAACACAACTTTCCTCTAGCTCCTCAATGCTTCCTCTCCCCTCACTATCAAGATCCCAATTATAACTTACAAATCTGACTAGACCAGAGAATGTACACTGGGACAGATAGGAACTAGAAACCCAGGGAATTCAAGGTGGATGAGCCCTTTAGGACCAGTGTTATGAATGGGGATGCTGGAAGGGTGGAGGGAGGGTAGGCTGGCACCAGGGAACCGATGACAAGGATCTACATAAAACCTCAAAAGAAAAGGGGGTGAAGGGGAACATCAGACTGCAAGATATGACAAAATAATAATTAGTAAATGATGAAGGATTTATGAGGAGGGGTAGTGAGAATGGGGGCGGGGGGAATGAGGAGCTGAGGCCAGGGGCTTGGGTGGAGAGGAGATATTTTGAGAATAATGAGGGCAATGAATGTACAAATGTGCCTTATATCAGTGATGTTTGCACGTATTGTGGTTATTGTTGTATGAGCCCCTATAAAAGGAGAGGAAAAAAAAGACCCTGGCAGAGGGCTGATGCTAGGATGATCTCAGGCTGGATTAGACCAGCAAAAGCAGGTGCTGCAGTCGCCTCACCCTGTGTCTATTCCTATGTGAGGCATGAAGCTTAGGGTCCACAGCACCGGCAGCTGGACAGTGAGAGAGGCGGGGCTCTGAGGTCATTCCACAGGGGGAATGGCCCTCCGGTTCCTGCAGGGCCCACCCTCCTGTGTAGTCCTGCTGTCTGGGGCACCTCTTTCACGGAGCCCACACCAGGGGAGCTCTTCAACTCATGGGGGATTGGCAGGAAGCCTCTGCTCATGCACACACACCACCACCTAGCTGGAGGACCTCGGTGAACAAACCTTGAGGCAGACAACAAGCCCACTAACTGATCCTGTGAGAGATATAATCAGGATCCAGAATCCGGCAACTGGGAGCAAGGGGCAGCATACCGGGGTCCCAGCCCCTCCCACTGCCCTCTGCAAGGAGTGACATTCCAAAGCACAGTGTTTTCCAAAAGCACTGTCAGGACTTTGGAATGGGCAGCTCATTTGTGGACATGGATACTATGTGATCCAGACATACTACCTCCTCTGATCCTGTCAGCCAAGACTAAAAACCCTTCCAAGCTGAAAGCCATGCATCTGAACAGTATCCACCAGCCACTCACGTCCACTCCTGCTGCCTCCAAAGAGCTTTCCTGGGTTGGTCAGATCTCTCTGGGGACAGATATCCCTCGGTCCTTGGTTCTGCGTGAGAAAGAATTCACGCCAAAGCCTGGTTTGTGATCCAAGGGAGGTTTAGGAGCGTTAGGGAGGTGTGTTGGGCAACCCTGGTCGATCCTAGTGGCTGAATTGAATATACTTGGCCTAGGTGGGTCGATGCAGGTGCAGCGCCCACCCAGGTGGACCTGCCCTTCCTGGCCGGAAACCTGGACCTCTGAGCACGCACAGTGTGCCACTCCTTCCTGGGCCGCTAACTGGGCCATCTGAGCATGTGTAATGGACACCCCAGTCCCTATGCTAGCTACCTAACATTTCCATCCTGAAGAGATGTGGACCCAAATCTTTGGGGTACTGGGCGACGACATCTCTAGCTACTTCCTGCTGGCAAAACGGGCGAGGTGGGGCTTTGGGTCCACACCCTTCCTGCTCTGCTGGGAGGGGTTGTCCATTCAGCGCTAGATTGGATAAGGTTGAAGTGGTCCAGGAGATGGTGGTCCTGGAGTTGGCACAATTGGATTAGGGGCTTTGGTAACTTGAGAACTTCTGGAAAAACCAACAAACGCACAAAAGGGTGAACAGTTTAACTGAGACAAGGCTAGGATTGTGAGGTGGGAGTGCCCTTGAAAGTAGGTGAGTATCACAGGAAGTAAGTAAAAAATCTTAGGATTATCAGGCGTGTGTGTTTGTTCATTCTAAGTACCGGCACAGGGGTAAAAGCATTCACAATTTCCCCTAGCGGGGTCCAGGGTTTGGGCACTACTGGGTGCAGTGGGATCACCGCTTCACTTATGATCCTAAGGCATTGGCCCCTCTGATAAGAACCATACTTCTTTTTAACCCTATAACGCCTCACTTTTAAATTTTTGGGCAAAAAAAAATTTCGTTTTGATTCATTACTTTCATAGTTATCAATATATATACATTTATATTCATTTCATTAAATGTTAGGGAAAGGTCATGCTCGGTGTTATAGGGTTAAATTGTAATATTGGGATGCTACAGGCGGATTCAACAGGGATCAAAAGTAGAGTAACTGCCTGTGTCGCTTTTAATTTTCTTGGGTTCCATTTGAGTAAAAGGCTTGTAAGTTACCCGGGGACCAAATGCCTCTGATGCCTCTACTAGGGGTAGAATGTTCAGGGAGGGTTCAGGGGTGGGACAATAGTGACCTGAAGTCCAGGATCCCTTAGGGCAGGGGTCCTCAAATTGTTTACACAGGGGGCCAGTTCATTGTCTCTCCGACCGTTGGAGGGCCAGACTATGGTTTTCAAAAAACCTATGGACAAATTCCTATGCACACTGCACGAGTCGGCTGCTAAGCAGGACAGGCAGTGGCAGCAAAAACACCCCGAGGGTGGGATAAATGGCATCGCGCCACATGTGCCCCATGGACCACAGTTTGAGGACGCCAGCCTTAGGGGTTCCTGGGTGCACTGGGGATGAAGGTCTCCTACTGCTCCTCGAGAGGAGAAATGCTCTAAGTTCTGGCATCTCCGCCCACTTTCCCGGCACTCTACCAAACTGTTCCCGGTGAATCACGGTTGGAAGGGAAAGCGTACCCTTCTCTGCCCACCATTCTCCTTTCTCAAAACGATACTGTGGCCAAATAGAGTTGCAAAGTGAATCTATCAGCTTTTGTTTGCCCAGCCTCTCTGTATCAACTCTATCCCAATTGGACACGATTCATGCAAGGGGGCAATTCCTGAGCATCAAGCTGTTAAGTCCCATCTAGAAAGCACAAAACAAGGAGGCAATTGACAGCTTGCTGCCTCCAGGTCAATAACCCCCACTTGAGAGCACACCCCTGGGTTGCCCTGAATCTCATGCCTCAGCCCGAGGGAAGGGGTCAAGGACTAGTCGCCGAGGGCGACCTTTAGGTCCAACCATTTTTCTGGACAACAGGCTAGGAGGACCACTGCTTGGGATGGCCCCAAGGCCCTCCAAGACGCCTGCTGGCGGGGCTGATGCTCAAATCTCTCAAGGGAAGGGACACGTGGCAGCTCAGGGAACCTTAAGGGAAATTGGAATTTCTGGCTGGAACATCATGGCAGAGGAGCTGTGTATTAAGTAAGAGCTGTCCCCAAAAGTGCCTGAAGCAGCATCGCTGAAAGCCTAAATAACAGTGACTCCGCCTAGGCTTCCGAACGCCATTGGCCTAAGCCTGGGCCACGGAAAAGCAGCCTGTAAGAAGGAACAAACCAAATCTGGAAGAACACTAGCCCTACAACGCCTCAAGTTTTAAATTTTGGAAATATTTTTTTTGGTTTTTATTATTTACTTTCATAGTTATCAATATATATGACATTCAAAATATATTTTAAAAGCATAAAATTTTCAGTGTTTTTGAAATGTGACCAAATTGTCACATTTATAATTTGGGTACCAGATACGTTTTCATTAAGAATTATGACAATTTTGTGCTTGGCGTTATAGGGCTAGAGCAGCTTGTTTGAAAAACCAGGAGAAAGGCAAAGGGAATGGGGGGGGAAAGGGAAACTTTGGGCTCCCGGGACCAGGCAGGGTTAACTCCCAGGCCTCTTCACCCAGCTCCCTAGGCAGCGCCCTTCCACATGTGGACTGGTGGGTGCCATCTTGGCCATGGTCACAGATCCTGTTACCTCTCGGCTACAATGGCGACTGTGTAGGATCTCTGGGAAAAGCTGAAACAGCTTTGACAAGAGTGAAGCCATTTGGGGCTGACAGAAGCCACCATGAAAAGAAAATAAAGTAGCTAGGAAGTGTAAATGAACTAGCTGATATTGGGGAGGTAGGCTGTGCAGACGTCGCCCAAGGGAATGTCATGAAGGAAATGGGTGTTCAGAAGGCTTGCGAGAACGACCAGAGCAGTTTTGGTTCAACTAAGAATGGCTAACCCTAATACCCCGCTTCTCACTCGCCTAGTCCTGAGGAAGTATCCATGTACCTACTATACAAAACAGTGACATTGGAAAAATCAGTGCCTTGAAAAGCCCAGGAGAGGCGGACGAGCCACCACTAGAGAGAACGGGCCTAGTCCTCGCCTAGAAAAATCGAAGCTACAGACAATAATGCTCGAAGCTGAATAAAGGTGTCCAGGCTCTGTTTCACTTGACCCCAAAGAGCCCATGCTCACTCTCCATGTAGGGAGCCAGCCAGTAAATTTCTAGGTGGACAAAGGGGTCACACCTTCTTGGTTTCAGAAAAGACTACAGGTGCCTTGTCAAAAGGAAAGGCTTTCATTACAGGGGCCCCAGGGCAGACCCAAGCACACCCATGGACAACGGCCAGAATAACAGATTTAGCACAAGAGACAGTTACACGCTCACCCTGGTAATGCCTCAATGCCCCTTTCCCCTAATTGATCGTGACTTATTATGAAAAATGGCAGCCATAATTACTTTCTCATCTGCTACAACCACCTTAACCCTTGAACTTGAAAAGCCAAAAGTTTTGCTCACCGCTCCAATGTCAGAGTGATATGTGTTTTATCAAGGAGCAGAAGAGACCTCCTCAAAGGAACTTCTCGATAAATCACTAAAAGATATTCCTTTTGGTTGGGCAGAGAACAACCTGCCAGACCTTTCTGAACTTCAGGTGCCTGGGGTCGTACAACTTCTGAGCTCAGCTACACTGGTGTGTCAAGCTCACCCTACTCCCTGGATAGCAAAAGTGGGTATTTCTGTTCCCATTTGCAGACTAAAGAGGACAGGCATTTGGGTCCTCTGCAAGTCCACATGGAATGCTCCCTTGCTGCCAATGCAGAAGCCGGGAACTGAGGACTTCCAACCGGTGCAGGATCTCAGAGAGGCAAATGAGAGGATAGAAACTGGCCACCCCACGTGCCAAACCCCGAGACCCTCCTGAGTACTATCCCTTCAAACTGAATTTCTTATACTGTTTTGGACTTAAAGGATGCTTTGTTCTCCATACCCGTGTCCCCTGCACATCAACCCAGTGAAGACTTACAGGGACACAAGGAGGAACACCCCCAAACCACCTTGCTCCAGTATGCAGATGACCTCCTCCTGGCCTCCAAAACCCTGGAGGAATGCCAACGGGCTACCAAGGACCTGATAATAGTCCTTGGCCCATTGGGGTACAGGGTATCTGCAAGAAAGGCTCAACTGTGTGTCCATAAAGCTGTATACCTAGGCTACCAACTGGAGGAGGGAAAACGGACCTTGTCCCCCAGCCGCACTGAGGCGATCCTCAAAATCCCAGTCCCTGAGACTAAGAGGCAGTTGCAAGAGTTTCTAGGAGCTGTGGGGTACTGTCCATTGTGGAATTTGGGATTTGCAAAAACAACGAAACCCCTATATGCAAGTACTGGGGAAAGGAAAAAGAACTTAAATGGACTGAAGTAGAACAACAAGCGTTTGAATCCTTTTAAAAGTCGCTCATATGGGCAACCTCTCTTGCCCTACTAGACATAGTAAAGCCCTTCCAATTGTCTATGTGAGGCCAGAGGCACAGCATAAGAAGTGCTAACTGAGAACTTGCGGCCATGGAAGAGACCTGTGACCTATCTTTCAAAGAAACTGGACTCTGTAGCTGCAGGATGGTTGAGCTGCATGCGAGCTGAGGCTGCCACGGCCATCCTAGTCATAGAAGCTAGGAAGCTTACACTGGGACAGGATATTGCTGTGGTA
The DNA here is from genome assembly GCF_050624435.1 of Tenrec ecaudatus. Classification (NCBI taxonomy): domain Eukaryota; kingdom Metazoa; phylum Chordata; class Mammalia; order Afrosoricida; family Tenrecidae; genus Tenrec; species Tenrec ecaudatus. The sequence continues at coordinate 197,588 of NW_027458458.1, read as the reverse complement.
GGGGGACCTATGGGTGAACCACTCCTAACCAGTCCCCCGGACCGGTGGATCTCGAATGCCAGGACTATACCACAAATCCCCAAGGTAGTGGCTGTGACCATGCCATCCCCAGTGTTACAGCCACAACCTACATACTCAGAAAATGATCTAAAGATAAGCCAAGAGCTGGCCTGCCAAAATAACTGGGAGCATCCAGGGTGGCTGGTCCATCCTGATGGAAGAAGATTCGTGCCAGAAGCTCTGGGAGAGATCTGATTCAAGGACTACATGAAGGTATGCATTTGGGATCCTCTCTAAACTGTCTCAGTTGCTTCTCAGGCACTTTTACATACCCAGGCTTGGACACTGGGTGGCAGATGTCACCCACCGTTGATTGCACTGTGCTCGAGTAAACAACCCCAGAAAGAAAAGGAACAACCCCAACCACGAGCTCGAGGTAGTAGTCCAGGAGAATTCTGGGAGGTGGACTTTATGGATATCAAACTTAGAAAGTATGGCTACCGATATTTGCTGGTGTTCGTAGACACCTGTTCTGGATGGGTGGAAGCCTTCCCAACAAAGAAGGAAACTGCTGCCACTGTGTGTAAATTATTAGTAACTAAAATTGTCCCTAGATTTGGCCTTCCCACCATCTTGGGGTCCAACAATGGCCCAACATTTATTGCTCAAATTACTAAAGTCTTAGCAATGCTTCTAAATATTAACTGGAAGCTCTTCAGGGCAAGTAGAAAAAATAAACAGAACCCTAAAGGAATTGTTCGTTAAGTTGCATTTAGGACCTGGCGAGAACTGGGTTGATCCTTACTTTACCTTTTGCCCTACTTCAAGTCCGATGCACTCCCTATGTGAAAAGCATGACCCCATTTGAATTTATGTTATGCAGACCTTCCCCAAATCCTTCCAAGATTGAAAGAAGTAGAAATAATGGAAGTCACTAATCGTTCCCTCATCGAGTGCCTGCAAGCTGTGCAACAGGTGAGAGACAAATCATCTGCTCTGACACCTTCATTTTGGGCCTAACCAAGGGAAAGGGAACAGGCAGCCAACAACGTGCAACCAGGAAACTGGACATGGGTAAAGAAACACCAACCTGACACCATAGAACCTTGGTGGAGTGGCCCATACCAAGTGATACTTACAACACCAACTGCTGTTAAAATAGTGGGGAGAGGGCCGTGGATTCCTCAGTCATAAGTAAAAAAACTCTTAGTGCTGAGCCCACCATACACTGGGCTGGCTACCAAAGATTCAATGATTTGAACTTGGCTAAGAACAGGAGAGTATATAGCAGCTCTGGGCAAAGCTTAAGTAGCCTTGACAAGAGAAGTCATTTTGAGCTTTCAGAAGCCATTATGAATAGTAAATAAACTAGCTATGAACTGCCAATGAACTAGCTGATACTGGGGAGTTAGGCTGTGCAGACGTAGCCCAAGGGAACGTACAGAAGGAAAAGGCTGTTCAGAAGGCTTGTGAGAACGACCAGAGCAGTTTTGGTTCAACTAAGAATGGCTAACCACAATACCCCGCTTCTGAGCTCTGCCTGCTTGCACACCTGCACATTGCAAAAGTATAAAAACCTTTGGAAAATTAGACTGGGGGGCCGCTCAGTCTCCCCTCAAGAGAGCTGATGGTCTGGTCCCTGCGCAGGAAATGAAACTTGTTCTGCTGAACTTTCCGGCAGTCTGGGCGGTTTGCTGTCTGGGAATGGAGTGTAGCTACAACAGACACAGGTGGTGCCATTCTGCCTGTGAGTGGAGTCACGTGGCTGGGAAAATGGAGGCCCCAGGTTGTGGCCTAGCCGAAAGCCAGCCTGGAGCCGGCCACCCAGCCAGAGTCCTGCCCAAAGCAACAGGGTGGACGCAGGCGCCCCCAGGCCTGCTGCTTGCCGGAGCCGCGGCACAACACTGTTTCCCAGTCTTGGCACAACAGACTCCATTTTGAGTCCTGCACCTCCATCTTAGCTCTCAAGGCTGACCCCTAACCGACCTCCCCTCCCCAGCTCAACCCCAAATTCCTGGAACCAGCTCGTCACAAAGCCAGAATGTTTTCTGAAGATATGGTCACTCCACGCGTCCCTGACATATAGGTAAGATTAACGACCTTCTCCCTTCTGAAGCACCTGTGTGCGCAGATCCTCCCCAGCTTTGATCCTCCCCAGCTGTGCCTGCCAGCAGTGGGCATAAAAACGCTGCCAGGATTTTTTCCCCCTGCGCGGCTTCAATAGCTCAATACCCTGAGTTGCTGAACCTGCCCGCAAGCTTCTCAATAAAGCCTGCTTCCAAAACTTCGTTAATTGCATCTTTGATTCTGTTTTCACGTCCAAATAAACCTTATACACTGAGCCTCGAGAAGGCTTTTGGAGTCAAAATCCTCCCAGCCTCCAGGCAGCAGCGTCCCAGCCCCCTCACAAATGCAGCCCGGGAAGGCAGGCGAGTTCCTGGGAAAGCAGGCACGTCAAGTCCCGCACACCAGCAAGAAACGGTGCAGAGACGGACACCAGCAAGAAACGGCGCAAAGACGGACACCAGCAAGAAACGGCGCAAAGACGGACACCGTGAATTCAACCCAACAATTCTCCCGAGGGTGGTGAGGTAAAAGGAGCCCAGAGGGGCCCCCAATCCGTGAGACCAACATGGGAGGGCCCACTCCTGGGGCCGGCTTACCTCATAGCTCCAAATCACACAGCACCGCTTCTGTTCGACCTCTCCGGGGACAGGTGTGCCTCAGTCCATGGCTCCACGCGAGAAATAGCTCACGGCGAGGCCTGGTTTGGGATCCCCGTGAGTTTTATGAGCGGTTAGGGAGGCGTGGTCGATGACGTGGGTCGACCCCATTGGCTGAATTGTTGAATTGAATTCACCTGGCCTAGGTGAGCCAATGCAGGTACAGCCCCACCCAGGCATAGCTCCCCCTCCTGGCTGGAAACCTGAACTGCTGAGCATGCAGTGAGCCACTGCTTCATGAGCCGGTAGCTCGGACCTCTGAGCATGTGTAATAGGCCTGCCAGTCCCTATGCTAGCTCCCTAACAGGTTTTCCAGCCAAAGGTCTGCCTTCTGGAGCTGTTCTACAGAAAGCACTTAGTTCCTGACCCCTATGCATTCGGGGTAATGGATGCCCTCGCTTCCGTGCTTGCTTCTATTTCATTCTGGAATGGTCCTTGTTTCACAGGTCGGCGAGGTCAGGAATTCTGGGCTGGTTGGCTACCAAGCACAAAATAAATAGCCAACAGATTGAAATCTCAACCCCTATATTGGTTTATTATCGACCACACAAACTTGTCTTCTGGAACTTCCCTCCTAAATTTCTGAACCCTTGAACTCCTTGACACATGTACTTGGAAAGCAAGGATTCCAAACTCTGATCACCATATCTGACTGCTCCCCCAGTCCCTCTGCACTGTCAACCAGCAAAGTCGGGCCTCTCCATTTCTCAGAAGCTGCAGATTGTTACGTGACATCACCCTGTGTTTAAATGTTAGTGATTATGCCATTTAAAAAACAAATGTGTGAGCCAACTGGGGGCAAACAAGACTCGTTTCAAACACCAGCTCTGTCTCCTCTAAGGGCCCGTGTACAACTGCGACAACACAACAGTGGGTCCTGCTGGGTCTCCATTAGCATCTGGGAGGAAGGTTATTTATTACAGGGAATCCTACCTTTGTCCCTTGGTGTTAATTGCAGACTCACTTGGTGATGGATTGTATCTGACACGCACCACGTTTGCCGCAGCAAACACCAACACTTTGTCAAACTCCGTTTGGTATTGCTCCATCCCTCCATTATTCTCCCTAAAGACAAAAATAATTAACACATTCATATAAAAGCACAGGATGAGGATAGCTTTAATTTATGCATCTAGTTCAGGGTCATCCCTCTTATCAAGATATGACAATCTAATGAGGCTTAATTAAAAGTAGCAGTGAAGCAATTTAGGAAACTGAGGGATTGTCACGAGTCCTGGTTGTGACAGCATGTTCTGTGCACCATGGAAGATAACAGATTTGTCTTCTGTGGTATCTCATATCCATCATCCCCAAACTACCTGCTCTTAGGGGTAGAGAGAGCGAGCTTGTCTTTGAAAAAAGTGCCTGGCTTTGGTAGCTGCTCACAGGATGGCAGGTGTAATGTATTATGAGAACTTAACAAGGCTCTGAGAAGATGGCTATTGGAAAGTCTGGCTGGAGGGCAAGGTCATGGCCCTGAAGGATTCAGGATCCAGAAGTCAAGTCAGAACTGGATGCCAGAGACTTTCTCAATCCAGCCCTCTTTGCCCCTCCCCTAAGGCCAATACATTTCTAAGGGTTATGGATTCTACTTCAGAATCTTTCTCAAACCCAGGGCCCTCTTCACCATTATTGTCTAGACCTGGTCACCTCTTGCCTTATAAATACAAATATGGGTTTATTGTAAGTCTGGGTCTGTTAGGTTTCTCGGGTGGGAAATGTCTCGGTCCTTGGCTACACACTGGAAAGAAATTCACACCAAAGCCTGGGTGGTAATCCGAGTGGGTTTATATACATGAGAGAAGAAGGTTCCGGCGTTACACTAAACTGAACACGGGCACCCTCATGACACTGCACACTCAGCCCTGCTGAGTGGAAGGCAGAGAAGCAGCTGAAGGGAAGGGGCGGTGGTCTCCAGATTCCAGCCTTGTAAGGGCTTTCAGCTGGGAGGCATCAATTAAGCTCTCCTGGCTTGGGCTTAGCCCGCATTGGCTTCCAACCTCCTGTAGGGGGCCCCCTAAGCATGGAGAGGAACAACCCCTTGTCTTGCTACCTAACCGGTCTACATTCCTGCATGGCTACATTGAGATGGAACTAGCCCCTTTAGACAGCCTGAGGGGTTCACCAGGAGACACGGGCCCCAGTGTTCCCTGTGACCACCTTAAACCTTAAACTACTGTTGGAGTTTATATTACCTGTGTGGGTCTGTGGGCATGGGACGTTTCCATGCCAGAGACCTGAAGTTACACAAATAGGCATCCAGAACAGAACTCATACAGGCTCTAATAAGATGCTCGGATGCTTCTCGCTAGGATGAGAATTTAACGAAGTGTGTGAGCAGTTCAGATCTTGTAAGGGAGAACAGGTCAGTAGGGTATCCAGAGAAGAGAGCAAAGGTCAGGGGAAAGGGAGGGGGCCCACAGACATCTGTGCTCTGTGTTTGGCCACAAGACAAGAAACCGGGTCTCCTTGCAAAAGAAAGCAGAACAGCAAGTCCCTCAGAACTACGACATTTTTAAACATGACCTACACAACACTCGGCTCTGGGAGGCGCCTTGGAAAACCATAAAAGCCCCAAAAGAGGGGCAAGGAGGAAGCCCAAGTCTTTGATTTTCCCTGCTGTGCTTTCAGTGTTGAAATGTCTGTGCACGGAGCCTTTGAAATTTCAGAATCAGAGAATGGATTCACAAGCCAAGCTCCTGCTTTATTCTTCAATGCATTTTGGCCCAGCTTCTCCTTGGTGAGACATGTAACAGAAATTCTGGACTTAGGAGCCACTTGGTCCTTGGACACTAGGAGATTTCAGTGGAATCTGAAACAGGGCTCTAACCACCTGCTGGACTGGCCTAGGAAGCCCAAGTATTCATTCTCCCAAACACCAACCTCCCGTTGCTCTTCATCTGCCTGCACCTTGTTCAGCTTTAGTTGTCCGTGGAAGCGTTTGGCACCCATCTGATGCTTTGGAACCCAGAAAGGAGGAAAGGTAAAACTGGGATTCAAATGAAACAGACTTAAGCAGGACCATAGCCAAGATGTGCCCAGGGCTCCTCGCAGCATTTGTCACCTTCATTTCCCTCTTCGGACTCAGACGTGGCAAGGTTCAGAAACAAGCTTTACCAGAAAGAACAGCTGTGAACCCAGCCTGCTTCCAAGTGAGAAAAAGCCCTTTACACATGAGTTCCTGAGGTCAGCCCAGCCCTGTGCGTCCCCACCCCTCCCAGAGTCCCTGGCTCTCTGGCGAAGCATTAAAGCAAGTGGAAGCAGAGATTTGCTCAGAATAAAAATATCGTTTTTCACAATAGCACGGCACGTTCTGGATGGCAATCACGGCTGCACAAACCATATCCATCCTCCAGCCATAATGTTGGCGCCTCAGTGACCATGCACATACATTGTGTGGCGAGACTCAGAGCCTGTTCCATTTGTGGTCAATTGTTTCCTCCCTCTCCATACTTTGCACTTAGGAGACATGCTCTCTGGAAGTGGTTGAGGCTTGTCACCAATAATCATCTCCTACACCTTCCTTTACAGTCACTAATTTGATGTGTTCACTCAAAGAAATGCCAATAATATGAGGTTTCAGAGGAGAGCTCCTAGAGCTCCCCCAGACAACAAGGAAGCCGAGTGTCACCGTCATTATCCTGAGCTGGGAGGGGGCACTAGTGTTCTGGAAGCTGGGGATCCGTCACTGCCTGCCCACCGCACAGACAGAGCAGGTGCTGGTTATAATTGCTTCTAGACGTCCTGCCATGCTGAGTTGAAAGTCAAACCCGTAAACGCTGCCCGACTACAATAACACTGGAGTACACAGACATTTCTGCATCATTGCTGGGTGAAAATATACTGAGTGGAGTTGGATGAGATGGCAGCAAGTGCCTAAGGAGGGGATGCTGTGGGAATACCAACAAGATGACTGTCAGTCGCCGTTTCCTCCTCTCGTCTGCTTTTCCCCCCCTTTCTTTCAGGCCCAAAAGACATGACAAATATGTAAGCAAACAAATTTGTTCATTTTTAGAGGAGTCTCCCACCCCACCCCACCCCTATCCAACTCTGGCCTCCTTTGAGCAAGCCAGTAGAACTTTTTTTTTTTTTTTAAACCTGGCTTCTGCTATGGCAATTTCCGGAGTTGCTATGTGGCTGTGTTTAAAAGTCGCCTTTGGGATCCAGAGCACAATCCTTGTCACAAAGGCATTCTCCCAGTCCCAAATAGCAATGCGACCTCCTTTCAGAAGGTTGTTCTTGTTTCTGTAGACCCAGAAAGGAGTTCAAGCTGTTGATCTTGACCGTGGTTGTCGAGTCAGCCTCTCATGGACACCTCATGGGAAGCAGAGCAAACTATGACAGTCTGTGCTATCACCAGGGCTGGGAAGGGAAGCCAACCGTGGAGGGCCATAGGTCGATGTGTGGATGGAGATAATCAGGTCTTTCGTCCTTATTCTATTTCAGTCTGGAAACATCCCTGAAGCCTGCTCAGTGTCATAGCAACACACAAACTTTCACTGACAGTCTGGGGCACATTGGCTGCAAATCGAACCCGGGTCTTCCCGGTGAAAGACGATGAGAGATCTACCACTGAAGCACCGTGGCCCTCACCTCAAACCAGGGCAGTCATTTCCCACAGATCTACCAGAGTTCAAACCAGACCACAATGCGTGATGACTGAGATTGCCACCAGAATCTGATACTGATGCAGAAAAAAACCTAACTACCATTTTATTGACTCCCACTCATACCGGCCCAATAGGACAAAGAACTGCCCCTTTGGAGTTTTGAGACTTTAAATCCTTACAGTAGCGGTTCTCAACCTGTGGGTCGCGACCCCTCTGGTGATCAAATAACCCTTTCACAGGGGTCAACCATTTCATAACAATAGCAAAATTACAGTTATGAAGTAGCAATGAAAATAATTTTATGGTTGCAGGTGACCACAACATGAACTGTATTAAAGGGTGGGGGCATTATGAAGGTTGAGAACCACTGCCTTACAGAAATAGACAACCTCATATTTCTCCCACGGACGGGCTAATCAGTTCAAACCCCCGACCTTGCGATTAGCAGCTTAATGCACAGTCCACTACACCACCTGGGCTCCTAATGCTATAATAAGAGATACTATTGTTAGATCTCTCCTGGGAGAGATATACCTCAGGCCTTGGCTTCGCGCGAGAAAGAATTCAATTCGAAGCCTGGATTGTGATCCAAGTGGGTTTTTTGAGAGAAGAAGTTTCAGGTTTACACAGGCACCTCGGGGCCCCTCACGGGGCACAGCCTACCTAGAAGCTGCTGGAGAGAAAGTCACTCAGTGGGCTCCGGGATCCTGCCTTTTTTTCTTTTTTAAAAAATCGTTTTATTAGGGGCTCATACAACTCTTATCACAATCCATATATACATCAATTGTGTAAAGCACATTTGTACATTCATTGCCCTCATTATTCTCAAAACATTTGCTCTCCACTTAAGCCCCTGGCATCAAGTCCTCATTTCTCCCCTCCCTCCCCGCTCCCCCATCCCTCAAGCAACCTTGATAATTTGTGAGTGGTGATACTGAGAGGGTTGTGGGAGGGTGGATTGGAAAGAGGGAACTGATTACAAGTATCTACATGTGACCTCCTCTCTGGGGGACGGACAACAGAAAAGTGGGTGAAGGGAGACATCGGAGCGGTCAAGATCCTGCCTTTTCAATTCCTCCATAGGGAGGCATGGTTGACGGTCATGGTCAACCCCAATGGCTGGATTGAATTCACCTGGCCCAGATGGGCCAATCCAGGTGTAATGCCCACCTAGGTGTACCACCCCTTCCTGGCCGGAAGTTTGAACCTGAGCATATGTAATGGATGACCCAGTCCCTATGCTAAACCACCTAATAGTATTTGCAAGATGCCAAGCACCGTTCTAAGCTTTTTGTGTATAATAATTCAATTATTCCACTTAACAAGCCTATGTGTGGACTCTATTTGGCCTCCTTTTACAGATGAAAAATCAGTGGCACAGAATGATAAAGTCATGAGCCTAGGACCACACAGTGAGGAAGTGGGAAGGAGAGATTTGGACCCAGGCTGCAGAGCCCATGCCTTGGGTGCCTACAGCTGCCATGTAGGACACAGAAAAGCATGGAGCAGACTCGGCGTAAGATATTAGGGAGTTGGGAGGACTGTAGCATGAATGTATGTGCTATGACTTCATGAGAGTAGCTGCTACTCAGATCCAGAAGAGAATACAAGCCTTTTGCAAAAATTATTTTTGCCAAGAGAGGGTGGAAAACTGCATCTTGTGCGAAATCCCCCCAACCTGCACATGTGCATAGCTATTTCAGAAGGTTCCAAACAATGTGTGCTGTGCGGCAAACCAAACTGAGCTCAGGGGGAGCTGGTCTGTGGGTTATGTTAGCCAGAAAGTGAGCAGTTTGAACTCACCAGCCACCACTCCAAGGGAGAAAGAGGAGGCTTTCTGCTCCCATGGACTTACAGCCTTCGAAGTGGCAGGGAGCATTTCCATGCGTCCTATGATTAGGATCTCAGAGGGTGAGGGTGGAGTTGGTTGAGACCTGTCTTCAGGGCATTTCCCAGAAGGGCTTCCTGCAGTGGCTCTGCCTTCAGGAATGTCTGATGACCTTGAGGGCAGCAAAGTCCTAAACACACTCGGGCAGTGGTTCTCAACCTTCCTAATACAGGTCCTCTTGTTGTGGTGATGCCCCCCTCCCCCAACCATTAAATGATTTTCTTGCTACTTCATCACTGTAATTTTGCTACAGTTATGAATTGGGTGAGCCCTGTGAAAGGGTCATATGACTCCCAAAGGGGTCGCAACCCACAGGTTGAGAACCACTGCCCTAAGGGTTCCCCTCCCAGGCAGCCCTACCAGTGTCTGGTGTGCATAGTTCTGTGAGGTGAGAGAAATGGACTTAGTGTCTGCTTCTGGTGACAGTTGATGTGGGTGGGCTTTCTCCCTATGTCAAATCCCTCTCAAGCCATTTGTCACCACAACAGAGGGAGCCATGCACTAAAAAGCAAGAAGAGGATGCAGCACAGCAGGACAGCAAGCAGAACAAAGATTGAATAAGCACAATTCACTTCAATCATGAATCGGGTGCCCTTGAGATGTGAGGAAGACCCCAGTCTAGTGACATTAGATCAGGTTTAGGGATTGAGTGAAGCGACCCCTCTTGGCTCCCCTCAGCCCCTATTTTGCTTTCCCATTGATCCTGACCCTTGCATCGTGATTGGTCCTTATTCCAGCATGATGGTTGGTTTCATAACCACGGCATATGGGAATGTGTTAGTCGATAGGTTATACAGGCACAGCCTCTGGAATGGGTAAGTGAGGAGGCGATTTGGGCTCGCTCATGCAGACCTCTAGTTGTCCTTGACATGACTGGTAGAATGGATCATGTGAAGTGATTTGAGATCGGCGTTGAGATCTGATAGGTCATGCAGACTTCTAGCTGATCCTGGCAGTACCCTATTTTAAGGAAACAGAATGTTTGGCGTTTAAGTCGTATTTGAGCTTAAATTTTGAGCAATAGGCTGTGGCTCACAGTGAGAGTCTATGTGGAGACCCTACATCCATTTTGAGGGGCCACAGATTCAGCCACCATTGAGTTCTTTCCTACTCTGACTGGCAGTGGAAAGCTTGTCCCTCAGGCAGTGTGCTTGCGTCCACTCCCCGGGCCACACTCCACGATATACGGTAGTGTGCACATCCCAATGAAGGTCCCGCTCATGCTCTCACAGGCCCTCCTGAAACTCCAGGAATTGATCTGTCTTCAGTCACAATTTTGTGACAAAGTTGTTTGTTTTCTATGTCTTATTTAAGTTTTCAGGAGCCCAGGTGGTAATGCTGGATAGTGTTGGACTATTAAGAGCAAGGTCGCTGGTTCAAAGCCACTAGTCATTCCACAGGAGAAAGATGAGGTTATTGCTTCCTGTAAAGGTAGCAACTTCAGGATCCCTACACAGAGTCACTATGAGTCAGAGTCAGCAGGACAGAATGGGTGTCATTTTATTTAAGTCACTGTGGCTGTGGGTCCTTCCAACACCATTGTGGCCTCATGCGGATGCTCTCCTTCATCCAGAACAGCAGTTTGTGCCTTTTTCTTGTGTAAAACTTAGCAAAGGAGTTCCTAATAAAATATAATTGGATTGGGAGTCTTTTTCCCCTAAAAACAAAGTAAATACAAAAATAGAAATGAGACTATGGTGGTAATAACCAGTTGGAGAGTTGAGAGAGCTGAACTCTCAATCCTGATAGAAAACCATTGTGACTGAGCACCTGCTCAAGGTCATCCACAGCCTATGAGGTTGAGCCTATGTGTTGGGGAGTAATTGTGTACATAAAGTTAACCATTTCTCTTTCTAAAGATTCTGTCTAAAGCTTACATTAAATAATAAGCTTTCCCCTGGGCTAGGTAAAGTTCAGGGAGTTTAACCCCCTAGTATCCACCCCCTCTCAGCATTCATCATGTTAGGCCAGAGGAGGCAAATCACACCCACTACCCAGGGAGCACTGCTTCCAAAAGCACATTGCCTGTGCCGGGGAAGAGGGGAGGTACCCGGACCAGAAATGCTGACAGAGTGGAACCAGAGAGCTCAGCCCCCAGCTTCCCGAGGGAGCAGCTGTGATGGTTCACTTCTGGATGAATATGTTTAAGCAAAGGCCAAGGGCATGACTTGGGCAGCACGAAAAGCAGATGTGCAGAGGTTGTTCACTGCATTCCAGAAGTTCACACACTCTCCTGAGGCTCCTTGGCTCAATGGCAGGAAGTCATTGGTGGCTTCCACCTTCAATCCCAAAAGGTCACTGCCGTCCAGTGGATTCCAACCACAGTGACCCTATATGGAATTTTCAAGACTGTAAATTTTCATGGGAGCCAGCAGTCTCATTGTACCCCTTGGGACAGCGAGCTAGCAGCCCGTTTTGCCACCAGGGCTCCTTCCTCTCAAATTCTGGATGCAGTCCCTCCGAATATCCTGCCCTGCCCTTGTCTAGGCTTCTTAAATGCGTTCCACGCTGCTTATGTTAGTCTGGGTGCATTCGAGAAACAAATCCACAGAAACACGTATGTATAAGAGAGTTGTATATAAAGGGTGAGTGCACATCAAGAAAACATGCTCACATGTGCTTATGCACCCGCTTTGTCTTCAGCGATCATGTTGGTGTAGGCTGGTGTGCTTTCTCCATGTGGACTTTGTTGTTTCTTAGCTACATGGCCCCCTGTTTATCTTCCAGCCTTTAAGACCCCAGACGCTATAAGCTTTGATAGCCGGGCACCATGGTGCTTAACTACTACACCACCAGGGTTCATTAGCATGTGACTTATCTCCTGTCATTCACACTAGATGCTCAAAATAGCAGAAGACCAGGTTTCTCCTTTGTGGCCACACCAGGTACTGACAGAACCAAGAACAGAGACACAGTTATATATCTTGACTATCATTTGCATATTATATGCCAGGAATCCCTAGGAAGTGTCTTGGAATTGTTCTACTCTGGTTCAAATTTCACACACCCTCCCAGTTTCCATACTGACTCTGCCAAACCCCTAGTAACTGATTTGCACCTCCTATCAACTTGGAGAAAACACCCTAGGCCAGATATAGAAGTGGACATACTTGGTACCCAGAAAAACTGTTCAGTGTTTTGAGGGCGGCTCAGCAAACAAAATGGGCACAGTGATTAAGCATTCAGCTGCTAACACAACGCTCAACTCTGTAGTGGTTCTGCAAGAGAAGGATATGGTAGTTGACCCCCCAAAAGAGTTACAAACTTGGAAACCCTACGGGTATTTGTATAGGGTAGCTATGTGTTCCAATTGAGATGATTGTCATAGGTTGGGTTTGGTTCAACCCGTCTTACTGAGGAGACTCCTTCTTTACATGCGATCAGTTACTTTAGAGGAAAAAGACATGCCTGTCCCAGAACAATCCAAGGATTGGTAAAGGCAACACCCACAAAGACACTCCCTCTGCCTGCCTAACTCTAAAATGCTGCCCATAAAACACTCTGCCTGGTAATATCTGGGCAGCACACTGGGGAGGTGCAGCAAATGTGTGTTGAATGTATGAGGCCATTTCATAGTTTGGTTGCACGATCAGGGTGTCTGTCATAAAGCCCATCTCTTTGACTCCACCTCTCAGCAGAGATGAACACAAGCTTCCCATTTTTTTCTCGGCAATGTCCTTGTCAAATAAAAGTTCCTTGTAGATCAGTAACTTGCCACAGAGCAAAAGATATGGGAAGAGGCTCATCTTTCTCCTGGCTATGAAACAGAATGGCAAGCCCCTCCCTTCAACACACACACACACACGCACGCACACACACACACGCGTACACGCACACCCCTGCCTTACAACTACATTCGGTTGATTAGCAAACAAAGCTCTACAACCCAACTATGTGTTTTTCTTCTCCAGAGGAATGACGGACTTATATACCCTGCATTGTCTTTTTTTAATGGAATTGCCCCAGTTCTCCTCACCTTTCCTTAGATAGTGCAGTGAACTATTAGATGACTGCAGGTATTGAAAACTAGTATTGATTTCCGGTTTGTGTCACCTTTGGCTTTTAGCACCCTCCACTTCTCTAGTAAGCTTTCCATTGCTTTGGGGAAATTTTCTCTCTCTGAATTTATTATGTGAGGGTGGTAGTGTAATAATCAATGTGCCTATGGAGGACTATCCTTCATGACCTAAACTCATTAAGGGGCAGTGCCTGATGGAGCATCAGGTTGGAGGAAGGCCTATTAACAACCTGCATTATACAGATGACACAATTTTGCTGAAAATGAGAAGGACTTGATTCACTTGCTGATGAAGATGAAGGATTGATTAAAGCCTTCAGTTTGGATTATGACTCAATGTAAAGAAAACCCAGACCCTCACAACTGGACCTATTGATAACATCATGATCAATGGAGGAAAGATCGAAATTGTCAAGGATTTTGTCTTGCTTGAATCCACAATCAATTCTCATGGAAGCAGCAGAGAAGAGAACAAATGACACATTTCACTAGTCAAATCTGCTACACGAGACCTCTTTAAAGTGTTGAAAAGCAAGAGATTACTTTGAGGACTGGGGCGGGTTGACCCAGGCCATGGTATTTTCAACTGTCTCATATTCATGTGAAAGTTGAACACTGAATAAGGAAGACCAAAGAAGAATAGATATATTTGATTAGTAGTGATGTAAAAGAGTAATGAATGTACCATGGACTGCCAAAAGAACAAACCCATCTAACTTGGATGAAGTACAGCCAGAATGTTCCTCAGGGCAAGGATAATGAGACTTCGCCTTAACTTTGACATGTTGTCCGGAGAGATCAGTCCCTGGAGCAGGACATCGTGTTCTGGAAAGTAGAGGGGCAATGAAAAAGAGGAAAGCCCTCAACAAATGGGATTGACACAGTGGCTGCAACAATGGGCTCAAACTTAAGAACAACTGTGAGAATGGTACAGGACCGGGCAGTGTATGATTATGTTGTATGTATGGTCACAATGAATCCAAACCCTCACTATGACACTGAACAACAACAACAACAACAACCTGACTGAATCCTCTAGGAGGACTCTTGAATGTGAGAAAAATGGAACGAAGCCAGAGGAAGGATTGGAGGATGTCTTAAGTTTCTGTCTTAATCTCCTTAACCAAAAATTATCCAACAAGTCAGTAGCCTTAAAACACTTTTCCCCCTGCTTTGGAGCTTACAGGTTCAAATTTGGGGTGCGACTCTAGGTCAGGGTCCTTCTTTGTGGATAGCAGAAAGTTCCTTGGCATTCCTCGCTATCTTTCTCCCCGTACTGTGTGTTACTGGGTCTATCCTGGCCTTTAACTCAGAAGTGTTTAGGTTTAGGCTCAAGCCTATTCTCATATGGCCTCATTTTTTAAAACATTTTATTAGGGACTCATACAACTCTTATAACAATCCATACATATACATATATCAATTGTATAAAGCACATCTGTACATTCTTTGCCTTAATCATTTTCTTTTTTTTACATTTTATTAGGGGCTCATACAACTCTTATCACAATCCATACATATACATACATCAATTATATAAAGCACATCCGCACATTCCCTGCCCCAATCATTCTCAAAGCATTTGCTCTCCACTTATGCACTTTGCATCAGGTCCTCTTTTTTTTTCCACTCCCTCCCCGCTCCCCCCTCCCTCATGTACCCTTGGTAATTTATACATTGTTATTTTGTCATATCTTGCTCTATCCCGAGTCTCCCTTCCCCCCCTTCTCTGCTGTCCATCTCCCAGGGAGGAGGTCACATGTGGATCCTCGTAATCAGTTCCCCCTTTCCAACCCACTCACCCTCCACTCTCCCAGGATCGCCCCTCACACCTTTGGTCCTGAAGGTATCATCCACCCTGGATTCCCAGTGCCTCCAGCCCCCATATGCACCAGTGTACAACCTCTGCCCTATCCAGCCCTGCAAGGTAGAATTTGGATCATGGTAGTTGGGGGGAGGAAGCATACAGGATCTGGGGGAAAGCTGTGTTCTTCATCGGTACTACCTCGCACCCTGACTGACCCATCTCCTCTTCTAAACCCCTCTATGAAGGGATCTCCAGTGGCCATGTGGCCTCATTTATATTACAAAAGAACTCCCTTCTTTTCAAACAGGATCATGTCGACCAAGGTTCAAATTTCTCACATATTTTGAAGGGGCTACAGATCAATCCATAATGGTTCTTTTGGGTAGCTGTAACAAATGGCTACCAATCGAGTGACTTAAACAGCAGGCATTTGTTCTCTCACTTTTCTGAAGGACAAAGGGTTAAAATTAAGGTGTGGGCAAGATTCATTCCTTCTGAGAGCTCTGAAGGAGAATCAAAGTAGCCTCTCTCTGCTTCTGGTCACTGCTGCTAATCCTTGATATTTCTTGGCTTATAGATGCACTGATCCAATCTCTGCCAGTGTCTTCACACGGGGTCTCTGTGTGCCCACTCCCCTTCTTATAAGAACACACCAATCAGTGCATGTAGTATCCATCTGAAATCTAAACCCAGAAAGATGGAGCTCTTGAAATACTTATCTAAGCACATCTGCCAAGACCTCCTCTCCAAGTAAGGCCATAGCCTCAGGTCCCATGTGAACATGAATGGGTGTGTGTGAATGTGATTTAATGTACTACAGAGGGCACGCTTTGGCCTCAGGAGGAGTGTTTCGCCATTACCTGCTTCACAGCCCTGAGATTGCCCAGGCATTTGCCACATTTTCTTGTCTTCCCAACATTTATCCACCATTAGGCCTTTTTCCCTAAGTTAGTCAAGCGTCAGTTTCTGTCACTTGTGATCATGACCCTCCCTCCCGCCCAGGTCACAAATTTAAAGTGACACAGGCAGTTTCTTTAATGGGCACTATGTTATCCTGACTAGCAAGCATTGCTAAGGAGGGAGGATGAATCAGGGAGAACCCGCTTGCTTCATCTAGCTTCGGGGCAGTCCACAGAGGATTGATCCCTGAGCCACTAACGAATTTTGCAACTGTCACAGAACAATGCAAATAAGTAAGATCCACATCTGCTGAACACCATCATGAGGTCAAACTGTGTGTAAATCAATGCCTGTTTCAAAGAGTGAGTAAATCCTAAGGTAAGGAGTGACAGGGCTTTGTTGGCATAAACCCAGCAAGGCATTATGGGTCGGATATTAATGAACTCATGCTCCTGGGCCTCACAGAGCCCCAGCTCAACTGCTTCAGCTTGTTGACAAACTGAACTCAGGGTACCCGGAGAGAGCACTAACATTTTGATGAACAAGGTTGGTTGGGGATGATGCTTCCTAACTTGCATTTTAATATAAATTTGATGATTCATCTGAGCAATGTGGAAAGAGCATTCAGATAAAAGAGAGGGACAAACATCAAGTGACCAGAGGATGAAACTTCTTTCTAATCTGTGCCCACTGGAATTGCTTCTTGGGAAGGTATTTTTTGGGGGTGTGGGGTTGTTCCCCTACCCTGCTCCAAGCCTTCCTCCTCATGCCCACCCCCACCCCAGCATACATCCTACTGGGAGAATGTCTCTGAATAATGAAGTTTTAATAAATGAAGCTTTAATGAGCCTGATAGTCTGCCTAAGACCCCTTCAAACTGTAGTCTTTCATTTGTATTCTTCCATCCTTTCTGAAGAAATGAACCTGATGGCAGGTAGTATGTTTCCTTTCCAGGATGAGCTGATAGAGCCTCTCGCTGCTGCAGTGGGAGGTGAAACATTAAAAGGCCCTCTGTGGCCATGAGACATGCCCACTCTCCAAGAGACACTGGGCAGGTTTTCTGAAGCTCCTCAGAATTGACTAGTGGCCCTGGTCCACCCATCTCAACCAACCCAGTCTTCATTTGCACTGCATGCCCTCTCTGAGCTCCAACTGCATGCTTCATTTGAGGATGACAAAGCCTCTATTGTCTGAGAAGATGTGCAGACATATGAACTAATCAATGCTCCCCCTGTCCCCGGGGAGTGTGAAATTCTCCCATCATGACCCACCAGCTTCCCTGGAAATTCCTGTCTTAACTCAGGCACTTAATATCAATGGTGTCTCTGCTTCCTTTCTTCTTGCACACCCCCCAGGCATTAACTGTCATCCTTCCTCTCCCTAAAATATACTTTGAATCTATTCACTTCATGCCATCCCTACTGCCCCAAGGTGTGTCTTGCATTGACTATGAAACTAGATTCTGTATCCATTTTCCAGGGCTGTCAAAACAAAGCATCGTAAATCAGGTGGCTTTTAAGAACAGTCCACCACCTGTCTATCAGTTCGTGGTGCAGTGGTAGCTAGAGTGCTGCTGTGAAATTGGAAGCTGTGCCACCGATATGACAAACCCCAGAAGGGTCAGCAATGATGGGCAGGCTTCAGTGGAACCTCGAGCCCTGTGGTGCTCAACCTTCCTTTAATACAATTCCTCATGTTGTGGTGACCCCCAACCATAAAATCATTTTCCTTGCTACTTCATAACTGTAATGTTGCTACTGCCATGAATCGGGTGACTCGTGTTAAAAGGTCGCTGGACCCCAAAAGGGGTCACAACCCACAGATTGAGAACCACTGCTCTAGCCTAAGGCAGACTAGGAAGAAAGACCTGGTGATCTACTTCCAAATATTAACAAATGAAAGCCTTATGGGTCACAACAAAATATGGTCCTATAGAGTGCTGGAAGATGAGCCACTGACCTGCAAACAACAGCTACAAAAATAGACTCAAACACACCAACAAAGGCCTGCTGAACTCCAAAGCCCTAACAAACCCACTGCCCTCAAGTCCATGCCAACTCATAGCGGCCCTATAGGACAGGGGCGAACTGTGTATTAGTCTGGGTATGCTAGAGGAAAATCGAGGGAGACTCATGTGTATGAGAGAGAGTTGGTGGTTTTTAAAAATCATTTCCCTATTATTTAATCATTATATTAGGGATTTATACAACTCTTATCACAATCCATCCATCCATCCATTATAAAGCACATTTATACATTCATTGCCCTCATCATTGTCAAAACATTTGCTCTCCACATAAGCCCCTGGCACCTGCTCCTCATTTTTCTCCTCCCTCCCCACTCCCCCCTCCTTATGAACCCTTGATAATTTTATTGGGGGCTCATACAACTCTTATCACAGTCATTCCATCCATCCATCCATCCATCCATCCACCCATTGTGTGTCAAGTACATTTGTACATGTGTTGCCCTCATCCTTCTCAAAACATTTGCTTTCTACTTGAGCCCTTCGTATCAGCTCCTCATTTCCCCACTTCCATCCTCCTCCCCCTCCCTCATAAATCCTTGGTAATATATAAATTATTTTGTCATATCTTACACGTCAAACATCTCACTTCCCTCACTTTTCTGTTGTCCGTCCCCCAGGGCAGAGATTTTATGTAGATCCTTGTAATCGATTCACCCTTTCTACCCCACCTTCCCTCCACCCTCCTGGTATTGCCACTCTCACCACTGGTCCTGAAGGGATCATCTGTCATGGATTCCCTGTGTTTCCAGCTCCTGTCTGTACCAGAGTACATGTTCTGGTCTAATTCTACCTTATAAATCCAGAGAGAGAGTTTTATATCAAACAGTAATTGTACATTAAGCAAACGTCCCAGCCCAGTGCACATCAAATCCATAAGTCTGATATTAGCCCATATGTCTGATACCAATCTATAAATTCCTTTTCAGACCCATAAAACATGTGCAGTGATGCTGAATGCAGGATAATCACAGGCCAATGGGTGGAAAGTCTTGTGGATCCAGTGGCATTGTAAGCATCTCAGTGCTGGCTGCGATCTCTCTGAGGCTTCTTTGGCTTCAGAGGTCTGGTCGCATCCATTTGGCTTGCCTTCTGCAATGTCTCCCAAGGAGTAGCAGAGAGAGAGAGAGAGAGAGAGAGAGAGAGAGAGAGAGAGAGAGAGAGAGAGAGAGAGAGAGAGAGAGAGAGAGAGAGAGAGGTGTCTTCCACCTCCAAGGAGGAAGTACCAGATTTCTCAGAGTTCTCAGGAGAAGGCTATGCCCACATAAAAATCTCACTGACTATCTCCAGATTGGCAGCCTAGACTCCACGCCTACACTCCTAATCCTTAACTTGACACAAGATTAGGTGACTACCACAGGCTCCTAATCCATAACAAGCCCATTTATTTTTTCCCTGCATACCGACACCAATCCAATACCCAAAGCTTTACACAATGGGTGGAGATCTACTTCTAAAACATGAATATAGAAAAATCGCTTTTGCTTGAAGGCTCTCAAGGAAATGCTCACTGAAAACTCCATTCCTATTATCTCACCTCCCCCAAATTAGTCTTCTTCTGGGCTTTCAGTCACACCAAGATCTCTCCTGCCCCAAGGCCTTTACATGCACTGTCACCTCTTCCAAGCCCTGAAGTGCCAAGTTCAAAGTTCCAGTTAATCTCCCTGATCCTGAATTTTAAGAACGGTGTGTGTGGGAGGGAAGGGGTTGGGCTGTTTGTTGAACTGCTGGGTTTTGGAGCCATTTGTCATGCAACCTCATTTTGTCAATGACTGGTTAATTAATGCAGCATTCATTTGCCCTTCTTCCACTCACAGCACATGGCTTGTATCTTTGGGATCACTCTTCCACCATGCTCCATCTCCATGCTTCTGCTGGCATTGACCCAATCTGCCAGCTCCAGGCCTGGCTAGTCAGGGCATGACTTTCCTCTGTCCAAAGGGACTGGGTCAGACTCAGTATGAGACTCATGCTAGGTTAATGATATCTAACCCTAAAAAATGCCCCAGAAACAATTTCCCCATTGCCAATGAGTCCATTTTGAATCATAGAAGGTCCCTGTGGGGTTTCTCAGACTGTAAATATTTATGTGAGCAGAAAGTTCCATATTTTTCCCTATGAGGTAGCTGGTAGGGTAGCACTGCCAACCTTGCAGTTAGCAATCCAATGCTTACCTGATAGTACCACCAATGATTAGAAAGGAAAAGAGCCTCTCTCTAATAGAATTCCTAAGCTTCTAGATAAAACTACAGCTGTCATCAGGAAGCCTGCGTGAAACTCAAAAGGAAACAGCTCTGAAAGGAAAAGGTTCAAACTCTGATGGTATCAACTGAGTGCCAGAACCCAGCTATTCCTGATGCTCTGTCTCCAGACTTACAAATTCCATAAACCTACCCATTAATTCCTTCTCCTGCTCCTTCCCTTCTCACGCCCCAAGGTACTTTGACTTAGCTTTGAAGGCACTCACAACTTCACGGGTTCTGCCTTGCACAGGTGTCTGCTTGCTTCCAGTTCAGTCCTGACATTGTCCCTATCTTTAGCCATGTTAGGCTTGCGTCCTAGAGCTTTCCTTTGCTTGTCTCCCTATTGCTCTTGTCCTATGAAGTCTGTGGCTTTATCTTTAAGTCTAAGTCCTGCCCTTTCGCTTTCGTAGAAATCTGTCTCTGTATCTTGGCTCATGGCAGGTTGTGTCCTTCAAAGATGACTGTCCTAATGTTGCACATCGCACATTCTCTTGTTACAAGATGAGTTTGTGTTCATTTTTCCAGAAACAGGGCCTGCTTTCCCTCTTCCTTGCATCTTGGCAGGCCTTTGACTATGGCAGAAGTGTTGCTCTGTGACTTCCACCTGGTCGTATTGGGTTGTTCACCATTGGGACCCTATCAGGATGTTGCAAGGAAGACCAAGCCAAATGAAAATGTCACATATAGGGTTCTTCTTGAGCTCCAACCAATAGAAGTATCAGTCGTGTGAGGGAGTGAGTCTTAAGAGAGCTGCAGCCTCTGTCCTTTGAGCTACCCCAGCTAATGCTTGATGAAGCCAAAACTAGTGTCCTCACTGAGCTCTGCCCAGATTGCAGATTTGTGAGCAAAATTGATATTATCATTACTTTAAGATGTTATTTGTGGGGATACTTTCTGTTAGCAGCAGATTATCAGAATACTGCCTAATCAGACTGCATTGCCACTTTTACTCTCTCTCTCTCCATATATAGATATAGATATCCTCCACTCATCTGTCAGTTGGTTGTACTATAATGGTTTGTGTATTGTTATGGTGCTGGAAGCTCTGTTCCCAGAATTTCAAATACCAGCAGGATTGCCCATGGTGGACAGGTTTCAGTGAAGCTTCTAGACTAAGACAGACAAGGAAGAGGGGCCTGCTAGTCCACTTCCAAAAATTACTGAAAGAAAACCTTATGGATCACAAGAGAACACTGACTGACTAATGTGTTTTGGACACACTATCAGTGGACAATTGCTAGAGGAAGACATCATATTTGATGAAATAGAGGGACATGGAAGATCCTTATTGAGGCAGATTGACCTAATCGCTGCAACAATGGACTTCAACATTCAGGAATGTGTGACAATGGTGCAAGATCAGACAGCACTCCATTCCATTTCATATAAGGTCTCCATGGATCACAGTAGACTTGATGGCACTCTCTATATGTTTGTCTTCAGTGACTTCCCAGAGGGCTGCTCTGCCTGGCAGCCTCTATTCTTCATGCTTCCAAATGGGGAGCACAACAGGTCCATAGTCACTGATATTCCCCTCAATCCCCAGGTCAAGTAAGGAGGCATGAAACTAACTATGTTGTTCTCTTTGCCTTGTCTCTCTTCCTTTTCCCCTCCTCCAACAGGGCTAGAGGGGGTAAATACTTACCTTGCAGTCTAGAAGAGAATTTCTTCCACACCAAAATCTTCTCCTTCCTCAAAAGGCACATACATGCTTTTCTCCCTGTTTTGAATTAAAATGGCAGATGGGATGGTAGGAAAGAAAATGAACTAGTCTAACAGAATGGCCAAACAGATTTACCTTCCACATAAGAATGCAAATAACTCCTCAATCTTGTTATAGAGTCATGATATGATGAGCTCCATCAAAGCAGAGTAGAACACCACGGAGGTCAGACCAGAAAGACCATATTGAGTTGATTTTGTATGAGAGATTCTAGTTGCTAATTATACTTTTCATAACAGACAGATGGCAGGTATAGAAGCCCAGACTTAAAATGTCTTTATCTAATTGCCTGCCTAAATATATATTTGCAATATGGTCCTCAAAGGGAATACTTTCTTTACCTTAAATTCCATTTCTTTGTCCCCTTTCTTATGTAATTTTATTGAAGTATCATTGATGTACAATAAACCATAGTGTGTTTTGCTCTTTGAGGTTTTTAAAAAGAATCATTTTATTGGGGGCTCCTACAACTCTTATCACAATCTATACATACATCCACTGCGTACATTTGTTGCCATCATCATTCTCAAAACATTTGCTTTCTACTTGAGCCCTTGGTAGTAGCTCCTCATTTCCCCTCCTTCCCCCTTCCCCTCCCTCATGGACCCTTGATAATTTATAAATTATTATTCTGTCCTATCTTACACTGTCCGACATCTACCTTCACCCACTTTTTTGTTGTCCCTCCCTCATGGAGGAGGTTATATGTAGATCCTTGTAATCAGATCCCTCTTTCTACCCCACCTTTCCTCCATCCTCCTGTTATTGCTACTCTCAGCACTGGTCCTGAAGGGGTCATCTGTCCTGGTTTCCCTGTGTTTCCAGTTCCTATATGGACCAGTGTATATTCTCTGGTCTAGCCAGGTTTGTAAGGTAGAATTGGGATCATGATAGTGGGCGCGGTAGCATTTAGGAATGAGAGGAAAGTTATATGTTTCATCGTTGCTACACTGCATCCTGACTGGCTCATCTCCTCCCAGCGACCCTTCTGTAAGGGGTTGTCCAGTTGCCTACAGATAGATCTTGGATCCCCTAACTGTACCCCCCTCATTCACAATGATATGATTTTTTTGTTCTTTGATGCCTGATACCTGATCCCTTCTACATCTTGTGATCACACAGGCTGGTGTGCTTCTTTCATGTGCGCTTTATTGCTTCTGAGTTAGATGGCCACTTGTGAACCTTCTAGTCTTTAAAACCCTAGACTCTTTATCTTTTGATAGCTAGGCTCCATAAGCTTTCTTCACCACATTTGTTTATACACCCACTTTTTGTCTTGAGTGATTGTGTCGGGAAGGTGACCATCATGGAATACCAGTTCCTTAAATTCCATATCTATAGGCTTAAGTCTTACCCACAGGAAACCTATTTTTATTTTATCCCTGGAACAAAATCTTGCAATAATTTTCTCTTTTTGGGCAAGTCCATCCTCAATCACTTATCCTTTAACATTTACAAGAATTTATCTGTAACCAACCCCATTTACATAGTCTCATTCATGCTATTTCCACAATAATTGCTAATAACCCTATTTTTTAGAATCGGCAGAAAGCATCAGCATCAATATCCCATTGCCACTGGGTTGATTTCAACTCAGTGGTACCCTATAGGACAGAATAGTATTGCCTCATAGGTTTCCAAGGCTGAAAAAAAATCTCTTTATTGTGAGTTGGGTGAAGGTTTACAGAATACATCTGTTTTCCATTTGACAGTTCACACATATTTTGCTTCATGATATTGACTGCAATCTGCTCAACATAATATCACTTATCGCACTTCCTCCTTGTATTTCCTGTTTCCATTCCCCCTTCTTTCCTGAGCCTTCTGAACTTTATCTTTGAATAAATTATATCCTTTTGATTCAAAGAGTTGATTAGTGTTACTTTTTACCTTATAAATCTACCTATTGTTTGGCTGAAGATTGAGCCAAGGGAGTGAGTTCAGTTCCAGATCTGAAGGTGCCTAAGGACAACAGTCTTGTGGGTTCCAAGAATCTCTCTCTGAGCAATACCACTGAACATTTAAAATAAGTTTAAACTTTGTTGCACATATTTCTCCTATTCTATCCCAAAATTCCAAAGCAAACTCATTATCATTGTGTTGAAGCTGACTCATAGAGACCCTACAAGATAGAATAGAACTTCACCCTTTGATTTTCCAAGGCTTAAATCTTTACCAGAGCAGACAAACTCCTATTTCTCACATGGACCAACTGATAGGTTAGAACCACTTTCCTTGTGGTTAGGAGATCAATGAGGAGTCCACTCTGCCATTAGAGCTCGTTAAGAATGCGATCCAGCATCCCCTAATGCTATCCCTCTCAGATCAGTTGGTAGTGGTAATCAATGTAAATCTTAAGGGGGTCAGACTGCCACATCGTAACTCTTCCTTGGGGAAGATGGTGGGTTTGAACTGCTGATTGATTAGCCCTTAAGTGCTTAATTACTGCCTCATCAGGGTTCTCCTTAACATCAAAACAGTGGACACTTATTGGTTTATCTTACTGGTCTCTGTTCCCTAAAAATTGCACTTCATCCACAGGGTTTTCTTCTACAACACACAGCTGCTAGTGTTTTTGGTTTGTTTTTCCACATGACTTCACCTTCCTGGTCAAAGCTGATTTGTCCAGGGCTAAACACACAATGAAAACATAGCCATATTTGCACACTACAAAATTTGAAGTGAGACAGCAAGCTATTTGTTGAGTTTTTTGAATGACTGAAGTCTAAAAGGAAGTGTTATGATACAGGAAACAGTGAGTTTTGATGTCCAGGATCTATGCTGGGGACCCAGTTGGCACTCCGAATGACTATTCAAAGTGATGGTATGAATTCTCCTCTTCCATGACCTACACATATAATAGCTATAACCACTAAGTCCATGATTTGACAAATGTCTTGTGTGATTGAGTTTGGGTTCCCCATAGGATTAGATCCTGAGACAAAGGTTTTAATTAAGCCATTTTCTGGGGAGATATCAATAAGGAAATGGGAAATAGAAAAGAGAAAGAAGGCAGCCAATGAAAAGTACATTATCAAACAATTTAAAATTGTGAGCAACTGGAGGTTAATCTTACTGGAGACACTGTAGAAAATCCACTAGTTATTCTGCCCAGAATGTGAGGGAGTGTGGCTATTTGTCCAACAACTCCTATGGGTCATTGGTTAAGGGTTACTCCAGGAAGCAAGAATTAACTCCACAACCTCCTAAGCCATGCATGCTCAGGTACAGTGGTCTACAGAAACTAGAGAAAGCAAGAAGAGAGATGTGCTGGCCATTCGGAATTAGGATAGCATGCCAAGTTGTCAGACATGTCAGGTTCTTGAACTATCATAACTTGAAAGTCATCATGATCCTGTGAGATATACCACTGGTATTTCAAACACAAGCATAGTTACCCGTGGTGGAAAATTTTCAGAAAAGCTTACAAGCTAAATAGACTAGAAAGAATAACCTGCCAATCTACATCTGAAAAAAATAGTGGTGTTTGTGGAGCACATTGATAGCAGTGGAATATTGTTTCATATAGTGCAGGATGATGAACCCCTCAAGTTGGAAGACACTCAAAATATAATTGGGGAAGAGCTGTCTCCTCAAAGTAGAGTTGACCTTAGTGATATAAAGTTTTCAGGACCTATATTTGTTGATGTGGCAATGACTCAAAATGAGAAGAAACAGCAGTACTGCAATAACCACTAACAAGAAGATGGGATGCATGAAATATGGATCTAGAAAAATTGGAAGCCATGAAAAAATGGAACACATAAAGATCAAACACTCTAGGTGTTATTGAACTGAAATAGACTGGTATTGGCCATTTTGAATGTCACAATAATATGGTTTACATACCAGAGTAACAAATTTGAAAGGAATGGATGACTTTCATGTTAAAAATGAGAATGTTTCAACATCGATTCCAATGTTCACCATTGTTAGGTGTAGGATATATTACTCCTACAAGGATGAATAATTAATAAAGTTATTATTCAAATTTACACACCAACCACTAATGCTAACAATAAAGCCATTGAGGATTTTTACCAACCTTTTCAGTCTGAAATTGATGAAACATGCAATCAAGATTACTGATGACTTGAATGCAAAAATTGGAAACTAAGGAGGAGGATCACTAGTTAGAAAATATGGCCATGGGGATGGAAGCCACATGGGAGATCTCATGATAGAATTTTCCAAAAAGGATGGCTTATTGATTGAAGATTTATTTTTCAGGGATGTAAACAGTAACCATAGACATGGATCATGTATATTCGATAGAAATACACAGGAATTAAATCAACTATATCTGTTGAAATAAACTACTATACATACTCGAGTATAACCCAAGGCAACTAATTTTACCCCCCAAAGCTGGGGTGCTTTTTCAGCATAAAAAATGTGCTGAAAAAACCTCGGCTTATACTCAAGTATTTACGGTATAAAGAAGTTCAATATCATCAGTCACAAGACTGGAGACGAACTGTGGAACAAACCATCAATGGCAAATTCAACTCGAATTCCAACAAAATTAAAACAAGTCCCCAAGAGTCAAAGTATGAATTTGAGTATATCTCATCTAAATTAGAGGATACTTCAAGAAGAAAGTTGACACATTGAACACAAATCACCTGAGATGATACGAGTTCTGCAATAATATCAAGAACATCATAAATAAAGAAATTCAAAGATAATTAAAAAGATAGAAACTAAAGAAAAGACAAAACGGATGTCACCTTGAATGTGGAGTAGCTGAAGCCAATGAAAGAAATGATGAAGTACGAAAAAGAGAGAGAGAAATATAGAAATAATTGATGAAGTAAAGACGCTGAATAAAGAAGCTGAACATAAAATTTCAAAGGGGAATTAAAAAAGATGGAATAAAGAATTATATGAAAAGGTGCAAAGACCTGGAATTAGGACAGCAAAAATTAAAAGCATGTGCATTTCACTAGCTGAAAAAATTGAAGAGAAATTCAAAATACAGAATTACACAGATAGCATCAAAAGAAGATGAAAGGGATTCACTGACCACATGAAGCCCAGGCTCCACAGCGCTGAGTCCAGAAGACCAAGATAGCATAGGGTTCTCACTGCAGATTGCTCTGAAAGTGCTCACAGTAGTAGGCCCTGGATCAACTGGGGAAAATGTAGAACTCAAAATAAGAAGACTAACCTTAGGATATGATAGGCACTAGTGGAATTCCCATTTGACACCTGACCTCACCTCCATGGCTCAACTTTCAGCCCCCAAATAGGAGACCTATACTGTCAACGATGTACAATTCAGAGCCCAGCATTTGTCAGGGAGTTACTCAGAAGGCAGGAAGGCATGGGAACGAAAGACCAATGGAAACGGCAAACAAAGGGAGGGAATAGGAAAAGTAGTATTGCATTGTAGGTATTGCAATCAATATCATAAAACATTGCATGAATTGTAAAGAAAATCAATTTACTCTGTAGATTTTCCCTCACATCACAATCAAAACAGTGTAAAAAGAAAATAAGTCATATGACCGAGTACACTGGTAGATCTTGCTGAAGACCAATTTCCAGTGTTAAAAGATGTCACTTTGAGGAATAAGGCACAGCTGAGCCCTAGTGGTATAGTGGTTACAAACATAATGCGTCAGAACCAACCAAGTTGGGTTGCTCAACACAAGATCAGCAGTTCTGCTCCCATACAAAGTTCCAGTATTGGAAACCCACAGGGATATCTCTCCCCTGTCCTATAGAGTTGCTAAGGGTTGGAATCAACTTGATGGCAGTGAACTGGATGTAAGCCAGGCTGACTAGAGACACAAATCAAGTGACACTCATATATGTGCAATAAATAGTTTTTAATCAAGAAGTCATTATAGTATTTCTAGTTCAAGGAAATATCCCAGGCCAGTCCAACTCAAGTCCATAAGTCCAACACTAGCCCATAAGTTCCTTTCCAACTTACGCAGTTACATGCAATGATGCAGAATGCAGGGATGTCAAAGGCCAGTGATTGCAATGTCGTGTGGACCCAAGGTCGATGGAAGCATGGCAAGACTCTGGCAGCTCTCAACGTGGGCAGGAAGCAGTCAGGTGAATGCAAAAAGAAGGGGAGGTTCCCAGGGCCCTCCTTATGAGAAGGCCATGGTCACAAAGAGGCACCATCAGGCTTTGGTGTGATTGACAGATTGGATACCAACCTTACACTTTTACATATCTTCAAACTGACATAAAATTATATAACTATCATACTATGGCATTTTCAATCACCTCATATGTACTTGAAAATGGACAATAATTATGAAAGGTAAAATAAAAGTTGATGTCTTTGAATTATGATGCTGGTGAAGAATATTGAATATTCCATGGACTTTCAGAAGAAGGAACAAATCTTTCTTGGCGGAAGTAGAGCCAGAATGCTTCCTAGACGTGAGAATGGCAAGACTTCATATCACATACTTTGGACATCTTAACAGCTGAGCATAGTCCCTAGAGAAGGTTATCATGCTTGGTAAAGTGGAGTGGTGAAAAAAAGAAGAAGGTCCTCAATGGGATGAATTGGCATACTGGCTGCAAAAATGGTCTCCAACATTAACTGTGAGGAAACAGGCTGTGGGTGCTATGAGTTAGAGCCAAATTAACAGTGTCTAACAATGAAAACTCCCCTCCCGCGCCCCATCTGTCAATTTGCTGCACTGTGGTAGCTTGTGCTTTGCTGTGATGCTGGGAGTTAGTCCACTAGTACTTCAAATACCAGGCAGGATCACCCACGGTGAACAGATTTCAACACAGCTTCCAGACTAAGAACTGACAGGACGACAAAACAATCAGTCCACTTCTGAGGGATTCACCATTGAAAACTTTATGCATAGCAGTAAAATATTGTCTGATATAATGCCAGAAAATGAGTCCCTCAGATTGCAAAACAATAAAAATATCACCGAGAAAGAGAGCTTCCTCAAAGTAGAGTCCACCTTAATGATAACTCAAAACCTCACAACAGGAGCTGTAGATAACATCATAATAAATGGAGAAAATATTGAAGTTATCAAGGATTTCGTCTTGCTTAGATTCACAGCTAATGCTCATGGAAACAACAATCAAAAAAACCAAATAACATATTGCATTAGGCAAATCTACTGCACATAACCACTTTAAAGTACTGAAGATCAAGAATTTCACTTAGGATTAAGTTGCGCCTGGCCCAAGGCATGGCATTTTCCGCCACACCTTATGCATGTGAAATTTGAACATTGAATGAGAACGACTGAAGGAGAACTGGTGCATTTGAATTAAGGTACTGACAAAAAAATACTGAAAGTACCACGGGTGGAGAGAAGAACAAACAAATCTGTCTGAGAAGAAGTGCAGCTAAATGTTCCTTGGCAGATAGGATGGCGAGACTTCATCTCATGTACTTTGCAGATGTTATCAGGACAGACCAGTCCCTGGAGGACATCATACACATTACAGTGGAGGGGTTGCAAAAAGAGGAAGACACCCGATCAAATGGATCGAGACAATTCCTACAACAATGGACTCAAACATAACAAAATTTTTGAGTATGGGGCAGGACCAGGCAATGTTTCATTCTGTTGTGTAGGCATTATTATGAGACAGAACTGACTTGAAGGCATCTAGCAACAAAGTGTACTAAAGCTTCTTCTGGCACCTTCATTTGCTAATGGATTATAATTCAAAATGAGAAAAATCATTGCAACCATTCATTAATAATCAGAACATGAAACGTGCAAAATAAGAATCTAGGAAAATTGGAAATCATAAAAAAACGGAATCTGACCTACAAAGATCAATATCCTAGGCATTGGTGAGTTGAAATAGTCCCTTTGAATCTTAAAATGATAAGAATGACTATGCTGACAATGACAAATTCAAAAGAATGTCTCTTTCATCCTCAAAAAGAGCATTTTTAGATCTATCTTGAAGTGCAATGCTGCCTGTGACAGAATAATATTTATCTTCATACACAAGGAAGGCCGGTTAATAGAACCATTATTCAAATTTTCTCACAAACCACTAAAGCCAATGAAGAATTGTACCAACTTCTTTAGTCTGAAATTGACCACACATGTACTGAAAATGCATTAATAATTGCTGACAATTGGAATGCACACATGGAAACAAAAAGGAAGGAAGAGTAATTAGAAACTATGGCTTTGGGGATCGAAAAGAAGCTGAAGACTGCATGAAAGAATTCTGCAAGAGCAATAACTTCCTCATTGCAAACACCTTTATTCAACAACAGGAGCGGCATATATACATGTGGAATACACAGGAATGGAACTGATTAAATCTGTGGGAAGACAGGATAGAGAAGCTCAATATCATTGAGACAAAACAAGACCGGGGGCCAACTATGTAAAAGACTATCAATTACTAATATGCAAGTTCAAATCAAACCTGAAGAAAATTAAAATAAGAACGCAAAAGAGCCCAAATACAGTCTATATTATATCTGTGGTCGGCTGGGGTTTCTAGAGAAACAAACCAGTGATACTGATACATGTAGAAGAAGGAAATTTATATCAATAAGAATTTTACATTAAGAAGTCCACACAACAAGAAACCCCAGTCCAACTCCAGCCCATAAATCAGATGCAAACTAGAGGCCCTTCCAGACTCCTGAAGCTGTTGGAGGAATAGCCCAAGAAACAGGAAAACCACAGGTTGGTGGAAGCAGAGTTGGGAGAGTCCAATGTCAACAGGCAGTTGGCAGGCCACAGACAGCTCTTAGGGTCAGCAGGTCTCATGGTGATTGCCATCCCAAGAAGCCAGACGTAGGGTCCAGGGTCATTTCATCAGGAAGAAAAAGAGTGAGCCCATTCTCCACAGTCTACTTATAGCTATGAAATAGGTCATACCCCCAAGGAGAGTGTGAGCTGCACCTTCTGAAGATCCTGGTCAAGCTAAATTGACACGAAACCTTACTATCACAATATCTCACCTGAATTTAGAGCCTATCTCAAGAATGGTTCGGACATATTGAACATTAATGATCAGCTACCAGAAGACTTGTGAAATAGCATAAAGGTCATCAATCTTTTTGTTTTGTCATGTCACCTGTGGCTATTTATTTATTTATCATAAATCATTTTATTGGGGGCTCCTCAAAAAGATCATTAATAATACAGGAAAGAAAGAAAATACTACAGTGGATATCAGAGGAGACTGGGAAACTTGCTCTTGAACCTAAAGCAGTTAAAGCAAATGGAAGAAATGATGAAATAAAAGAGTTGAACAGAAAAATTTGAAAGGCCAGCTTGAGAAGATAAAGTAAAGAATTATATTGTAACGTGTAAAGACCTGGAATTAGGAAAGCAAAAGGAATGAGTACAGTCAGCATATCATAAATTGAAAGAACAGAAGAAAAAATCCAAGCCTCGGATTACAATGTTCAAGGATTATTTATCAAACTATTGAATGATGTAGGGAGAATCCAAAGAATATGGACGGAGTGTCCAGAGTCTCTGTTCCCAAGAATTAGTTGAGGTTCTACTAGTTCAAAAGGCCAAGAGGAAGTTGAAGCTGCAATGTAAGCATTAGTGAAAAGCAAGGAAGGGATAGGAATGGAAATATTTCAACACGCTCATGCAGTGATAGTCCATGTCAAGAAATTTGGAAGATAGCTCTCTGGCCAACCAACTGGAAGTGATTAATATTTGTGTCCACTCTAAAGAAATATGACGCAACAAAATCTGCAAATTAATTTAAAATAACATTAATATGACATGCAAGTACAATTTTATTGACGATACCTTTAAAAGTAGTTATAGCAATATGTCAACAGGAAGCTGCCAGAAATCCAGGCTGTATTAAAAGAGGGCATGGGGCAAGGTATATCAATGCTGATTTCAGATGGACCGTGGCTGAAAACAGAGGATACAAGGAAAATGCTTACTTATGTACTATTGACTATGCAGAGGATTTTACTGTGTATCATAACAAACTTTGGGTAGCATATGAATACATATGAGAACAATGGGAATTCCCGTACATTTAATTGTGCTCCTGTGGTACCTGTACACAAACCAACAGGAAGTGGTTCGAATAGAACAAGTGGATAGTGCGTGGTTTAAAATCAGGAGAGTGTGTGTTGTGGTTATATCCTTTCACCATATGTGTTAGACAGGGTTCTCTAGAGAAACAAAACCAGGACATTTATGATTTGATAGATAGATAGAACACGAAGGAATATAACAGCTAATTAGTCCACATAGCAGTACAAAGGACTCAGTTTAACTCACTTCCATGCAACAGTAAATATGGCAGTACAGCCAGGCAGCAAACTGCAGAACTAGGTAAGGCAGCCACACACTGGTCTGATCACCAGAGAGCAACTGAGAGATAGGTGTGGCTTGCTGAGCCATTTATCTCTTTGCCCACGAATCAAACTGCGAACTTATTAATCCCACATGTTCTTATTGGCCAGGTTGGCACTATAAACCTACCTATCTATCACACTATACTTATTCAAATAATCTGAGAAGCTGCTCTGTATGAAGAAGTTGAGGCATCTGGTTTGGAGGAAGAATCATTAACAACCTGTATTATGCAGATGACCCAATCTTGCTGGCTGAAAGTCAATAGGCCTTGAAGTACTTACTGATAAAGCTCATATAGTACACCTTCAGTGTGAATTAGTCTTCAACACTAAGAATACAAATGTCTTCTCAACTTGACAAATATAAACACACAACATCATTACAAATAGAGAAATGTAGCTAAACTCTATTTTACTTGGACCCACAATCAATACTCACAGAAGCAGCAGTCAATAAATCAACGTATTTCATTGGAAAAATCTGTTGTAAAAGACCTCTTTAAAATGTGAAAGAGCAAATGTTTTACTCTGGGGATTAGCAAATTATGCCTGCTTTTAGCCTTGATATTTTTAATCACCTTAGATGCATGTGAAAGGAGTCTTAATTTCAGTGTCTGGTATGGGTTGAATGACTAACAGCAAGGTTGGTGGTTCAACCCACTTGCTGCTCCACAGAAGAAAGAGGAAGCTATTTGACCCTGTAAAGATTTACAGCCTTGGAAACCCTATATGGTCACTATGAATAAGAATAGACTTGATGGTAATGTTTGACATATGCATGTGAAAGATGGACCATAAATAAGGAAGACTGAAGAAAATATGATGCCTTTAAAATATGATGTTGCAAATAATATTGAATATGCCATGAATGCCCAGCAGAACAAAGAGGTCTATCCCGGAAGAAGTACAGCCAGAATGTATTTTAGAAGTGAGGATGGTAAAACTCCATTTCATATACTTTGAACATGGTATCAGGAGAAATTAGTCCCTAGAAAAGGACAAAATACTTGGTAGAGCATCGTCAAAAAACAGGTAAGCCCTGAATGAGATGGATCAACACAGTGGCTGTAACAATAGGCTAAAATATGACCATTGTGAGGATGTCACAGGACTAGAAAGGCTTTTATTCTATTGTGCATAGGGTCACTATAAGTGGCAGTGCGTGAGTTTTTGTTGATTAACAACACTGGGATATGAGCAATGTGCCCATGGCATATGCTAAACTGTCACCATGCTGGACACAGTTGATCTTTGTGGCTTTAGAGGGTAATTATTTAGAGGGTTATGATTCCACTGAATTTTTTTCTGTGTATTCAAACTATTCCATCCTAAGATTCCACAGATCTATCCAAACCAAGCTCACTGCCATTGAATCAATGCTAACTCATATCGACCCTACAGGACATGGGTAAAATTGTACCTGTGAGGTTCTGAGACTGTACCTCTTTACAGAGGAGAGTCCCATCTTTCTCCCGAAGAGCAGCCGGTGATTTCAAAATACCGACCGTGCAATTAGCAGCCCAATGTGTAACCAAGAACTATTCAGGGAAGCTAGAGGGAGAGCATGAAAAGAAATGAGTAGTTGAGGTGGTTGGATGCGCATCCATCCCTTTGTTCTACTCTCTATGACTTTTTCTGAGTTCATTCAAAATGTAAATTAAGACACAAAATAGAATTCTACCCAACCCTGCTATATGCCTAAACAGTATCCATTTTTCTCATTCTTACTACTAATAGAAGCTCAGTTTTGTTTAGGGTGATAATGTACCTATTTAAATCGCTCCCTCCTAGGCTCCCTTGCAGCTATGCATAAGCATTTGACCCAGTTTGGGCCAAATATGTGTAGGTGAAAGATACTGAGTAGGACTCCCAAGAAAGTTTTTGTTGTTGTTTAAGGCAAAACACTTGTCTGGCATAACCCATTTCATTTTTGTCCTTGGCTCTTCTGCTGTCATGCTCCCTAGTCAGAATATTGAAAGATGAGAGAGTCACATAGGTTACATGAGTTTGGCAGACCAAAAAGCATGCATTCTCCTATATCCAAGATGAGTCCCTGAGCAAATACGCCAGACCTAGGCTACCTATTTCAAGACTTACTATTGTATAAGGCAAACCCCTGTGTGGTGCAAAGGGTTAACACAATTCACTGCTAAGACAAAGATGCCTTGGAAGAAAAACCTGGCAATCTACATTTAAAAATTCAGCCCTTGAAAACCTCATGGGGCACAGTTCTACCCTGAATCATATGGGGTAACTGTAAATCAGAATCAATTCAGTGGCAACTGGTTTGGTATTTTTGGTGTTAATATAAGAAAAATGAAGCTTTTGTGATTAGACCACTAGTGTCGGTTTATTTTTTCCCATGTAGCCAGATGCAATTTGGACTGATAGAGAAATAATTAAAAGAATGTAGAGTTAAGTAAGCATAATGATTATGGAACTAATCATTTAGCAATGGGCTGTCACGGTGTATCATATGAGGTCAGCCAGCGGGCCTTGGGGGCCCTTCCCATTATCCATAGATATTTGAAATAAATGGAGGCCCTCACCAAGATGGGCTGCAGACACCTCCAGGACTCACTTGATCCTTGGCAAGCTCCCTTAGCCTTAGGACACCACCTGCTGGAACTGTGGCTTTGCTGCCTCTCCTGGCTCTCAACTTCCCTCCTAGAGGACTCCAGCCACCCTTCTCCTTCCAGATCTTTCCAGCAGGAGGCAGATATTGGTCTCTATGCTTTTGCATGTGGCCAGTTTTCTAGGGACAGATCAGCCTCTCCCAAGAATTTGGGTTGACCAGAGTGAGCGTGCCCACAAGTCTGCAGAGCGTACGGCCAGGCCTCTGAAGAGAGAACTGCTGGAAGATTTGCCCCTTTTCAAAAGCGCTAATTCCATAGTTGAGAGCTCGTCTCCTGGGGACTCAGCTTGAGTCTTAAGGAGCACATCCCCTTTGACACTGCTGGCAACTCGAGGTGCTGTGGATCATTTTCTTCCCTTTGAGGAGTGCAAGGGAAATGCTACAATCTGTCCCTTCACATGAACCACCAATCCTTATCTGGAGAACTCTCCGAGATGACAGGGATGGGAGGGAGATGTTTCTGGGACACGCTTTCACCTGCACATCTCTCAGGTGAGTCAAACATTTGACCCCCCAAAAGTTGAGTGTGATGGTGAGAGTTCAGGCTGGGAGATAGAGTGTCTGGGTTCAAATCAAGAGACTGCACATCTCAGCTCCCATGGTTCTCCTGCATAAAACCCAAGCCAAGCAGTTTATCACTTCCCTGCTGAGCATCCTACTGAGGCCAGCTAAACTCAATCTTTGCTGATGACAACGTTGCTTGTACCAAATAGCTTTGCCATGTAGCCCTTAGCAATGGCCAGAAGGGCTGCTCATCAAACCGCAGAGCAGGGCTTCTGGCGCACATGTTAAGAAGGGGGCTATTCACAACAAAGTCGGTAGTTCAGAACCCACTAGCTGTTTCTCTGGAGAAAAACTGTGGCTGTGTGCTTCCATAAAGATGCCCAGCCATGGAACCCCCCTGGAGAGGGCCATGATGAGCTGGAATGAGCTCTACAGGAGTGGGATTTTTTACTGTGGATGTAATCCCACCCGGGCAGAGATTTTCTTTGTGACATTAAAGAGGCTGTACCTTACACCAATCACTTGGCTGATACAAAAGGATTCAATTCAACACTGAAGCAAACCAACTCCAAGGGAAGAAGGCAGAGAGCTCCAAGGACCACCAACCATGGAGGTTTTTGAAGTCAAAACAAGAATACCGCCCACGAGCCCTCAGCCCCCAGGGATGGACAAAGAGAGCCTGCCCATCAAGCTGGTGCACTGGCATGATGCTGTCAGCCTCCGGTGCTGTGAGAACATTGACTTTAGTGTGTTAAAGGCACCCACTTGCGGTATGTTTGTGATGTCAGCGTGTGGAAACTATGGCAAGCCCCCCTCCCTGCCTCACAGCAGCAAAGCCTTGGCATTAAAACCCCGTGCCTTCTGTGGCGCTTGCCAGCTGTGAGAGGGCAGTAAATGCCCTTGGCTTTTCTGCTCCTTGTTGCGACCTCCCGCTGAGGCAGGGAGCAGAGGATGTGTGGTTGGAATCTGTTTTGTTTCATCACTACCCTTTGTCATCTCTCTGAACACTGTCATGTGCTCCTCACCAGTGCTTCGCCCTCTCTATCACCAAGCCATGTGCTCTTTAAAACATGCACACACACACACACACACACACACACACACACACACACCTGATGTTCACATTTTGAGGCACATTTGTCTTTAATTCACTAATAATAACCATAATTATTCAAGCCCCTTTACCATCTGAAAAGAAATCTCTATGCATACACTTAGATCATGGATGCCAACTGCCTTCTTAAGAACATTTCCCAATGAAATATTCAGCAGCGATTATATTAAGCCTGAAGCTGTTCATCCAGTTTGTGTTAATCAAAACAAAAACAAGAGACGAAGGGATCCAAAAGGACATGTAAGATCATAGACTGAAAGTAGCCCCCTCGAGCACCAAAGGCTTGTCCAGAAGGGCAGAGCCACAGGTAAAAGCTATGTCTCTCTGGAGTTGCTGGCATTTAACTAGGTGCAAAATGTCAGCGCAGGAAATTGCTTGCCCAATGCAAATACTAACAAGGGAGGCATGTGTTCCTGTGTAAATGGAGCTACTGCCAATCCGGGCCTTCAGGATCCAGCTCCCATCGCAGCATCCACGGGAAGCACCAGGGGAATGTTCCGTTTGCTTATTTTCCCTCTCTTTGCTAAGAAGAAAAAGAGCCTTTGTGGCCTAGTGGCTACAGGTTGGGCTGCTAATTGCTATAACAGCAGTTTGAAACTACCAGCTGCTTTGTGGGAGAAAGATAAGGCATTCGGCTCCCATAAAGAGTTCGAGTTTCAGACATTCACAGGGGCAAACTTACAGGGGCAGTTCTACTCTGCCCTATAAGTTGGCTGTGAGTCAGCATGGATTCGATGGCAATGAGTTTTCTAAGAGTAAGGAGTATCTAGGGGTGTAAACAGTTAATGAGCTCTGCTATTAAGGGAAAAGTTGTCATTCCCAACCCACTTAGAGGAGCTGTGAAAGAGAAGCCTGGCAATCTTCTTCAGAATCCTCGGCCATTGAAAAGTTTATAGAATGTATTGGCCTTGGTTGTTAAATAAATCCAGGTATATGGTGGAGCATACAGGGCCCAATGTCATAAAACTGGGTGGGGGTGGAAAAAATCTCTGAGACAGATGCAAAAACTGTGAGGGAATGAGTTGTTGAGCCTGGGGGATCAGGACCATCGTCTCTGGGATTTTCAAAGTTCCTGAGCAATCAGGAAAGGGGCAACAGTTGGTCTCTCCCCATCCAGAGGACAGCAGAAGAGGAGAACTGATTGAGCACAATGAATTAATGACTAGTGACTCAAGCAACGATCACCCTCCACCACTGGAGACCAGAAGAACTAGATGGTGCCTAGCTCTCACTATCGACTGCTATGAAAGAGATCACATTAGAAGGGCTTGATTAGAGTAGAAGGGAAATGTGGGGCAAAACTCAAAATCATGATAAAACACCAAGCTTACTGTTTGGATAAAGGCTGGTGAAATTGCAAGACTATGGTGCTTATTTACCCTGCAGGTCTGGAACTGAACTCATCATGGCTCGATGTTCAACCAAACAATAGACAGGTCTATAATGGGAACAATGACATTAGAGACATACAAATACCGTAGAATAATAGATCACATGAGATCAAAAGACAGCATTCCCCCAAGAACGAAGTTCAAAAAAGTTGAGAATGAAGGCAGCTTGGAGACAAGAAACAAGAAGATGTGGGGGAAGTGATGGTACATTGTGGGAATTGCTGTCAATGACATGAAACAAAATGTGTATGCATTGCTCAATGGACAGCTGAGCTGCTCTTTAACCTTCACCCAAATCACAATAAAAATGTTTTTAATCAAAGAAAACTTCATGGTTCACTTCTACTCTGACACACAAGGGGTGATGAGGAAAGAGTGTCAACCGGGTTTGCTGTGGTCCAACCACCAGACATGTGCTTATGGGAGAAAGAGCATGATGACGCTGGCAATACCGAGCAGGACCAAGATGGTTTTATTTGCCTGCATCATGAAGATGGTAGCCTGGTGGTGAGATGATTCAGAGCTCAAGTGCTAACCAAGAAGCCACCCAGTTTAAACTCACCCAGCCCTACTGAAGGAGATTTCCCTCCTCAAAGGTGTTGTTGGTTGTTATGTGCCATTGAGGCGATTCTGACTCCCTGTGACGGGAAGGAAAGGCACACTGTGCTATAGTGTTAGGGTTTTCAGTGGCTACTTCCTCTGAAGTGGGCAGTGGGACCCTTCTTTGTATTCTGTTCTAAGCCTGGAAGTTTCCCTGACACCTCTTCACTTGGGGTAACCCTGCTGGCATTTGAAATACCAGTCACGTGGCTTCCAGCATCACAGTAACACACAACTCACCACAGCACCACAAATGGATAGACAACAACAGGCTAGGAGTCTTCATGGGAGCAGGCAGTCACGTCTTCACTCTCTCGATGGGGATCAGCGAGTTCAAACTGCCAGTCTCTCTGTTACAGCCGCACATGCAACCCCTGTGCTGCTAGGTACATTTCCTTAAAATTCTGCCTAGAAAAATCTGTGGAACAGTTCTTCTCTGTCACAGAGGGTCACTGTGAGCCAGGATGGGCTCTGAGACACACAAATGCAACACCATGAAGCCACCTTACTCTGTCCTGCTCTTATTTAACTCTATTCTTTTCTGAGCTATCTTTTCCATATATTCAGAAAAGACTGGCACTGAGCAGTGTTAATTCCACCAAGGCCAGGAAGGAGGTCAAAGAGTCACAAAGGACTATCTCTTTGCTCTCATGCCACTGCACTAAGGAGGCTTGGGTGGCAGCTGGAAGCTGCACATTTCACTCCCTGTCCCTACACTCCTGGCTGAGTCTCCTCAGAGTGAGACTGCCCCTTTACCCAGCTCACTGCATTGGCTGTCTTGCTCTGA
The DNA here is from genome assembly GCF_050624435.1 of Tenrec ecaudatus. Classification (NCBI taxonomy): domain Eukaryota; kingdom Metazoa; phylum Chordata; class Mammalia; order Afrosoricida; family Tenrecidae; genus Tenrec; species Tenrec ecaudatus. The sequence goes on along the minus strand of NW_027458458.1, from coordinate 158,301 downwards.
AAAGAGAATTCGCACATGTGAGTCTGACTGGGTGGCAGATGGGAATCTTAATGCTGCTCTTTGGAATATGAAAGGTCTTGGATCAGATTGCTGCAGGGGAGTGATGTCTGCAGAAGACCTGCTGGTCTCCCAGTTAGAAAGAAGCCTTCCCCTTTGCCTCAGAGGTGCGTTCACTGTGGGTGGCAAGTCAGATCCTTGGGCTGGCACTCTCAGTAAACAGATCATATGGGCACCTTGAGAATCGCTTGCTCACTGACCCAGCTCCCCAAGGATGTAAATATACCAACCAGGATGACTAAGGACACCAGTGCCAAGAATGATCACATTCTTTGCATGTGTACAAATGAGGTGGGCAGCCACCTTCGCTGATGGTGGCCGCACAGTGAGTGTCTGGAATCACACCTGGCTAGGTGGACCATTGAAAGAGTTGGTGACATGATAATAGGGAGTACACCCCCTTGCCAGTAAAGCTGAGGAAATGGCATTTGAGGAAGCAGGGGCAGCCGGGTCGCCAGAATGAGGTCAGCGAGAACCTTGCTTGTGCCTCCTTTGTTCACTGGTGGCTGCTGGCATCTGGGTAGTGAGGACACCATGGCTACTGCCAGAATTCTCCACGGTCCCTGGTTCCACTCTCAAGTCGCTGGCTTCATCACTACCACTGCCATCGAGTCGATTCTGACTCACAGCAACCCGAAAGGACAGAGTAGAACTGCGGCTGGTGGGTCTGCGGGGACTGTGGATCATTATGAGAGCATTTCTATCTCGCAGTAGCTAAAGGGTCCAAAATGCTGACCTTATGGTTAGCAGCCCAACATAACCCACTTGGTCATGAACCCTTGCCAGCTGATCCAGGGAGTCCATTCCCAAGTGCATATCTAAAAGAATGAAAGACGAGTGCCCAGATGGATGCTGTACTAATCACTATGGGCAAAAGGTAAACAATAAGCCAACAATACCCATCAGTAGAAGAATAGAGAAAATATGATCTACACAGAGTGGGGTATACATATAGTCTGTCACAAGAAAACTAAGGCCTTTGATTCGGACAGACTCTGTAACACAGGTGAATGCAAGACATGAAGTGAAAGACGCCAAACACCAAATGCCATGTATTGTGAGTCCATTTAGAGGGAAAATGCTGGACAGGTAAATCCCGTAGAGCCATAGAGTAGATTGGTGGTTTCCCAGGGTGGGGTGGGAGGGGCAATGGGGAATGACTGCTTAATGGCTGCAGGGTCGATGAAAATGTTCTGGAACTGGATGGTGGGAAGCTTTCACAGTGTCCTTAAAACTACTCTTAAAAAGGGGAGAGAAAGAATCTGCAGAAAGCACAGTTCTGATTGACTCACATGAATGCGGTCACCAAGAATTGGAATCCACTAGAATTGGAATGGCAGCTAGACTATTGTTTCCTTGGGAGGTGCCTCCAGGAAGGACCAGTAGAGAAGGGTAATACAGATAGAGCAAAGGGAAGGGGCCAATAAAGAAATGTCATTGAGTAGGTTCCCAGAGACAGTATAAATCCTCCTGTAGTTGTCCCACCCAACGGCTGAGGGAACTGGAGTGTGGCTCCACCTATCCCCATGTGTCATTGGTTAAAGTGGCATTAGGTCCTGGAGGATGTCAACTCCCCTGTCTGCTCAATGACTGTTCCCTGTGTGGGGAGTTACATGTGCTTCCTGTGAGACCATTGGCATTTATGGGAGTGGTGGATGCCAAGTGCTAATACATGGGCACATTTGCAGCTGCTACAGCAAGTGTTGTACATTTTTAGCTGCTTGAGTGACAGGTGGGCCCTACCTCCTGCCTACATTCAGTGGTAGGGTGTTCAGATGGGGGGCATTCGAAAAATAACAAGGCCCTATTCTTTGCAAATAGACATTATTATTATTTTAATCTGTCCCAACCCCCTTTCTTATCTGTCCCTGTGAACTACCTCACTGGCTGAAATATCAGTTCCCTGGGGAAGACACCACATTTCAATACGGTCACAAGGCTGTTTTCATTGGCCCAGTGGAGACACTGACATAAGATGGGTCAACTAGATGCTTTTTCTGGAGCATTTCCAACCAAAAAACGAAAAAGAAAGTCCCGCTTTTGCAAGTGGCCTGGCATCTAAGAAGCATAATTCAGAAGCACATGTCCTGCCACGTGGAGGAGGCGGTCTATGTTGCGAGATTACAGCATGTGCCCTGAGAGACAGACACAAAGAACACAGGAACATGCCAGTGGTGGTCAGGAATGGTCGACAGAGCCAGCTGTCCTCTTGTTCTCCCCACCTTTCCATTCTCCTAGGATTCTCTCTTCCAAGTATTGGTCTCTTTGCCTGTTTACAACCAAATGAGCCCCAAATAAGATCCAGATCATAGAAATAGAAGGAGGAAGTTGGATGGAGACTGCAGTTCATACTCCCTGGAAGCCATTCAGACTCCCTGCAAGAAGGAGACACTGTGATGGAATTAGCTCTGGATTCCTGACATTTATTGAGGAATGCGCAGGGAATAAGCACCTGTGGGGGGAATCAAGGAAGGGCACAAGAGGGAAATATCAACAGAGGTCTCAGCCCTGCCTATGGAGAGTGTCATAGTCAGTGTTCCCTAGAGAAACCAAACCAGTTATATAGCTGTAACTGGAGATATCAATATATCCACCAGGGCTCCTATGGTTAACCACTGCACCAGCCACTCATTGCCATCAAGGTGGACTCAAAGTGACTGTGTAAAACAGTATAGAACTGACCTTTTGGGCGTTGGAGACTGTAACTCTTCAGGAGATTATGAAGCTTCATCTTTCCCTCAAGGAGCCCTTGGTGTTTTCAAACTGCTGTCCTGGCTGTTGGATGCCCAATGGGCCACCCACTATGACACCAGTGCCCCAGAGAGTGAGGCTTATTTCTAGGAATTGGCTCACATAGGGGAATGGCAAGTTCCAAATTCATAGGTCAGGCAACAGCCTAAAGAGCTCTGTAGATGTCCATCCTAAAATCGATAGGTTAGGTGATGGGAAAAGACAAGAATAAGAATTGTCAGAACACACCCTAGGGAAACTCCCTTTCTGCGCTGAAGGCCTTTGGCTGATAGGTTTACCCCTTCCCACATTATGGAAGGTATTCTATTTTGCTTGAGACCAACTCCTTCATAAGAGCAAATAGATGAGGTGAACAAGCGGCCATCTAGCTCAGAAGCAATAAAGCCCACCTGGAAGAAGCACACCAGCCGGTGCGATCACGAGGTGCCAAAGGGACCATGTATAAGGCATCATGCAAAAATAAAAGAATATATATATATATATATATATATATATATATATATATATATATATATATATATATATATCTGTGTGTATATGGGTATATACATATATACCATAGAGAATGAAGGGGGAAGTGCAGAGTGGAGACCAGAGGCCCAAATGTCGACCACTGGAGATCCCCTCATAGAGGGCTTTAGGAGAGGAGATGGGTCAGTCAGGGTGCGATGTAGTACCGATGAAGAACACAGTTTTCCCCCAGATCCTGGGTGCTTCCTCTCCCCAACTACCAGGATCCAAATTCTACCTTGCAGGACTGGATAGGGCAGTGGCTGTACACTGGTGCATATGGGAGCTGGAGGCACAAGGAATCCAGGGTGGACGATACCTTCAGGACCAGGGGTGTGAGGGGTGATACTGGGAGAGTGGAGGGTGAGTGGGTTGGAATGGGGGAACTGATTACAAGGATCCATATGTGACCTCCTCCCTGGGAGATGGACGGCAGAGAAGGGGGGAAGGGAGACTCCGGAAAGGGCAAGAGATGACAAAATAACAATCTGTGGATTATCAAGGGCTCATGAGGGAGGGAGGAGCGGGGAAGGAGGGGACAAAAAAAGAGGACCTGATGCAGAGGGCTTAAGTGAAGAGCAAATGCTTTGAGAGTGATTAGGGCAAAGAATGTACAGATGTGCAGACCTTCAGATAGGGCTTTGGTTAACAGGCTCATGGCCAAGAGTCTCTCTTTGTGAATAAAATTCTATCAGCACACGGCTATGTCCTTCTCTACTGCTTGCTGCTATTTTCACACTCCATCAGTTGGGTTCAGTAATAGTCTCCAAGAGTATATGACCAGTGGAATCATAAAGTATGATTTTCAGGCCTTTTTCAAAAAAGAAATTTGCTGATCCTTGATCTAGGGGAAGAGTCAGGAAGAAAAACAGAAAGACTTTCGGAAATATATAATTTTAAACTATAATGATTATTTGACAGAATATAATATTTTAAAATTTTCACTTGAATGGATAGGTAAGAACTACCTACCATGGTTGTACAGTGGTGACTTGCCCAGTAGTTAAACGAAAAGTCAATCATTCAGACCCAGCAACTGCTCTGTGGGAGAAATTTTTGGTAGAATAACCTCATAAGGAACTACAGACTTGGTATTCTTATATGAGAAGTTCTCATCTGTCCTATAGGATTACTAGGAGTTGGAAATGATCAGTTTTAGCAGACTTTTAGTTTGGGTGAAAAGCAACTTTTTTCAATATATTATACTTGAATAAATGACACCAATTTTCAAACCACCAACTTTACAGCCATTAGTTGAGTCCTTAACAGTTAGCACTACCCAGGAACTTCACTGAGTCTGCCTGAAAGCTATTCGACTGTGGCAGTTAAGTGATTTCCTGTCAACTTGCAAAGGAATGAACTCTAGCCTGTCAATCAGTTTGCAGCTAAATGACCTAATTTGGAGGTGCAAATAAGATAAACATCTCACTAGAGGCCACATACATTCTCTCCATGCGAGGCATTCCTGTTCACAAGTCACATGGAGCTACGCAAATAGCAGCCAGAGCCTTGGAGCTGGAGGAGTCCCATGGAAACCCATGTTAGCACTAAGATGCTTTCAAGGCCACTGGATCCACAAGACCTTCCACCCACTAACTAGCCTGTGATCTGCCTGTACTCAGCGTTGTTGCATATGTTGCATGAATCGAGAGGAATTTACAGATTGGTGTCAGACATATGGACTACTATTGGACTTATAAGGTTGATCTGTCCTGGGCTGGTATGCTTTCTCAATTTACAATTGCTGCTTCTATAAAGCTCTTTCTATACACATAGAAGTGCCTATGAATTGATTTCTACAATCCACCCAGACTAACATACTGACCTCAAGACATATGCTGATCACCCCTGACAGAGTAATATACACTCCCTGTAGAACAAGCTCATTTGTTTGTTTTCCTCTCCAACAGAATGTTTTCTCTTCTTACAACTTTGAATCCACAAACATTAAGGGTAGGCACTGAATCATAAACAATATAGATTCCAAGTGGGAAACTATGAGATGAAGAACCCTGGATCAAAGTAAGAAACCTGACTTGAAACTCCCTCTCCAAATGCTCCAGAGTCAGAATGCTTCCTTCTTTTCAGGCCCTTACAGCACCCTACAATACACAGCTCCCTCCCTGCATGGGCGGTTCGTATCTGTACTCACACTGACTTCCCTCCGTGTGTCTTACCCACTGTAATACATGGAATTGTGATTGACTTTTAGACTGTCCATTCGCTGATACAGTGTGTTCTTGGCAATGTTTCTAGAGATGGTACACCAGCCTTCACGGAATCTACATAATATGCGATAGCAACAGTACTAATATGTGAAACCCACTGTAGGCCTGGAGCATGACTGATACAGGTCACAGTAGTGCTACTGAAAGTGAATCCAGAGATTGCACAAAAGAATCTCAAAGACATCTTAAGCTCCCTCAAGTCTCCTTCAGACCCAGCCGGTTGCACATTAGTGTTGACACTTGCAAACACAGAATATGCTGGTCATGAAAACCATGACATATTTCCAGTCTCCTGCTCCACACACTAGCTCTCAATAAAATGACTTGTTAAAATACCTGAGTGAGACAAGTCTGTGTTCATACAAACTACTGAATGGGCTTACCTGGGGACTCTGGTACTGAGGATCTTTTCCCAGAGCTGTATGGTTGGGAATGGTGTGGATTTTATTAGCAGAAGGGGCGGGGGGCGGTATTTGCATATCTTCCTAATATACAGTGGCAACTATGGCTGAATATTTTCAAAATGCTCACTGTTCCACCTTAAACGTAAATGAGTCTCCCAGAAGGATTCATTGGGATTATTACTTGGAAATGGTTCCTTATTATGTGATTGCGATACACAGAATACAGTCCTGTTCATATTGTTTCATACACAATAAGCGATTTATATATAGCTGATTTAAGACAGTATGTATGCTCATTTGCTTAACATATTTCACTCAATTTATTTCATTTATGTGGCAATAGACCCATAAGTTTATATCTAGTCAGCATGAATTGATTTTAATGCTTAACATCTTAGAGAAGGAACAAGCATATACTACAATTTATCTCTTTTTAGACATTTAGGTTATTTCTCATTTCTGGTTTTATAATGAAAGTTACTATTTGGGTTGAAATAAAAGAGAAGAGAAAAAAGCATTCACATTAATATTACAAGAAATCACAGTAACAGACATGGCCTTACAGTAAACTTTTCTTCAACACAATTGTAATATTAACAATAAATATCATATTTTTAGTGAGAGCGTTCCCATTAGGACAGAAACACACCAAAGTCTTAACTTTGCTAGAGAAGATGTCTTAGATGACATTGGAACTGCATAAAGATTTTTCTAAAATATTTAATAGTTTAAAGCCTCTTGTGTCAAAGTCAATAGGATCTCCCAGAAGCACAGACTTACGACAATACTTGTTTTATTGCAGAACATATCTTAAGATGTAGATAACAAATGTGGCGAAGAAAGCTGATGTTGCCTGGCTATCGAAAGAGATAGTGTCTGGGGTCTTAAAGGCTTGAAGGTGAACAAGCGGTCATGTAGCTCAGAAGCAACAAAGCCCACATGGAAGAAGCACACCAGCCTGGGTGATCACGAGATGCCAAAGGGACCAGGTATAAGGCATCATGCAAAAAAAAAATGTGTATATATATGTGTGTGTGTATATATATACATACCATAGTGAATGAAGGGGGAAGTGCAGAGTGGAGACCCAAGGCCCATTTACCGGCCACTGGAGATCCCCTCACAGAGGGGTTTAGGAGAGGAGATGGGTCAGTCAGGGTGTGATGTAGTACTGATGAAGAACACAGCTTTCCCCAGATCCAGCATGCTTCCTCCCCCAACTACCATGATCCGAATTCTACCTTGCAGGACTGGATTGGGCAGAGGTTGTACACTGGTGCATATGGGAGCTGGAGGCACAGGGAATCCAGGGTGGATGATACCTTCAGGAGCAGGGGTGTGAGAGGTGATACTAGGAGAGTAGAGGGTGAGTGGGTTGGAAAGGGGGAACTGATTATAATGATCCACATGTGACCTCCTCCCTGGGAGCTGGATGGCAGAGAAGGGGGGGTAGGGATACTCCAGATAGGACAAGATATGACAAAATAACAATCTATAAAATATCAAGAGCTCATGAGGGAGGGGGGAGCAGGGAGGGAGGGGAAAAAAAGAGAACCCGTTGCAAAGGGCTTAAGTGGAGAGCAAATGCTTTGAAAATGATTAGGGCAAAGAATGTACGGATGTGCTTTATACAATTGATGTTTGTATATGTATGTACTGTGATAAGAGTTGTATGAGCCCCTAATAAAATATTTTAAAAAAAAGAGGTAAGTAACAAACAAAATTGATTTCCTTCTAATCGCTTGATGGTGGCTAGGGTAGCAGGAGAGTAATCACTGACAAAATGCAACCAAACTTACCTCTCCTGAAACTCAACAGAATAAAATCACTGAAAGGCTAGGTGTACATTCATAAAAATCTATATCTGACACAGATAAGAACAAATCTGAAATTATGTCCAGAAGTTACTCTTCAGTTTGTTTGTGTATGAAGTCTTCCATTTCAAGAGGAACATAGACATTTGTAGCTGAAAATATTTTTCAACAAGGGAAAAAGGAAAGGGCAGGCACAGCTTCTCGACCTTTGCAGGAGGAAAGAAACAACGAGAAAGTCGTATCTCAGATGCAGGTTCTAAAAGGAAAGAAATGGGCTTACTTCAGGCAATGGTAGTTACCTGGACTTGAGGTGGGTGATCTTCAGTGGGGCCTTGTACCCTGGGTACCATCAATCCTCCAAGGCCAAGCCAAGCAGCTCTTCTACTGAGGCATCTTGAGCAGGTTGCTCCGGAGGTGTAGTGGAATAAACTGTACGACACACTTTGTGTTCAGTGGGGCAGTCATTTCCCCAGCAACCTTTCTGTTCATACTATGGACATTACTTTCTTGGAGGTAACAAATTAGGACATACATTTGCCCATGGCCCCGAGTGGGAGCATCTGAAGCAGGGTGCTCATGGTTCACTCGTGGGCGGCCCAATAACTAGTTTAGATACACCCACTCGGTCCTGGAGGGCACTTGCTAACATTTGAAATTTAACCTTAAGTCTTGATAGCTTATATAACTTTTCCTGATCCTCGCTACTGTTGAAAACTTTGAATGCTGCACTGCGATCTTGCTGTGAAGTCTGGGGTCCACAGTCTAACTTTTTAAGGTTTCTTTTAATGTCTGGAGCTGATTGTGAGATGAAATTTGAGTGACGTACAATGATCCCTTTTGGTGTAGTAGGGTCTACTTTCATGTATTTAAACCTTCTGGAAGATGATGTGACAGAAATTTGGCAGAATTTTCATTTGGTTCCTAAATGATTTCCCTAATTTTGTCATAATTGGCTGCTTTATTTGAGGCTTTTGGCAAGCCCTCAATGAGATGAAAATCATATCATTTTGAAGAATTGGGTGCTCATGATCATCTGATAATTCTAATTAGGGTTGTGCTTGGGAACTGCCTTGAAGTCCACGGGCTTAACCCAGTCTGGGCATACCCTTCATCAGCTCTCTTTGTGCAGCTATCCAGATTCTCTCCCGATCTTCAGGGGTCAAGGTAGTTGTTAAAATCATATGGATGTCATGGCAGGTAAGATCATATGACTGAGTGACATATTTAAATTATTTTATTGTTTATCTTTTATTTCATAATCATAAACTTAACTCTGCTTTCCAGCTGGACACAGGAGAAATAAGGAAAGTAGGAAACCTGAGTAACTGGAGGGAGAGCACAAGATTAAACGATACTGCAAGCACATTGGGAACAGAAGGGTGATTTCTCAAGCTACAAAAGGAATGGTCTGGTGCTTAAGATAAAACATGAAAATTCAGATCAAATTTAATTAGAGTTGTCCACAGTCAGCAATGGTGATCTTCTTGCTGGTTTTGCCATTCGTGGAACCAAAACGCTCCATGGCTTCCACAATATTCATGCCTTCTTTCACCAGACCACTCAGTCTTTGCGGGACAGATAACTGACTGGGAACCGTTCGTAGTGGGCCCAGTATTTGCATAGACAGGGTGCCAGGACTTGTGTGCTTCAGGATGAAGTTCTCATCTTCAAATTTCTCTCTATAGATGGACTTGCACCAGTGCCATTATGGCATGTGAAATCACCACCCTGGCAAATGAACTCTGGAATGCGCCTGTGAAAGAAGGAGCCTTTATAACCAAAGCCTTTCCCCTCAGTACTCAGAGTGCGGAAGTTTTCTGCTGTCTTTGAAACTTGTCTGCAAACAGCTTGAAAGAGATGCAGCCGAGGGGCTCACCATTGACAGCTATGTCGAAAAACACAGTAGGGGTGACCGTGGCTGGACCAGAAACCCTAAAAATTCAAGCAACAGCATCTGCAAAGCCGATATTTAAATTCTTTAATGTAAGTGTCTGGGTCCAATGTATAGCATCTAAGATGTTTTCCTAAGCCTGAAAAATAATTTAACAAAAAAGGGATCTGAATTTTTACTAGCCTCTCTGCTCCTGCAACATCACAGAGGGTACTGAGGGGGGATAGGATTGAGCATGGATGCTTTGGATTTGAAGGAGCTGACTTTGTGCTGGAGAGGGCTGGACATAAAAGAATGAGAGGTGGAGATGGTGCTGGCAGTAGGGGACAGGTGTCAGATGTCTTATAACATGGCAAGGGTGGGAGGGGAACTGGTGACAGAGAGGTGGGAGGACTGGACAATCATGGTATGGACAAGGGAGGAGTTTGGGTAGAAAGTGTATGAGGTAACAGGGTAGGGGATACTGGATTACAGAGTGTGGGCTCAGAGGTGGTGGGAGGGTGTTGAAACAAGGCAGGAGTGGGAGGAGGTGGTGAGGAGGAAGGCTGAAGAAGAATGAGACACTATAGCAAGAGATATAGGGTTACAGTCTGGCAACTGGGAGAATGTAGCAGCATCCTGTGGGTTGGAAAAACCTGAAGGAGGTTGTAGAGGGGAGGGGAGAAAGAAGGCACAGCTGCAGTTTGGTCAGAGACAATAGGCACTGAAATTGGCGGCATATCATGAACAGAAGGATCACAGACTGATTCTTAGTCTGAGAGAGGAACATTCTCCTGAACCAGTAGGACTTGCATAGTGGAACAATTCTGAAATAAATGAGGTTGAGCACAAAGGAGAAAACTTGGATATACGGAATATCAGAATATATTTTGTAGATTAAAAAGAAATTATTGAGATCTTGAAAAAATTTAAAATCAAGTATACCACCTGGTGACCATCTTGAATTGTTGTCCAATTTGTACTGCAGTCATGCATTATTACATAAGAAAATCAATTTTCCCCTATGAATAACTGATTTAAGACCGAGTGAATTGAAGTTTGCCATTACACAAACTAGAAGTAATTTATGCCATTGCTTAGTGTGGTAGTTATATAAACATTTGACAATTTGATGATTAAGACTGAAGGGGTGGAGTCCAGCCTGCCAATCAAAATATAACCAATGGCCCCTGTGTGGGTACGGCCTTCTCCTGACAATTTTGGAATTCCGGAATTTCCTTCTTGGAGGCAGGAGACAGTCTCTCTCTCTCTCTCTCTCTCTTTCTCGGCTCACTCTCTTAGAGACGCTCTACTGACCAGACACATGATACTATGCTGATAGACCCCATGCCCTGGGAACTAGAGAAGCCACATGGAGACCCCTGCCAATGCTGAGATGCTTACACCACCACTGAATCCAGACTTTCTACCCACTGGCCTGTGATTATCCTGCATTCAGCATCATTGCATGTGTTTCTTACGTCTGAAGGGGACTTCATGGATTGGTATCGGACATATGGGCTAATATCAGACTTATGGGCTTGAACTGGACTGGGTGGGAATGCTTTGTTAATGTACAATTTCTCTTTATATAAACCTCTTATACACACGACTTTCTATGAATTTCTCTAGCCTACCTGGACTAACACACTGAGCATTCTTACAACCCATTTTAAAATGCTGAGTGAAAATGTGAGCTCTGTTATATGAGGTAGTAAAACAGGAGAGCGTCCTTACACTGGGTAATTACCACCTAAGCCCCCGGGGCTGGGAAGACAATCTGACTGAGCAAAGCTTTCTGGTACGTGGACATTTTCAGAAAGGCCAAGAGAAAATGAGCAGATGACCTTGAAGTAGGGAGCTTTGGATTTAACACTCACCAATGTGTTGTCAGAGGGTCTTTAGCTGAAGATGTGGAGATCCCTCTGTTAGGCTCACTGGCTTGAAGGGGGTCCAGGAAGGCTGCTGGGAACTTTAGAGGCTAGGGAAAGGAAAGTGCCACTCCAGTCCTAGCCTCGACAGCCCCCCACCTCCCCCGTGCAGGCCACCATATCTCAGGTTTTACAGAGATAAGAGACAGAGTGAGACCTTTAATTTATAGATTTATTGAGGGAGGTGTGGTTTGTAGGGAACAGGAAATCATAGGGGTTTAGAATAGTTAGGTAAGAAAGGTTAGAGCTGGCCCTTCGTCTAAAGCCAGAGGATTAGCTAAATTAAAATGTGTAAAATCCATGAGACCCACTATTACATAAGAGAACATGAACAAACTACAGTAGAATTGGTGAGGAAGGGGTTAAACAGCTCTAATGTCTGCTGCAGAACCTGCAGAAAGAATCTAAGTGGGAGGGAGAGCCAGCCTTACAGGTAGAGAGAAGAGGTGAGAGCAAAAGAGGCCAGAGCAGCAGGAGGGTAGAAGGAGCCCAATCCAATCCAGGCTCAATTTGAGTGTGTAAGTCTTTGGGATATCTGTACTCTTTTTGATAGGAGGGTTCCCCCACATCTTTGTGGGTGGTCTGGATAACTCCAATGGACTGGCTGCCAGCTTCCACAGACTGACAACACAGCTGGGTGGCAAGATAGATGGAGGAAGCTTTGTAAACATAAGAAACCTATGCTTTCCTTAGTAAAGGCTTCCAACGAACCCTAGAAGGGTTCTGGCCCTTCTAGAGACCTATAAGCTTTTCCCCAAAATACTGGGTCTCCCTTTGACTGAGTTCCAGGTCACTGAACCCAATCTTTCTAGGGCAGGGCGTGTCTCTTCTTCTCCTGCCAGCTGCCAAGGTGTCCACTAAGAGCCACCGAACTGGGCCATCTCCTTGAGGCCCCAGTCCTGGAAGGGCTTAGCCCAGCAACCTGGGAATGCCAATCAGTTTCAGTGCATGGTGGCTGCACTGGAATACCACTTCTACACCCACAAGGCTGAGGCTCCCTGCGGCCACACAACAGCTGGCACTAAGAGCCAGGGAGTTTCTAGAACTGGACCTTGGGTTCTCCCCCGGCCCTGCTTCAGAAGAAGGTACCGCACAGGTGACAAGTCTTAGCAAACCTCCGGAGGAAGCCCTAATGTTTTGCGCACCAGCTGCAGCCACTAGCTTCTGGAGACGCGTGCTCTTCTTCGTAGTGAGAGAAACAACAGACCCCAGGGCTCACCGTTGAGCTGATGAGGTGCAAGGAGTCTCTGGGAGAAGGTATCGATGTATGGAAACAATGAAAAGGGGGGTGAGCAGAAACCCACAAGGCAACGAACCTGGGAACCTCGAAGACAAGACCCCCAGCCTGGGATTACCTTTCTCCAACAGGGATTTCCACCAAGAACCCCAACCAATCCAAAAGTTGGGGGATGGGACACCAGCTCACCTCTCACCAGGAGAGGAGCGTCCCCTGGGGAAGGTGAGGAGAAGAGAAAGGTCGCTTAAACCCCAGCAGGACTTCTGTGTGCACCAGGGTACCCCAAACTGGCTGCTGCCCACACGCACATGCTTGGGAAAGAGCGCCCCTCACCTGGGAGCGCTGGCTACTACGCAGAGCTAAGGTACCAGGAGGTTCTCTCGCACCACATGCAGCGCACAGTAAGTAGGACGCTAGGACGCGCCCAATAAGCCACACTTCCGGCTGGGACATCGCCACTTCCACCCCATCTCTGAGCACCCGGGTTAGGAGGAGCCGGCGGGGTTAGTCTCTGCCTTCACTTCACCTTTGAGGCGGTTCTGGACCGGACCATTGGCTTGGATGCACACACCCAGGTGTCTGGGGAAGGGAAGAACCAGAGTGCTGTTTAGGCTGGGGGCGGGGCCAGAGGCGGGGCCTGGGGCGGCGCAGGGAGGAGCCAGTGATAGTCCTCCCGCAACAATGGGCCCTCAGACTTTGATAATGATGGCCAAGTCACCTGAGGGCAGAAACGGTACTTTCTCCCAGCACCGAGAGTGTGCATGGGAGACATAAAACGATGTACAACGTACGTGGACTGTGTAAGCTTGTGATCAGATTCCCCAGATGGGGCATCCTCCTCACTAACATGAACCATCCAGCCATTCAACCCTGCCACGGTGTTAATGGTGCTGACGCAAGAACCGAAACTAATGACCTTTGAGGTGAAGGGCCATTCTGCTCCCCAAAGCATTGTCATGTATGAAGACTGCCTTTAGGAAAAAAGAAGTAGCTGGCATCAAATGCTCTAGGTAAATTTTATGTCAGAGTAACAAAATTTAAATATAAAACAAGCGGGAGCACTAAAACGTGATGGGAGAAGGGGGAGGGGAGTTGTTAAACTTGACTGTCCTTAGAGTTGGAGTTTGTACTTTTATCTTGTTTTATTTTGCTTGAATGCTATTGGGGCAGTTAAACATGACAGTTCGATTCAATTATGCATATCATGATTTCCCCACTCTGCTAATTTAATTTATCACTCACCAGAGGTTCTATCAATCCAATGGTTTCAAGTGCATGGGCAGAATATTTGTAGAGACTCTTCCAAATTGCGAGGTCTGGAATTTAAATTTAATTCCTCCAAGTAACTCTTGTCTGTTGGGTCTCTCACAACAAGTGCTTATGGGACAGATCAAAGTGAAGCATGTCCCTATTAATTTGCATCCATAAAGACTATGCTTCTTTTATGGCTGTTATACTAGATAATTTCATTATGAAAGTTCTAGTCAGATTCCAAAGTTGCTGGCTGAAAATGGAGATACAAGAATTTCAATATTGTTACATTTCCCAATTTGGTGAGATCATTCCACAGACGATGGAAAACTGTCGCCTAACTTTATAAGGAATCAAAAAAAAAGTCACTTATCAGCAAATATTTACTGAATTAAACTGATTTATGTTGCCAGTTCTGATGGACTCGCCATATCTTTAAATCTTGGGAAACAGAGACTAGATTTTGCAAAGAAAAGGGGACTTCTCTTGAAATACCTGCCCTGTTCGACTGGGTAGGCTAGAGAAACAAATCCAGGGACATTCATAATGTATACGAAAGAGCTTTATATCAAAGTGTAATTGGATATCAAGAAAACATCTCAGCCCAGTCCAGACCAAGTCCATAAGTCTGATATTAGCCCATTACTCCAATACTAGTCCATATATTCCTCTTCAGACTCATGCACCACATGCAATGATGCTGAATGCAGAAGGATCACAGGTCGGTGGCTGAAAATTCTTGTGTATCCAATGGCGGTAGACTTTCTTAGTGCTGGCTCAGGTCTCTATGTGGCTCTTTTGGCTCTCTGAACAGTGTGAAGGTGAAGCAGAGAGAAAGAAGTTGGGCAACTTCCAGGGAGAAAGAGTGCAAGTTCCCAGAATTCTCATGAGAAGGTCAAGCCCACCAGGAAGCATCATGGAGCTGTGACATGAATGACAGGCTAACCTTCACCCCTAGACTAATTTATCAGGTGAATATGAAATTATGTAACTACTACACCTGCTTTCATGTGAGGTTTTCTGCCCCCATGGATAAATCATGAATTGTCAAAAAAATAAAACAAGCAAACAAAAAAATCAATCACTGCGATCGAGTCAATATGGACTCAGAGGGATGCTTATAGGACAGGGTAGAACTGCCCTTGTGAGTTTCCAATTCAGCGTCCAAATTAAGTTCCCATGGTTCAGATGTTTACATATTTTTGCAGTAGTTGATTTCACAGTACATGATTTTACATTTACCCTGTAATTATAATTCATGAAGTGTTGTTTTACTTCCAGTATTGCTGCTTCCAACCCAGTAGCTGCTTTTAACAGACTAGATACTTTCAACACAGCAGCTGCTCTCTACAAAGTAGCTGCTCTCTACACATGTGTTACTGGTAAGCAAAAGCACATTATGGCACTAACCCTGTCACACACACTTGCATTTGTACGGGGTGTATGTGATTGGGTTGGAGTTATGATATCATTACGCCAGTTACTCATATGTGGGTGTTTTTTGCATGTGGGAGGATCTGCCTGGAGACAGATAGAGGATTGGTGTCTTGGTTCCTAAGACCATCAGAAATATGTGTTTTCTGATGGTCTTAGGCGATCCCTGCAAAACGGTGTTTGTCTGGGTATTTTAGAGAAACAAATCCAAAGAAACTCGTGTATCAGAGAGAGTTTTATATAAAGGTTAAGTACACATCGAGAAAATATACCAACCCAGTGGTACCCAAGCCCACAAGTCCAAGATTAACCCTCATGTCTGACACCAATCCATTAAGTCCTCCTCCACCTCACAAAATACACACAATGACTGGAGGAAAGCCAAATCAGAGAACATGTAAACATCTCAGTGCTGGAAGGGGTCTGCCACGGCTGCTCCAGGGCTGTATTGGGGTAGGTCCATGCGACTTCTCCTTGGGGATGTCTTGCAGGAAGTGAACCTTGTCAGCTTAAGCAGAGAACTGGCCAAGGTCGCTGCACCCTGGTCCGACCATCACAACGCAAGAGACCTGGGAACTAGAAAGGCAAGGCTCACCGAGTCATTTATCCCTCGGCCCTTCAAACAATCCCACATGTGTTTATCGGCCAGGTAGGCACAATAAACTAATTACCTTGAGTAGTTCGACCTTCAAAGGGGTATCGACCCTCCAAGTTGAGAACCAGTGCTCTATAGGGTTTATATCAGTCTTAAGTGACTGGACCGATGTGAATTGTATGTTTGGGGTCCAGCCTCTAGCGTTGCACCTGAGATAGACCCAAGGTAACAAGGACAATCACAGTTAGCCATGTGTTCAAGAGGAGCATCTCCCCACTCTCATGTCTGAATTCCTAAGGTACTCTCCTCTGGAAACAGCTCCCAGAATGGACTCACTTGATTTGATTTTTCTAAATATAAATCAACCAGTTTTTAGGGAAGAGGCTGAAAAGAATTTATTTCTACATAAGTCCAATGGTCACAAATCATAATATGCTTCATAAAGGAAAGGCAGATGAACCACTCAAGAGAGATTTGAAAACAGTTTCCCCTTGCAAATTAATGGATTGAAACCTGAGGACACAGGCTTGAATGACCCAGCAAACTATAGTGAAGAGCAGTCATTGTGAACTCCAATGAGGCTAACCCTACTCTCTACCCCTGGTTTTTCCAGCTTTCCACCTGACCACTTTTTAGCACTTATTTCATGGAATATATTTGTTTTCCCTTTCCACAACGTTTTACCTTATGCTACTATTTCCTTTCTAAAGCTTTACAGCAATCCCTTTCTCGTTGTTGTTCTACTAATTCTACTACTTCTGCTTCATCTTCGTTTTCTTTTACATTAAGAGAAAATAGAATGGTTCCTACTGGAATTCCTACTAAATCTGTTGCTAAAATCCAAATTTTGTTTGAACAAAATAAACTAAAAACCACAGCAGAGCATCCTATTTGTGCTCTCACTTGCACCTACTCCTGGATCCTGGGCCTGTGCTTTTGGGGCCTGAGCACACCCATTACCCTGAATTCCCTTCAGTTCAACCCCAACCCTGTGCTGCAGGGTGGTTTATATGGGAACTCACATTAACTTTCCCTCACTGTGTCTTCTTGCACAGTCATACGCAGCCGGGTCCTCCACGGTCACAGTGCTCAGGTGCAGGGAGAACTGGTTCTTGGATGTGTCTGGGTTGATGAATAGATGATCTCTGAAGGATGGTGTGTATTCGCTCAACCACTCTTACCTGTAGAAGCTCCTTCCTATCCACCCAGGGCTGCCTGATCTGCTCCCAAATAGCGCTGGTTCTGGAGCCTGAGTCCCCAGTGATGGTGCAAGTGTGCGTGAGGGTCTGTGATGCCCTCACCACCTCATGGTCTGACTTCTGCAGCTTCACTTTGGACGGGACACAAGGAGACTTACAAAACAAGTATTAAATATCCCACCTGTCATTAAAACTGCTGTGACCTACTGTATCTCCCTGCCACTGACATGATGGGAGACACAGTACCATCAAAATGAGAAAAAGAATGCAAACAGACCTTTCTGTATCAGAGTCTCCCTGGTACAGCAGGCTCTGGAATTCTGCTGGTTCCAGAGGGGAATCTTGAGGGTGGGGTGGGTGTTCATATCATTTAAATAATAAACCACACCAGGCTTTTGCTTATGAGTGTTACTGGCTGTTATCAGGGGGTCAGAGGATGACTATTAAGAGTGTGCTAATTGACAGGGCTCACAGCTCCACATGGAAGCTTCTCCAGAGCTGGTTCTTGAAGCACGTTGTATGGCAGTGATATGTAAGCAATGAGAGTGGGGTGGCCCACAGGCATACACTGAATTTATACCCTCCCAGATCCTAATATTTGCAATCATAAAATTATCCGAGTTCCAGTGTACCTTGTATTGTTTGATTTGAAAAAATGCATCCACTAGTGTGTGCATTAATTTATTCATTTGAGTTCTGAGAGCTATGAACACGCCAGACATTCTTCTGCACTGAGGGAAAATCAGTAAACCACGCAACTGAGCTAGGAAATGAATGATCTCTTCCTCAAAAACTAAACCCACTGCGAGTGCACCTGTCCTGATTCATGGGAACCTTATAAGATTGATTAAAGCTGCTCATAGAAATTCTCTGACTGTAAATAATAACAGGAAAAGACAACCTCATCTTACTTAGGAGGAATGGTTGGCTGGTTTGTGGTGAGCAACCCAATACTTATCCCATTACATCACCACATCTCTGTATATCTTTATACTAAGAAGCCCATATTAAGGGCTTTTTAAATGTCACTTTGAGAAGCCAAGTGGTGATACTTTCAATATTATTATATGAATATGAGCCCTGGACTATGAATAAGGGGGTCCATAACCAAATTTATGGCCATTCACTTACCTTTTGGAAAAGAATGTTGAAAGTACCATGGACTGGGCTATCAATATAACAAGCAGATCTCTTGTGAGGGAAACATAGCCTGGGAGTTCCTTAGAATGAAGGATGGTGAGACTTAGTTCCATGTACTTGAACATGTTATCATGACACCAGTCCATTGAGAAAGACATCATCAATGATAAAGGGGATCAGTAAAGGAGAAGGTGATGGACTGACACAGTGGCTGTAACAATGGGCTCAAACATATTTATTGTGATAATGGTGCTGAACTAGGCATTATTCAGTTCTGTTTTGCGTTGAATCACTGAGATTTGAAATTGATTCTGTGGCACTTAACATCATCAAAATTAAATGAAAAGACACAATATTCTTCCAAAGTTGAATGACAGTGCTGGGGAAAGGATATATGTTTTATTTTCCGTAGCAAAAGGAAATATGTAACAGACTACACTCTTTATAATTGTTCTTATGTGGAATTTCATTTTGCCTTGGTTAAATATTGGTTGCAAAAGTCTTGTCTTCGTATTTATAGAACA
The DNA here is from genome assembly GCF_050624435.1 of Tenrec ecaudatus. NCBI lineage: Eukaryota > Metazoa > Chordata > Mammalia > Afrosoricida > Tenrecidae > Tenrec > Tenrec ecaudatus. Next base: position 139,356 of record NW_027458458.1, on the reverse strand, counting down.
TTAAGCATCCAAGGTTGTTTGGGTGCAGGAACATAAAGACTCTTAGTGACCCTACATGAAAGAGAACTCTCTGAAAGGATTTTCTTTTCTGTAATAATGATGGGATAACCTTATCAGGTCTTTAACCAACTGAGTCACCATGTGGTTTTGAACTGCCAACCTTTTGGCTAGAAGTTGAGCATTTAATCATGCCCACATAGTTTCGTGGTCCAGGTTCTACTACATATAATTTACATGTATCTACTTTTACTTCCTACAGGTGAATATTTATGTGTATGTTGACTGGTCTTAAGACATTATGTAGAGTTCTTCTAGGTCAATACTATTACTATTATTTGTTCCTTGAGTGTTTAATATGGGATTCTGTCCAATGCATTGTGTGATTTTAGTAGTAACCCTGGGCACCGTCTTCAGTGCCAGAAACACCTCCCAGAATTGTGAAAACTAAGAGTGACTCCTGTAATGGCCAAATACCCCATAAGACATATCAAGGAATTGATGCATTTGGGTTATGTTGTGGCAGTTTCATCATCTCTTGTCAACTTGGGAAGGGATGGAGTCTAGCCTGTCAATGAGATCTCAGCTTGATGACTTCATTTGTAGGTGCAAAGGAGATGAATATCTCCCTGGAAGCCAGACCCAGATAGCATCTCTTCTTGTTGAGACATTCCTGTTTACAAAGCCACATGGAGCTACACTGATGCAGCTAGAGCCCTGGAACTGGGGGGGCCATGTGCAGACCCATGACAGTGCTGAGATGCTTCCATCACCATAAGAACCACAAGACTTTCCACCCACCGGCCTGTGATCTACATCATTGCATGTGTTTCATGAATCTGAAGAAGAATTTATAGACTGATATCAGACATAGGGGATAATATTGGACTTATGGACTTGATCTAAGCTGGGATGTTTTCTTAATATACAAATACTCTTTGATATAAAGCTCTTTCTTACACACATGTGAGTTTCTCCCTGGATTTGTTTCTCTAGTATACCCAGAATAGCACATGGTGTTAGAGAATAATATTAAATCTGTCATGGGCTTCCTGAAGGACAAGCAGGTCTGTCTTGGAGTAAACACATCTTGTTTAATTCTTGTAATCATTCAAATAAGATTGTAACTCACTTATTTGGGCATGACATTAAGGAGAACCAGAACCCAGAGAATGATCTTGTACTTGGTAAAGTAGAATGTCAATGAAAATGTGAGAGACTTTCAATGGGACTGATTGTCCTAAGGCTGCAATGATGAGTCCAAAGAGAGGGATGATTGTAAGGATGGCGCACTTTCGGGCAGTATTTCATTCTGTTTGTATTAGTCTGGGTACTTTAGAGAAACAAATCCAACGAAACTCATATGTATAAGAGAGTTTTATATAAAGGCAAGTGCACATCAAGAAAACATCCCCAACCGGTGCTGCCCAGGCCCACAAGTCCAACATTAGCCCATACGTTCAACACCAATCCACAAAGTCCATTTCCATCTCAAAAATACATGTATTGACACCGACTGCAGGAGGAAAGCTGAGTCAATTAATGTGTAAGCATCTCAGCTCTGGCAGAGGTCTCAACATGGCTGCTCCAGTATCTAGGGTGCATTGGGGTGGGTTCATGTGGCTTCTTCTCAGGGATGTCTTGCAGGAAGTAACCCTTGCCAGCTGAAGCAGGGAACTGGCTAAGGCAGCTGCACCTTGGTCCAACCATCAGAAAACAAGAGACCCGAGAACTAGAAAGATGAGGCTCACCGAGCCATTTAGCACTCTGCCCTTCAATTAACACCACGTGTTTATCCGCTACATTGCACAATAAACTAACCACCTCACTGTTGTTCATGTGATCACTGTGAACTTAAGCCAACTTAAAGATCCCTAACAAAATATTATGCAGGTTATTGTAAGTTAAAATTATTACATAAACATATATTTGTGAGTATTCACTGGAAGGAAAATATTGGACATGCAGCTGATGGATTGGAGAAAATTTGAGGCTCACATAAGAATTTTATACTGCATTAATATTTTTATAAGGAGTTTTGGTGGCATAGTGGTTATGCATTGTGCTAAGATTTGCATTCACCAGTTTGCAACTACTAGCCACTCCATGGAAGAAAGACAGGGGATTCTACATCAGTAAAAATCAGAAACTCACTATAAATTGGCATTGAAATAATGGCAGTGGGTTTGGGTTTGGTTTTCTTTTAATATTTTTAACTTGACAACAAATGGCACTAGTTAGTGTCCTGAATTGTAAACTGAGATCTGAGTACATATTGTTGTGAAGTCTGCCTTTGGGTAGATGGTAAATAAAGGCCATCCCTATAAAAAGAAGTATGGTCAGATGCCTGGAGATTCCCTAGAATCACACTCTGCACAATGGTCCCTAGAGAGGTGCTGACAAGGCGAGGGAACCACAGCTTCTGAGAGGAAAGCATCACTGACCTAAGTCTCTTGCATCTGCTTAAACCATGACCTGATGTACTAAGGTTTGTGTCTGGGCTCACACTGACTTCCCATCACTGTGTCTCTAGCACAGTAATACACGGCTGTGTCCTCAGGATTCACAGAGCTCAGTTTTAAATAAACTTGGCTCTTGGAGGTGCCCAGGTGATGCTGACTTGGGCCTGGAGAGCTGGATTATAGTCTGTGCTCCCATCACCCCGTATATCACCAACTCACTCCAGTCCTTTTCCTGGGGCCTGGCAGATCCAGTACACACCATAGCTGGTTAAAGAGAATCCAGAGACAGTACAGGTGAGAGACAGGGTCTGTGAGGGCTTCAACAGTCCAAGACCTGACTCATAATTGCACCTTGGCCAGGATACCTGGGTATAAAGACAAACACAGTGAGTCGTGTGCTCAAATGCTGTAATCTCAGACTTCATGTACGAATCTCTGAAGCACTCACCTCCCAGAGTTGCCACCAGAAACAAGAAAAGCCATACACAATTCATGTTCATGTGGCTGAGATTCATGATAAAGGAATGCTCTCCAGGGTGAGAAGGCATATGACTTTAAGTACATGTATGCTGTGGTTTCATCTGAATGCATATTAGGCATTTGCATGTGGGAGGTGCGGTTGTATGTAAAAAGGTGGAAAGGGCAGAATGGTGGTGTCCAAGTGTGTAATCTAAAAAGACTTTTCCCCAGCTTTGTCTTCCCTAAAAATATGCCAAACATTAGAGGCTATTTGCCAGCGTATTGTGGGAGGTAATTGTTTCCATGGAGAGCCAGAGAAGTGGTCAAACCTGCTCAGTGACATCCAAAGTTAGGCTGCCATCCTGAATCTGAGATCCGTCCATCTTGGCACAGGTATACCCCAATCCCTCCCCTTCCTATTGCCTGTATACCCCTAGATTTTCATCCTCTCATTACTGTATTACCTATAGTATGACCCCTCCCTGTGATGTGTGTCTTTACCTGAAATTACGGGGCTTGCACACCCTCAAAGGTATATAAATCTTGGTTAGAAATAAAGAATCTCTCTCCCGTGGTGCTCTCCTCTGCGGTCCTCGCTTCCGTGTCCCCTCTCCCCTTGTTCTCCTTCCCCTCACTCTCCTGCCCTCAGGTCTCCCATCTCTATGGGAATCACCGAGCGGGGCTACGGTGAGCATGCTAACATGAAATTTGTCTGATTCCATCATTTTACTCTTTCTTCTATCGCCTGTATTTCTCTATGAGTTTACTATAATCTTTAATTATTATCACTGTACAATTGTGCCTACCAGACCTGGGATGATTTGTGAGGCGCTGGCTACCCTGACAGCCATGGGAGAATACAGTCTTCTCCCTGAGGTCTTCACTCTAGCAATCATACAAACATCTGTGCAGATTTCATGTTTAATGTAGCTTTATGTCATTTCCATCAAAATACCCAGATGTTCTATTGAAATTAAAGACAATCTCTATCCTCACGATGTTTAGGTAACAAGACCAGGCCTACCTGAATCTTTCCATACATCTGAACACATAGGGAAACAAGAGTATGTCATCCATAAAGCTCCTTGGCCCTATGATATTTCAGAATATTTAGAAAGGAGTAAAAATACTTTAACCCTATCTTCTAGATTTAGAGTTGGAATAAAAGGTTTCCTAACAATATGGTTATTGTGTGGTTAAAAGAAACCACAGAAATAAGAAAAAGTGCATTTATCCTCTCATGAGTTATTACCGAGGGTGGGCATTGGGCTCAGTGTATTTTGAGAGGCGCCTGCTAACAGCGAGAGGCGTTTCCTGGACTTACACTGTCTTCCACAACTGTGGGTACCTCAGCAACATTCTTTTCTGGTACTGAGCTTTCAGACTCTTGGTCAGGAGTATTACCTGGAGTTGTCTCTGCAGGTTTCCTGCCATGGGCAGTAGAGCTACCATAGTGGTCAGCACAGCAGTTCTAGCTGACCAGGCACTGCAGTCCTTACCCAGACTCCTGTCTTCACTTCTATCTTCTCTTGGTCCAGAGCTGGTGGGTCCTTAGCATCCATGCAAGTCTGCTTTCTCCCTGAGACTGGTTTTCTGTCTGGACTCACACTGACTCTCACTCACCGTGAAAAGCTTGGGCCATAGAGAATGATACAAGTTGCGAACACTCTGAATTGGTTGCAGTGAAATGAAGTGAGATCGATTCATGTAGATATTTATATAGATATTGTTATGAGATATATGCCACAATAAAATATCAATCAAGAAAGACATTTGCCTGAAAGACAATCAAAGTATTAAACAGAGGTTAGGGTTCATTCTGTCCACAGAAATAGGAACCATACTTAAAGCAGATTTCTATTCAAAGTAATTCAAGCAAGAGAGTTATAGAGTTATTTATTCCATGTTAAGGAAGAAATTGTCAAGTGAGAATTCTTTTTATGGGTTTCTGTGATGCGTTTGGGAGGGAATTTTGCAGCTGTTGGTAATTGTTGAACACAATAATAATCTAATGCCATTTGTGTTAGTCTGGGTACATTAGATAAATGATCCACAGAAACTCATATGTATAAGAGAGTTTTATATAAAGGTTAAGTGCACATCAAGAAAACATCCTAACTCAGTGGTACCCAAGCCCACAACTCCAACATTAGCCCATATGCCCAACACCAATCCACAAAGTCTTCTTCCATCTCACAAAACATGCACAATGAGGCCGATGGCAGGAAGAAAGCCAAGTAAGAGAATGTGTAAGCATCTCAGCACAGGCAGGGTCACCCCTCAGCTGTTCTAGCACTCAGGGCTTCATGGGGGTAGGTCCATGCAGCTTCTCTTAAGGGATGTTCTTGCAGGAAGTGAGCCTTGCCAGATGAAGCAGGGAACTGTCTAAGGCAGCTGCACCCTTGTCTGACCATCAGAAAACAAGTGACCCTAGAACTAGAAAGGCGAGGCTCACCAAGCCATTTATCCCTCGGCCCTTCAATTGACCCCATAAGTGTTTATCGGCCAGGTTGGCACAATAAACTATGTACCTCTCCATTGAATTATGTATGAGAAGAATGTTGAAAATATTATTTTGTAGCACATATATGATAAAAATAACTTAGAATATGACATAGTTTTCATTTTTTACTCACAATTAGAAACTGATGGAGAGTGTTGCTGGTACAACATTTCAAAAGACTAGCTAAAATATTCAATCAGAAAAGAGATTATGATATAAGCCAGAAATTTGAATTTATAAAAAGTGTTAGCAATGGAATAAATATTCTTTATTTAATATTTTATTTATTGTCTCACTTTTCCTCCAAAACTGTTTTATTGGGAGCAAATGCAGTTGTCATATCCATCCGTAGTTCAAGTGCATCAAGCAGTATTATACAACTGCTACCCCAATTAGCTTGAAAACATCATCTTCCTTTCTCAACTAGTGGCACCATCTCCCTTTATTCCACCACCACCACCACTCCACTGTAGTCCCAGAAACCCCTATTCTACTTGCTGTCTCTTTATGTTAATCAATTCTGGCTTTCATCTACCATCAAAAAGAAAAACATATCGCTGAAATTCAAGAATGCTATCCCCCAATGACAAAATACATGAGATAAACTCCAATAAGAATTTAAATTGAGGAAGCAGGCAGTCCAAGTGCAGTCAGCAGCCCTTCCTCGGAATCCATAACAGACCTAGGTGTGCTTCGGATGTGTCAGTCTGGCTACTGGAATGTGAGGATCTTGTCAGTTGACTGCCTTTCTCAGGATATTCTGGATCCAAAAGCACTCTTTAGTAGCTGGTGTCCTGCAACACGCCCTGTGGCTCATGCTGAACACGCAAACTGCTTGTCATATGCATGATATTGAATACAGCAAGAAACAACAAAAAACACCTACTCCCTGCCTTCAAGGAGATTTCAGCTCACAGCACAGCCTTATTTCTCTATGTTTGCTGTTCTTCAACTGCAGCACAAAGGAGGGATGCTTGCAAACCTCCCTCCCTGCACTGGCCACAGAGTGAAACCACTGGCTGTGAGGACTGCTGCCTACTCTGATGGTGAGCCGGCTCTGTCTCTTCTCTGTGAGCAAACTACTGTTGCACACAGAGCCTGTGTGTGAGCTGAGCTTCTGTCAGTGACTTCCGACACTGGTTTAACAGAAATCAACAGTTATATGTGTGCAGTACACAAGAAGGGGAGTAATTCAACTGGAAGGGAGAATAAGGTTATTTTTATAAAAGAACCTTGTAAATTGAAGCACAATCAGGAAAAATATATTTAAAAGGAAAACCATTAACATGTTAAGAAAGATTTTTAAAATAATATAAAAGATGTCACAGAAAAGGATGATATAATTAAAATGAGAATATGATATATGAAGTTTTGTGGAGACCAGGATGATGGAAAAAATAGAACAATTTTTAAAAATAGAACAATTCCTGATAATAATATGAAGTATGATTAAACACAATGCAGAATACACAGAAAACAAATTAATGGACATAAATAAACAAAACAAGATGCAAATTCAGAAATTCGATAACTATAAGCCATTGGCACCGTTGAATCCCGAATCACAGTGATTCTAGGACAGAGTAGAACTGCTCCGTAGGGTGTCAGACACTGTTAATCTTTTGGAGGAGCAAACAGCCTCATCTTTCTCGCTTGGAGGAGCTGGTGATTTCAAACTACTGACATTGAACTTTGCATCCCAATGTAAAATAGATAAAAAGATGGCAAAATGAAAACCTGTGCCAGGGGAGGCTAAGAGTTAAGTGAGAAAGCCCTAATTCCAACAGGAAATCCTCCCTGTCATCCATCTGTGCCTGTCTAAGGCTGGGTTCTCTGCGCCCCCTGCTGCCCAGTGTCTTCCCTGCAGGGGAGGTTTGTGTCTGGGCTCACACTGACTTCCCCTCACTGTGCTCCTTGCACAGTAATACGTAGCCGTGTCCTCAGCGGTCACGGAGCTCAGCTGCCGGGAGAACTGATTCTTCGATGTGTCTCTGGTGATGGAGAGTCGGCTTTGGAAGGACGGGTTATAACCTGTATTACCACCATAATCTATGCACCCCATCCACTGCAGCCCCTTCCCCGAGGTCTGGCGGATCCAGCTCCAACAGTAACCACTGCTTGTTATGGAGAAACCAGAGACAATGCAGGTGAGGGACAGCTTCTGGGAGGGCTTCACCAGTCCTGGACCCGACTCCTGAAGCTGCACCTGGGACAGGACGCCTGCAAATTAAAAAAAGAAAATTCCATGTCAGTCACTCACAACTATCTCCATAGACCCAGGTCGGATATCTGAATCTCTCACCTTGGGGAACTGTCACAGGCACAGCAGAACACACAGCAATAGCATCTTTAGACCACAGCTCTGTTTCCCAAGAGACCCACAGCCCTGTCTGAAGAGAACTGATAGTTTTCCCACCCCAAGGGTGAAATTGTACCCTAGTGCCTGAAAGATAATTTGCATATGAGGGAGTCCTGTCCTTATAAAACAGAAAGTGATAGAGGCCAGGCCCCCCTTTATCTTCTGAGCCCATGGTACGGTAACTGTTTGAACTCATATGTTAAGCAGGGACCCTCAGTTCTTGCTTCAGCCCCATTAACACTTTGGCAGAGTTGGGGGGTTGGGTGTTTCCAGTTTGTTAGGAGGATACACATCCACACCCAACGTACATCGTTCTATCTCAACCATGTCACCCATGCACTCCCTCTGCAAAGGGCCAAATTACTGGTGCCTCAGCCATTGTTATCTGAGTCTTTGCCGTTGGAGTTTCAGCCACAGGTGTGGACCCTTTGGCGTGGACCGCCTCTCTCCTCTCTGGCTCCTCCCCGAGCCCCGCCCCAAGCTGGCCAGGCCCCGCCCACCCCCTCACCAGGCGCCTGTGCTGGCATCTCAGCAGAAATGGGCGGGGAAAGAGCTGCCTTGAGAGGAAGTGAAGGCAGACCCCTACCCCTCTCTGACCCCGCCAGCTCCTCCCACCCCGGGTCACGCCCAGACAGGGCCGGAAGTGGCGGTGTCTTATTCTGAACTGCAACTCACTGCAAGGATTCCACTGTCGGTGCTCTGCTTGCGGTGCCAGAGAAGCGCCCACAGCCTGAGCACACTGTTGCCGGCGCTCCCAGGTGGGAGGCTCTGGGCTCCGGGACATGTATGTGGGCGGAGGCTGTTTTAGTCCAGCTGACTAGGGTGCAAGTGCCCTTTCTCTCCCCCAGGAACCCTGCCAGCGCTTCTCTTGGTGAGAGGTGGGCGGGTGTCCCCAAGGCCGGTCCTATTTCCCTGCTTTCAGATTGGTTGTGGTTCATGGTGGGAGTCCCTGTTGGAGAAAGGGGATCCCGGCTGGGGTTTGGGGCTTCGGGGTTCCCTGATTCTCTCTTTGCGGGTCTCCTAACCCCCCTCCCTTGTTTCCTTCCGCACAGCGATGCCTCCTCCGGAGACTCCTTGCGCCTCCTCAGCTCAAAGGTGAGCCCGGGATCTTGTTCTGCTGACCTCTCTCTGGACCCGACCAGAGTCTGTTCTAGGCGCAAGATCTCTTGCTGGTCCGTGACAGAAACGTCTTCCCTGGCTTTAAAATATTGGTGGCCGCCCTTTCTTCTTACTCTTTGTTTTTATTTCTATCTATATATTACTAAGGTTTTTTAAAATCATTCCCATTTCATTTCCTTTCTATTCTTTATTGTTTCTGTTGGGTTCAGTTTGTGAAGCACAAAAGGAGTGGATGCCTAGAGATGAAATAACATGCGAGTGTCTGTAAGGATGCCTGGGTGGGGTCGGGGTGGGTCGCTGGCGGAGTTGGGGAGGGTGAGGGGACTTGGGGAGTAAGAATGAAGGATTGAGGGGACTGAACACTACAACTGAAGGTGACTAATAAGTCTGCTTAAAGGCGATTTAATCATAGTGGGAAAATAGACGATGTGAAATCGATTGTGGTAGTGATTGTGGAATGCTTAAGATGGCTGAATTGTGGGATTATGTGGGATATGTGGATTAAGTGCCCCAAAACATGTTAAAAAGAAAGAAAGATGCTCTCCATCACAAAAGTAATCTAACTAAACTATGCACAGAAGAATCAAAAACCAAACTGAAACAAAGGAACCAAAAACAAGGTAATGTTAAGGTGTTCAACCTCTATTTGGGGGATGAAACTGGAAGTGACCCTGAAATGGGCCCTTGGCGTTTGAACGTTGTGAGGCTGAAGGACAATTTATTTGGGGCTGGTGTAGTGGGCGTTGGCCCTGGGGCCCTTGGCCAAGGCGCCTCTGCCAGCTGTCCAGGCAGCAGCAGGCTCATGGTCACCAGGATGTCGCAGGCTGTGATGGTGGAGTAGTTTGGAATGTGCCAGTTGAGATGCCTGGTCGGCGATGTGCCCAAAGGTGTCTTTGATCAACGAGTGCACAACGCTCATGGCCCTGAACGAGATACTGGAGTCTGAGTGGACCTACTGGAGCATCTTGTGCACATAACACACAGTAGGTCTCCTTGCCGCTGCATTGGCATTTCTTGCTGTCCTCCCTTTGAGCCTTAGCTGCAGCCTCCTTGGGACTCCTCCCTGGAGCAGGCAGGGACTTAGCAGGGTCAGGTGGGTTGTTTGACTGGGACGGTACACCTGGTAAAGGTAATGTAGGTGTCCTAAGGCGAGCTGAGGGAGGACAGAAACCTCCCCTGGAGCAGAAATTGTTGAAGCTCACTGGATCTTGATTTTTAGTAGGAATTTAGACCATGAAAGAAGGACCTCTAGATCCCTCTGACCTGTTGGGGTTTCAGCAGGAAGTGTTGGAAAAGTTACCACAGGGATAACTGGCTTGTGGTGGCCAAGTGTTTATAGTGATGTCACTTTTTAATCCTTCAATGTCGGATGATTTGATCTAATCTTCCTTGTAAGATGGGGGTGGAGGGGTGAGGGGCAGGAGTAGAGGAGGGAGGACAGGAGAGAGGAAGGAGGTGAGAGGGAATGATTGGAGCTGCCTCCACACTCCCTGATCGCCCCTAGCCTTGAACCCCGGGCAGCCACCTGCTGGAAAAGGTGTGTAGGCCAGCCACTGAGTGGGGACTTGTTTTTCTCGACACTACCTAGGTGGTCAATGAGGAGGTCCTGTTAGGAAAATGGGTTGGAGATGCTCACATTGTGCACTTGTGTGTCAGCATGCCGTTTGGATCCCTGGCCCGCTGTCGGCACTCTCCCACCCTGGGGTCCCCAGGCTTTCCCACCTGTCTCACAAACTTGAATAGTTGAGTTGGATCCCATTTTATTTTTGTAGATCTTATCATTGTTTCAAAATGTTTCACACACACAAAAATCTATTTTCAATTTCATTATTTATGTGATTTTGTTGTGTACATAAGTGCATGTGTGTGTACCATACACATGTTTTTGTAGTATCCTTTTTGATAACAACTAAGGATGTTTACCAGTAGTTTTGTTAGGGCAAAATGTGTGCTACCTGCTAACTGCATATATAAATCTCCTAGTACTGCTTTTGCCCATTTTAGCCCTGCAGGCAGGCTGGCCGGCTCTCCCTGCTCTCTGGCAAACAGCATCACCTCCTCCTCCTCTTGTGTTTTAGAAGGGTATAGGTGTGTTTGAAAGATGGTCAGCATCTTAATATGTAAGGGTTAATGGTTTGGGAGTTGGAGATTAGCAGTTTATCATTAGGGATTTAAGTACCAAGTATTTTTGTGTGTTGAAATGTTGCCTAGAACATTTTAACATTTACTACCTGTATATAGTATTTATGACCTATTTGGCAACTTTTAAAAAATTTAATAAATCTTTTTATTGGGGCTCATACAACCCTTATCACAATGCATAAATATATCAATTGAGTAAAGCACCCTTATACATTAGTTGCCCTCGTTATTCTCAAAATTCTCCTTCCACTTGGGTTCCTGGAATCAGCTCGTTTTCCTTTTTATCCCTTCCCTTCCCTCCCCGCTCTCCCCTCCCCCATGAACCCTTAATAGTTTATAAATTATTATGTTATCTTATACTTCCAGGCCTCTCCCCTCACCCACCTTCCCATTGCCCATCCCCCAGAGATTAGAGGAAGGTGATCACACAATGATGGTTTTTGTTCTTGGTGTCTGCCACCTGGTCCGTTCAACACCTTGTATTCGCTTAGGTTGCGCACTTCTCTGTGGGCTTTGTTGTTTCCGAGCTAGATGGCCGCTTGTTTGCCTTCAATTGGCAACTTTTTTACATGACATCTTCAATTTATGATGAATAAGGAATTTTCTTTTCTTCTTTTTGGAAGTCATTTTCTTCTTTTTATTAATTCTTTTTTTCTGATCAATCTAGCTAGTATCATTTTTAATATGAGTGGTGAAAATGGATATGTATGTTTATCCTGATTCTGCGATGGGGTGAACTTTTTTCTCTTTCTCTTACATGTGACATTTGCAAAGTTTTTTTTTACAAGAATGTATATTAGCATATTGAGTTTTACCTATTTCATGTTAGATTTGTAGTTGTTTTTTTTTTAACATGAAAAGCTTTTTACTTTGTTTATTATTCATTCTGTGTCAATTTAGATAATTGACTTTTCCCCCATCACTAGGCATATTTGAGTGTTCATTTTCTTGTGTTAAATCAATTCTGGGATGAATTAGAATTAATCTTGATGCATGCTTATTTTAATATATTGTCTGACTCAGTTTCCTATTTTAAAAATAACTTTTTCATTCAGATCCATTATCAACACTCGTCTATATTTTTCTTAAAATATTGTCATCTGACATGGGTATCAGGTTATTTCTTGTCTCATAGAAAATGTTACTAAGTGCTCTAAAAACTATTGTTATGTTGGAACCCAATAAGTTGAACTTAAGCAACAAAACAGTAAAAAAGTGCTTATTAATCTTATGTGAATACTCTAGCTGCCAGAATTTTTAGTTTTCATCTATCTTACAGTTAGGCTGGAAGTTTCTCAAGAAATTTTATTTTGATTCAATTGATTATAGACCTTCTAAGCATCCTGCAATCCAGTGAGTAATTATTGTCAGTCTCTTGCTCTGCTGGATCCTCTGAACTTCCAGCTGAACCCTCAGTGTACAGGACTGCATGATTTACAGTTTCCTAGACAGACAAATAGCTGCTCACCACTTAGTGAGTGTGTTGTTTTAGACTAGAGCCCATGTTCCTGAAAGTACTCTGCCACCTGGCATGCTGTGAGGCCCTTAGAGAACTGCCTTCAGCTCACCAAAAGAATGGACTAATGAGGGGTGGAAATGCCTCAGTGATTTTGTTGTCACCTTGTTTGTTCCAACATTTTTTAACTGAAGAAACCTCTTCCCTTTTTTTCATGAGAGAAATAATATCTTTTGTAAACATAAAACACTAATGTCTTTGTGTTTGCGCTGGGTGTATATTTGTGGTTTCTGAGACTGTTGTCATATCAGCTGTCATTGAGTCAGTGCCATCTCACTGGGACCCATTGCACAACAGAACAAAACATTGCACTCTCCTGTGCCATCCTCATAATTGAGGATGAACGCATGTTTTTAAAAAATTTATTTATTTTAACTCATTTTATCAGGGGCTTGTACAGCTTGTATTACAATCCATGCATATATCAATTGTGTTACACACATTTGTACATGTTGCTATCATCACTTTCAAAACATTTTCTTTCTACTTGAGCGCTGTATCAGCTCATTTTATTCTTCCCTCATGAAGCCCTGATAAATTATAATTTTTTATTGCTTTTTCGTGTCTTATACTGTCTGATGTCTCCCTTCACCCACTTTTCTGTTGTCCATCCCCCTGAGAAGGGGTTATATGTAGATCATTGTGTTCATTTCCCCTTTCACCCCTCACCTACCCCTTACTCTCCTGGTATTGCCACTCTGATTATTGGTCCTGATGGGTTTATCTGCCCTTGATTCCCTGTGTTTCTAGCTCTTTTCGGTACCCATGTGCATTCTCTGGTCTAGCCAGTTTCGTACAGTAGATTTGGGGTCATGATTGTGGGGTGGGGGGAGCACTAAACAACTAGAGAAAAGTTGTATGTTTCATAGGTGTTATACTGAACCCTAACTGGCTCATCCTTGTGACCCATTCTGATAGGTTAGTTTATTGTGCCAACCTGGCTCATAGGAACATGGTATAAATAATGTTGCAGTTTGATTGGAGGGCAAAGAGATAAATGGCTAGGCAAACCGTGCCTCTCTCTCTCTTGCACTCTTCTCATCAGATCAGGGTGCGCCTGCTAGTTCTCTGCCACAACTTGTGAGCTACACTAAGTGTTGGCCTAACAACCTGTGGATCATGTCGCTAGAGCTTGAGGTTCCTTTGAGAAGTGCTTCATCATGTTGCTGATGTATGCATCACTTGAGCTTGGGACTGTTGGATCCTATCTTCTTGCTCTTTGTTGATGATCTGCCCTTTGTTTGCTGCCTGTGTCCAGACTGCCTGCATTGCCGTACATAAGACTCACCTGTCTGCTTCCTTGACCTTGGACCCAGTGGCCCTCATGAGTTGAAGGACTTCCAGTATATTAAATGTTTCACGGAAGTGAGTTGAACTGAGCACTCTGGACAGCTGTGTGAACAAATTAGCTGCTATATTCTTTTGTGCTTTATATGTCTATCCATTATATAGAATATATAATAATATATAATGATTATATATAATGGTTTTATATATAATGATTATATATTGTATATGTAATAGATGTATGTATGCACATATCTATATATATTCACAAGTGTCCTGGTTTTGTTTCTGTGTAACACACCCTTCTGTAAGGGGGTGTCCAATTGCCTACAGATGGACTTTGGGTCTCACTCCACACTACCCCTCTTTCAAATTGATAGGATTTTTTGTTCTGTGTCTCTGATGCCAGATTCCTGATCCTATTGACACCTCATGATCACACAGGCTTGTGTGCTTCTTCCATGAGGACTTTGTAGCTTCTCAGTTTGATGGCCTTTAGGACCCCAGAAGCTATATCTTTTGATAGCCAGGCAGCATCAACTTTCTTCACCATATTTGCTTCTGCACCATTTTGTCTTAATCGATTGTGTCAGGAAGCTGAGCATCATGGAATGCCAGGTTATTAGAACAAAGTCTTCTTTCATTGAGAGAGTACTGGGGTAGAGGTCCAATGTCTATCTGCTACTTTTATACTTAAAATTTAAATATATTTACATAGATATGTTACCCTTTTGTCATATATATGTGTACATATGTAAATGACTGTATTTAGAACTCTATAAATGCCCTTTGTCTCCTACTTCTTTCCTCTATTTCCTTTTACTTTCCTCTTGTCCCACTATCATGTTTGGCCTTCATCAGTTTTCAGTAATTCCTCTCATTACATTGCCCTTGATCACGCCCTACCAGGAATCCTACACTCTCCTCAACGTCGATTTTAGATCACTTGTTGTGCCCTTGACCCCAGGCTTACAGCCACTTCCTTTCCCCCACTTCCCTGTTTCCTTTATCCCCCCCCCCCCAGAACCATCAGCCCCATTGTTGTCTCCTCTGGTGTGTTTATCCTGCCAATCTTATCTAGATAGACATGCGGAGACAATAATAAGCACAGAAACAAGACAGAGCAAAATAACAACAACAAAAAAGGAAGCAACCACCGGAAAAAAAGAGAAAAGACTTAAGAATCATTCCAGGTTTGTTCGTTGATCATTAGGAGTATTTTACTGTTGGTTGAGTCTGATGTGGTACCATGCCTTGGCCACTCAGTCTGTTTTTTTGTATTTCCCGGGCACTTCATTGCTTTGCTCCTCTTGCTGCTCTGTTGCATGCCCTTAGAGTTTTGCCCCAGTGTGGTGAAGTCAGATCGAGCACATTTCCCACAGTGTGCCACAGTGTTGTCCCTCATAGCGCTGTGGGTCATTAAGGGATGCCGTGTCTTGTGATTGGGATGGCCCTATGGTCCTCTCTGTGCATTAGGCAATTTGAGCAGGAATATCATTCTTCGGGTTTGGTGAACCATTTGTCGCAGTCACTTTGTTAATCCATTTGGTAGTGGGATTCATGTTTTTCACTGCCCGTCATCTTTACCAAACAAAATATCCTTTTCGAGGAATGATCTTTTCTGATATATGTCCAAAGTATATAATATGAACTCTCACCATCCTTGCCTCTAAGTAGCACTCTGACATTACATCTTCCAAAACAGACTTGTTTGTCCTTTGCATGTCCATGGTATGTGGGACATTCTTGTCCAGAACTACAATTCTAATATATTCATTCTTCTTCAGCCTTCCTTTGTTCATCTTTCAAATGCACAAGAGTCAATTGACAATAGCCTGCTTTGGTCAGGTGAAACCAGTCCTCCAGGTAATATCTTTTCCTTTCAATACTCTAAAGAGGCATTGTTCAGCAGATTTATCTAATGCAATGATTGATCTCTTGACTGTTATACTTTCAGTATTCAGGATATTTGTTTGTTTGGTCTTTTTTCTATACACCAACCAATTTTTTTCTGGAAGGAGTTAAAATTTACTCAAGCTTTAGATTAAGAATTTTGATCAAGGAGGGGCTGTCGGAGCCAGCTCAGGAGTCAAACCGTCCTGAAAGAGGGGGAATGATTATTAGGGTAAAAAGAAGAGATTAAAAGTATTGGGAGGGCAACAGTGAATACTGAAGCTTCGGGTTTGTTTTACATACTCCTTTTATCCATGCAGAAACAACCCGGGGTTTATTATCTCATTGTTAAGCAAGCACATTTGCTACACATAGCAATTTTGTCTTCTGCCAAGGCAGACATCCCTGAGAAAATTAAACAACGTATCTTCCCAGACTTTGCATACTTTCTTGTTCTTTTTTTTTTTGTTGTTCTTGTTCTTAACAGTATGTTCAAAACGTAAAGTCACAGAAGAAATCAGCAAACACTGACACATAGTTCATGAGACTTATCAGCTGTTTCAAAGCTGAGTCTTAATGGCCTTCAACAGCCCCCGCTTTTTTATTTACTGAAGACGTCTTTACTCAAAACGTCAGCAGATCACTGTGTCTGTCTTAGGTTGTGAAGTCCTGAAATCGCCCTTACCCGTCATCAGTCACTGTCTGCAGGAGACTATGACCTGTCTTAGGTTGGAATACTCAGACTCGATTTTACCCGTCTGACTAACCAGCCTCTGCCTTATACTCCTGTTTGGGGAGGGAGTGAAGTATGCAGGTGTACTTCCTGTAATTTTGTTCCTAAAGCCAATAATTCAACCATAACCTTGTGCAGTATCATAGGGAGTATGCATAAGATAAACAATACACACACTCCCGCTGTGACTAGAGAAAAAGCATGTGAGGTAGGCCTCTGAGATTTCCTAACGAAGGGAAAGAATCTTGAAAATGCTGGAGCCAATCCTCAGCAACCTTGTCGACATCAAAATAAAGAGACTTAGCATCTTTTATGGCTAATATTTCTTGATGGAGTTGTAATCAATCTAAAGACTCATTAGCATTGTGCCAAGTACCTTGAAGATGATTCTACACTTTAATCCAGCTATACTGACTGTTAGTGTACTATTTAGGTGTAACACAGATCCATGTATGTACAGCATGGCACTGTAGACTAGACCTGGCCTTAAGCCCCTGCACCTCGTCTCCTAAATACATGACCATGTCATAAAGAGCATTTACTTTTTGTTCTAACTTCCTGTCTATATCTTCTTGAGTACCCAAAACATTAGTCACATCTTTGGATAATTCATTTCCACAGTGGGCAGTTTGTAAGATTTGTGAAAGTACAATTGCTGCAGTAGTAGCAGTAGCAACTAAACTTAATATAGCTAAAATACTTGCTATAAGCAAACCTACAAAACACTTAAATCTGGTTGATGCTTTTTCAGTCTCTTCTAATACCTGTAACCCTCTTTCTGAATACCAAGGCCCAGTAATATTCACTGGCAGCATAACAAAAGAAGGTTGATATAAAATGGCGATGACAATACCTTCAGGGGACCAGGTAATACAATTAGACAAATTGCAGTTATTACAAGACCTGTTAAACTTAGAGTCATCATGATCTATAGTAATATTCCCTGCCAAAAGTACATAAGGCGATGGTACGCAGGCAGTAACATTTCCCTGTGGTCTGGAGGTAGGGCCCATAAGCTTCATGTCCCCCTAAGCAGCCCCTATTTTCCACCACTGAGTTTGTGGAAAACCCAAATCTGACCACCAAAGCCCTGCAGACAGCCCCTTTTCCCATTTGGCAGTGTTTTTTTTTTTTTTTGAGTATTGTCCTGGTTGACAGACCAATCGATGATATATCTCTCTTTTGTGACGTTATACCTGATGGGCTTGTCTGTGAGACACGATCTCCACAATATGGTTTTATTATTCTTTTGAATCTCTAGTCTACATGAGGAAAAAGACTGTGGAGTGGGTGGAATAACATTTCCTTCACTTTGTACAGGGAGGGCGTGAGTCATTAACCCACATCTTGATTTCCAGACCTTCCCAGACAGCAGGAAGTAAGAGTGGTGGATCAGAAACTTAAGCCTAGTACTTCTCACTGAGCCATGTCCCCAGAAGCACTCTGAGGCAAATTACCATCTGCATGGTTTGCAAACTGCACCAACCATTCAGGCAGCCCCCATGCTCCATCAGCATCCTGTGTAAAAACCCAAACATGCCCTCCTCCCCATATTAATAGCGGGTTGGGGCCATTCCTCCAGGCAAAACAAGCCAATGATATCTCTTCATAGGCTCTTTGAAGTTGGTGGAAGGGACACTAAAGGCAAATCTTTTACAATATTTTGGATCCAAGGGCGTGGTATAAAAACAATCTTTTAAATCTAAAATGATCTTATATGTATTGGCTGGAATAGCAGAGGGGGAAGGGAGCCCAGCCTGCAGGGCTCCCATAAGTTCCATAGTATCATTAACCCTCCTTTACTGTTTTTCCTTACAAAGCAGCTGCTATCGCAAGCCCCTGAGTAAAGAAAGGTTCAATGTCTGAGCATAGTCTGATATAATCGGACAGGTTGCCCTTTTTTCCAAAAGGTCTCAGCAGCTGCCTGGCAGGCAGTATTTGCATTTTCAAAAGCCAATTGTTTCCATTCTGCGGCGGGAAGCACCTCGAAGGAAAGTGTATCTAATAAAGATTGAGTAAAAGAGGCAGTTGGGCCATATTGAGCACAAGCAACCTTGAGTTCTTTTAGCTGTTTGAAAGGAATAGGAGTAAGCCCTCTCCAATAGTTTGTGTTATTTTTCATCAGTTAACCTTATGTAGAGAGCTTGAACCCCATTCTCTGGGCAAAGATGATTGAAGATAAGTCATCCTTTTCCTTGATCCATCTCATTTACCTTTAAACTTCTGCATTCACGTTGGCTCTTGGCATCACCCATGTACCTACAACTAGACATCCTTTGAGTGTAGCGTGCATTCTTTTACAAAGGCTTTATCATTGCCATCCATAAACACAAGAGCTTCAGAGAGGAGAAAATAAACATCCCTCTGGGCCTGTTTCCTAGTTAAGGATGTCTCTGCATTGACTAGTTCACCTCTAGGATTTGCTGTTCATGTCCTTCTGTTTCTTATTGTCCACTTTAAAAAGAAGTTTCACGGATTAGCGTACTCTGCTGTGCATATTACTATGGGCCTCTAATGGATTCCCCCATGCTTAGTAATTTCTTAACACTCAATAAAGTATTTTATTCAAGGAGATGTGAGCTCATAAAGTTTGAAGAGCTCACATGGTTTGGACTGAACACACGCAAGCAGGAAACTCACATAATGACATTTGTGTTTTAACAGTCATATTAACATACACATGCCTACTATGAACAAATCAGCACATATACTAGAAGTAACAAATCTTCATACAATACCCTCAGATTAATAAATATACATGCATTTACTTAAGAAAAAAACCCACAAAGACACACTAAAATATACTAGAATTATAATAATAGAATCAATGCAGAACAGACTACAAGTTCTGTCACATAGTATAACATATTAAGGCACAGAGTAGTTCATGTGTACTAGCACATACAAAAAAAACAGACAAAGTGCATACAAGAATATACACACTGAGCTACAAGAATGTGGAGGTGTGTGGCAGAGACATTTTCTCTGCAGGTAGAGGAAATAGGTACCTAATTTAACTAATCCTTCTTAGGCTCCTCTACATTTCTCCCCTGAGGGTCCCTGTTATCTGTGGGCTTGAGTGACCCCTGAGCCCCGCCCTCTCCCTGTATGGGTGTATGTGTCTGGGTTCCCATAGCCTTTCCCTCTGTGTGTGCCTGACTCAGAAATATGTGATCATAACTACAGCAGTCACAGTACTGATTGACAGAAAATCAGTCCCTGGGCATGTCTCTAGAGAAGGATATTCTGACAGAACTTGAAGGGAACCTGTGGGTGCCCTGTACAGAATAGGATGCTTATAGCCCATGCACAAGGGGACATAGGGCAGGAAGGGAGGTGAGGTCTGTGGAGGCATGTTGAGACTAAGCATAAAATGTGTCTTATCTCCCTTTTCCTACTCTTGTATCAATATGCACAACTGCTAAATTAAACAGCCTTTGGAGAAAAAAACACTGACTCTCAAATTAGCCTGTGGTGGACAAGGACAGACAGGAGCTGTGAATGAATAAAATGAATGAACTCAGAGAAGAAAGTCTCCATTTGGATGAATGGAGAGAGGTGACTTGATCTAGGATTGGGCTACTGGTGGTAAGTTCATGTAGTATGTTGTGTGGAAATATATATATATATATATATATACACACACACAAACATACAAAGATAATAAAGTGAGATCCTTTGCACAGCAGGGACTGTTATCCCGAGGAAGGAGGGAATACAGGAGGGTTATTGAAAGCAAGGGATAAAGTTTTTGATGAAGCCGATGATTTGAACAGAATTTGTCCTAGATGCAGGAATTACCAATTACATGGGAAATTTGAGACAATTCAAGGGAAAAACGAAACAAGCTAAGTTTGAAATCATCCTATCATCAGAGGGAGATTGGGTGAGTGTTTCAGAAAGACGGGAGGAGATGCACTGATTCCCTGAGGGATGCTGAGAAGGAGAAGAATCCCCAGACACAACAGGAAGCCAGTAGTGAAGCTCCATTTGGACCTGCTCCTGGGTCTGAGTCCTGTGCTCTGCAGATCCTGAGGGGTTCCTGCAGCCTAACCTCTTCCACTAGGGTACATTCATGTCTGGGTTAACTCTGACCATTCTCCTCACTGTGTGCGTTGATCTGGGTAGACTAGAGAAACCAATCCATAGACACACGTATATTGTGTATAAGAGATTTAATATAAAGGGCAATTGTACATTTAGAAAGCATCTTAACCCCAGTTAGGGCCAAGCCCATAAGTCCATTATTAGCCCATGTGTCGGATACCAATGTATAAATTCCTCTTCATACTTATGAAATACATGCAATGATCCAGAATGCAAGATGGTCACAGGCCAGTGGGCAGAAAGTCTTTGGATCCAGTGGCATTGTAAGCTTTTCAGCGGAGACGGGTCTCTACATGTCTTCTCCAGAACCCAGGGCTGCATGGGGTAGGTCCATGTGGCTTCTATTCAGGGATGTCTCACAGAGAGTCACCCTTGTCAGTAGGGTGTCTCCCAGGGATTAGAGAGTCTCTCTTCCACCTCCAAGATGGAATACGGGATTTCCCAGAATTCTCAGAAGGCCATGCCCACGCAGAGGCTTCATTGGCTATGATCCAATTGACAGACTCCAACCCTTCCCTCTTTATCCTCTGAAGTCCCAAATTCACACCAGATTATGTAACTACCATACTGTGCATCTTTTGCACAGAAATACAAAACTGTGTCCTTGAAGTTCAGGTTGTCCATTTGAAGTTATAGTATGTCCTTACCATTGTCTTTGGAGATGGTGAATTGGCCCTTCGGAGAGTCCTACCAACACTATTCATGTATGAAACCCACTGCCGCCCCTTCTCTGGGGCTAGGCAGATCCAGTGTATATTATAAATACAGGCAATGAATGCAGAGACTGTACGGGAGAATATCAGAGAAGCCTCCGACTGCCTCAAGTCTCCCTCAGATGCCATAGCTCCACCTCACACTGGACACCTGCAAACACACAGACATCCTGATCCTGAAAATCATATTTACTGCCTCTCACTCATGCCCCCTCATGCACACTTTCTCTGCATCAAAGCATCTTTTGAAATTCCAAAAAGGAAAATTGAGCTCAATAGAGATTCCATTGTGACTTGATTTGTTCAGTCTTGAATGGGGGTACCTTGGAATTCCAGAGGTGGAGCAACTGTCCAAGAGCTTCAGAGTTGGGACTTGGATGGTTTTCCTCAGCAGGGGAGGGGTCTATTTGCATACCTTCTGCCTATATAGTCATAAGTAATGTTGAATGACTTCTAAGAGAGTCACTCCAAGAGTAGATAAGAATGTTCTAGATATCTTGGAAAGCCCTGCGTGTGGGGTTCATTATGCAGTGTGCTGCTAAATGCAAGGTCAGTCATTCTAAATCTCCAATGGCTCTGCAGGGGGAAGAATTCTCTACACACCCATGAAGATTTATAGACTCAGAAGCCTACAAGGGCAGCCCTATTCTATAGGGTTGTTAAGAGAAAGAATTGACTTAATGGAAATGTCAACCTACAGTTAGAGACAGTGCCTTGAAATGTGCCCTCCTCCTCTCCACCCCTTAAGTGTGGTGCTTATTCATTTCTTGATGCAGTTAAATAAATATTCCCCTAGAAATATATATTTAATCTGACACAAGCTTCCCTTGTCTAATTCTCTTTTAAATTATCTTTTGGAAAAGAAAATTCATATGCTAAAAGTAAAACCCTCCCCAGCCCCTTCTAGACCTTCCCTTAATTGTCCCCTTGAGCTGAATATGACAGCGGCTCCTGAGTCTCGCTCCTTCCCTGCAGGTTTGTCTTGCCTTGAATCAAGCTTGCCTTCCCTTCACAAATCTTTTGCACACCAAGAATTTTAAGGTACTGAGTTAAACTTAGAAGTTCTGTAGATGCTGAAGGTCTCTACATACCCAGAGAAGCCAATGCTGTCTGTGAATTTGCATAACACATCGGGACGTTTCCAGGGCATCTTCCAAAAACTAGAGGAAGTCTCCCATGCTTGAGGAGTTGATTGTGCTCTCCAAAATCTAGGTATTATGCTTTACAATACTAATGCTTTCTTTTTTATTAAATACTTTTATTGGGGGCTCTTAGGGCTCTTATCACAATTCATGCATTCATCCATTGTCAAGCACATTTGTACATATGCTGCCATCATCATTTTCAAAGCGTTTGCTTTGTACTGGAGCCCTTGATATCAGTTCCTCATTTTCCCCTCCCTCTCCCACTCTCCCTCTTTCATGAACCTTGATAAATTATAAATTATGATTTTCATATTTTGCATTGTCTGCTGTCTCACTTCACCTACTTTTCTGCTGTTTGTCCCACTGGGAGGGAGTTCTATGTCAATCCTTGTGATTGATTTCCTCTTTCTACTCCCACCTTCCCATTACTCTCTTGATATCTCTATTCTCATTGTTGGTTCTGAGCGGTTTATCTGTCCTGGATTCCCTGTGTTGTGAGATCTTATCTGTAGCAGTGTAAATATTCTGGTCTACTAAGATTTATAAGGTAGGATTGAGGCCATGATAGTGGGGGGAGAAGCATTAAAGAACTAGAGGAAAGTTGTTTGTTTCATCGGTGCTGTAGTGCACCCTGACTGGCTCTTCTCTTTCTTGTGACCTTTCTGTAAGGGGATGTCCAATTGTCTATAGATGGGCTTTGGGTCTCCACTGCACACTCTTCTTCATTCACAAAGATATTATTTTGTTCTGGGTCTTTGATATCTGATACATGATCACGTGTACACCTCATGATCATACAGGCTGGTGTGCAAAGAATGTACAGACGTGCTTTATACAATTGATGTATGTATATTTATGGATTGTGATAAGAGTTTTATGAGCCCCTAATAAAATGTAAAAAAAATAATTTGACAAATCCTGGTTAAAGGATATGTTTTTCTCAAGAGAATAATTACCTATTAAAATAATAAATATTGACAAAAATAATATACAACTGTCAATTATTTCAGAAATGGTAAAATCAGGTTTGGTTTGGTTTTCTCTTCACAGGAGATACTTGGGCTGGGATTCACACACATACAATTTCAACCTAAAGTAATTTGGAAAAAATAATTAGGATGGAGAGAAACTGATTGTGTTGAGTGAAGCACATGGAGGTCAGAATTTAACGGCATAGAGAGACTACCAGTCCTTCTGGGATTGATTTCAACTTGTCCCAAGTGTGATTTCTTTCTCCCCTGTCTTCTGAGGAAGAATATGGGCTTTTAATTTTTAGGATCTGCCCTCCAGGAAAATAAGAGACATGCGAACCTAGTTGCTGAAGGTTCCTTGAAGTGGTCTTCCACATGGGTGAATTGGAAAACTCCAGACACAAGAGCAAAGAAACACTTGGCACCCCCTGCACCTGCTCCTGTGGCAAAGATTGTGTCCCATGTACCCTGAGCTCCCTCTGCTGCCCAATTAGGGTTGTGATGCTTGAGATGTTTGACCATTAAGCCTTCATTGTGTCTCCTAGTACGTTTCCTACATTTTACATGTCAGTGTCCTCAGGTTTCAGATTGTTAAAACACATGCAGCTGGTTGAGCTATAGTGGTTGCAATGCATCAATATGTGAAAACTGAGTTGTTGCTAAGACTCATCACAAGGCTTCTGTGCCACCTAACACAGGTCGTGTTTCCCAGAGCCTTTTAGATCTAGAAACATTGATATTTTCAGACCTGGAAGCTAGACATAGCACTTTGAGACATAGCACATAGCTTTCCCAACTCATGACTGGTCTGTAGCAGCTCTACCTGCACGATCACACCTAGGAATACGGGGGGAAATATAATTTAAAACCATTCTAAGATGAAAAGAACTGCTTTTGACATGAAGGTGCTTACAGGGTAGGACATTCATGTCACCAAGAAGAATCCAGAAGGGTGTCACCTCCACAGACATCTCTGATTAACATGGTAAGGATGAAGGCCTAAGATACCTGACTTTCATGTGTGACTTGGAGCTCTGTTACTATATTTTACTGTAGGCGATCCACGTGTGCTGTGATTGTGGAAGCAGAAAGAGGATGGCTCTGAGGAGGAGCAGTAATGGCCTCTAGAGGGGATTTTCCTGACCTGTGTTCTGTGAGGTCAATCTCTACCTTTCATCATTTGTACTGACTGTGGACAAACAATTTCTTCCTGAAAACCATGGGTAGATTTGTAGAAATGCAGACAGTTGGCCTGAGGTGTGAGCCATAATGAAGGGAATTCCTGGGGATACTATTTTCCTAGGAATGTTCCACTTTCTCTCTGGGCAGCCCAGTTCTACCTTTAGGACAAGGGTAGCCCATGAGATGTGCAGGCTGTTGAGTTAAAGTGGAAGGTAAAATGATGAACATTTCTGAGCATCCACTTCAAAACAAAACACTTTTATTAGAACTTTCCCCCTTATATAATTCAATACTTCAACCATATCAAGAAGAGTTGTATAATCTTTACCACAGTCAATTATAGAACAATTTCTCCCCCTCTGTAATCATTATTCATGTAATATATTTCACATACTTGCAAAACTGTATGCAACAAAACTTTCACCGATTCAACGCCTTCTACATGTGTAATTCAGTGCCATTGAGTATTCTTTTCAGGTTGTACAACCATTATTTTTATCCCCCTGCATATTGTTTCACTGCAGTTAAACTTAATTTAATGCCCCCCTAAGCCAAATCTCTTCCCACTTCACACATGGTAACCATAGATCGTTTTCTTTCTTTCTTTCTTTCTTTCTTTCTTTCTTTCTTTCTTTCTTTCTTTCTTTCTTTCTTTCTTTCTTTCTTTCTTTCTCTTTCTTTCCTTCCTCCCTCCCTCCCTTCTTTCCTTCCTTCCTTTTCTTTCTTTTTCTTTCTTTCTTTCTTTTCCTGATATAACATTCACATTTCCATACTTAAAACACTTCTAAAAAAAAGTTGTATGCCCATTTTCAAAATAAGCTTAATGCTCCCTCCTGCTTCACAGATCCACTGATTACTCCTCCCCCTTCCATATAAACCATTGCCTCAGTTATGGTCTCTATTCATCCACTCCTTTACTTCCAAACTTGGAGATAATAACAAAAACAATTAAAAACAAAGATATAATTAAACATAAAGAAAAATTATAATGACATAAAGATACAAATAAGAGTAGAGTACAAAACAAATAGAGAAGGTACCTACTTCGCTTTTCCTGTCCTGCTCTTTATCTGCCTCCATGGTTGCTGTGGTAGTTGTATAATCTGCTGTCAATTTGAGACTTAAGATGAAGGGATGGAGTTTAGTCTGTCAATCTGGGTGCAGTTTGATGACATCATTTGGAGGCACTGAGGAGAAAAATAGCTCGCTGGAGGCAGGACACAGTCTCATGCCCTATGAGACATTCCTGTCAACAATGCACAAGGAGCTACGCTAGAGCCCTGGAGCTGAAGGAGCCACGTGGAGACTCTTAACAGCTTTGAGATGTTTCCACCCATCTCCACTGGATCCACAAGACTTTGCACCCACTGGCATGTGCTCTTCATGCATTCGGCATCATTGCATGTGTTGCATGAGTCTGAAGAATTTATAGTCTGGTGTCAGATATCTGGGCTAATATCAGACTTATGGACTTGAACTGGACTGGGCGGTTATGCCTTCTTAATGTACAATTTCTCTGTGATATAAAGTTCTCTCTTGTACACATATGAATGTCTGTGAATTTTTTTCCCTAGTCCACCCAGACTAACATAGTTGTGGAGTTTCACATGTTCACTTTCCAGGCACTAGTTAGAGGTGCCCATGGTATATGACAGGATTTAGCTAGATCCATCCTCTAGGTGATCATATTCTGGGTACAGGATCTTAACATGGCTCTGCTCAATACTTACCTTCATTGAAAAATCAATGAAGATAGGGGCATTACAGCAAAGTGGTGTGAAGAAAGCAGATGGTACCAGGGTATCAATTATCTGGGATCTAAATGGCTTGTCTTCAAGCAGCCATCTAAGTCAGGTGTCAAGGAAGTCCACAATGAAGAAGCACACCAGCATGTGTGACCCAAAGATAGTGACAATTCAAATGTGATGAAGGAAAAACCTTCAGAGCTCAAATTATGAACATCCAATTTGTCGAAGGGTAGGTGAACAGTGAGAACTCAAAAAAATCCATCTGAAGAATATTTAGTCATATTAAACCTCTGGCAGATCCCCTTGAAAAGCTTTACTCTCAGACAGAGATAACTGCGAACTTGATCACGGTGGATCAGACCATGGCATAATATGACAATTGGTCAGTTGACCTACCTCTCGATCCAACCTGTACTTGCTCTAAGGTAAAGCATTTCTCACTTGTTCCATGACAGGATTTTTTTTTTTTTTTGCTGAACTTTAAAATATTGATGGTAGTCTTTCCTTCTTTATTCTTCATTTTCATTTTTATCTTTATATTATTATTATTTTCTTCTTGCTGTTTTATTTTGGTTTTGTTTTTTGTTGTTTCTATTGGGTTTCAAAGTTTGTAAAGCACAGAAGGCGCGGATCCCTAGAGACAATAACTGATGCAATGGTCTATAGGGCCCTAGGGGAGTAGAGGAGTAGGAAGGGTGAGGAACTTTCGGGAGCAAACAATGAATGTGGGAGGGGGAGAGAACCAAAGAATTCATTATTATATATATGCATATATACATATAGTACAACATTTTAAACATCTATGTAAATGAATACTATTTTTAAAAAACATTTTATTAGGGACTCAGACAACTCTTATGACAATCCATACTTACATTAATTGTATAAAGCACATCTGTACATTCTTTGCCCTCATCATTTTCAAAGCTCCCTCCTCCCTCATGTTCCCTTGACAATTTATAAATTATTATTTTGTCATATCTTGCCCAGTTCAGAGTCTCCCTTCACCCCCTTTTCTGTTGTCTGTCCCCCAGGGAGGAGGTCACATGTAGAGCCTTGTAATCGGTTCCCTCTTTCCAACCTACTCACCCTCTACCCTGCCAGTATCACCCCTCACACCCTGGTCCTGAAGGTATCATCCTCCCTGGATTCCCTGTGCCTCCAGCTCCTATCTGCACCAGTGTACATCCTCTGCTCTATCCAGACTTGCAAGGTAGAATTTGGCATGGTAGTGGGGTGGGGTGGGGTGGAGGGAGGGGTGGAAGCATTTATGAACTGGAGGAAAGCTGTATTCTTCATCAGTGCTATATCACACCCTGACTGACTCAAGTCCTCCCCTAGACCGCTCTGCAAGGGGATCTACAGTGGCCAACAAATGGGCTTAGGGTCACCACTCTGCACTTTCCCCTTCATTCACTCTGGTAAGATTTTTTTTTTCTTATGATGCCTATACCTGATCCCTTCCACACCTCTTGATGACACAGGCTGGTGTGCTTCTTCCATGTGGGCTTTGTTGCTTCTGAGTTAGATAGCCGTTTGTTTACCTTCAAGCCTTTAAGACCCCAGACACTATCTCTTTTGATAGCCGGCACCATCAGCTTTGTTCACCACATTTGCATATGCACCTGTTTGTCCTCGGTGATTGTATCATGGAGGTATGCACCCAATTATAAAGATTTTTTTGTTCTTTGATGCCTGATATGTGAATATTATATACATCTATTTTTAAAACTATATAAAAACAAACAAAGCTTGACCAATGGTTACCATGGGTGAAGGTGAAATGGTTGTTGCTTAGGGGGAATTCAGTTTATATTATTGGTGATGGGATAATTTTGAAAAGGATATCAATAATGGTTGTAAACATGAAAAGTATCATCAAAGATACTCAATTGTACATATAACAGTGGTTGAATTGGAGAATGTTTTCTTGTGTACATTTTGCCAAAAATGTAATGATATGAACAAAAGGAAGAAAAAATTTAATCGATAGTGATGATGATTGTATGCCCCCCACTTTTTTTTAAAAAATGAAGCATCTTTATTAATACAGTATTTATTTGTCTCTGTCAAACCTTGAGCCAATTATTTTCCCCAGGCTGTCCGGGGAGGTGCAGGGAAGGGAAATTTTGGGCAGAGAGACTTGGGACAGAGAAATGTGGGGGGTAGATATGGCTCCTTCACATGGTAAAAAGGATGAGGAAGGCCACCATCAGGCAGAAAAGCCCGAGGGCCTTCGAGAAGGCAAAGCCCAGGATGGCATAGGAGAAGAGCGGCTGCTTCAGAGAAGGGTTCCTGGCATAAGCAAGGATGAGGCTCCCAAACCCAGTCCCAATGCGGGCTCCAGAGATGCCACTCCAACTGTGGCAGCCCCAATGAGCTTGGCTGCTGTGTCAATGTCCTTTGAGATATGCTGGTTTGGAAGCTGTGACTAGGGATCAGTCAAGTCAGGGAATGTAGGGATGCCAAGCTGCTGAAGCGCTCTTCTGTCAGTGTCTAGGATGTTTCTGCGCCACAGATGGGACACCTCATCAGCTGGGAGGCATTCCTGACCAAGGGATGAGTGGAGAAGAATTTGGCACTGGCAAAAATTTTTAGGGGATGAGGGGTAGTGGCAGGCAAGCTGCTCCTACTGCAGAGAAAATCAAGACAGGTATATGCCTCTTCTTGATATGATTGAATTATATCATGTGCATGAAATTCCAATAAAACTGTTTTAGAAAAGAAACAGAAGATCATCTGTTACTTACACAGACCCTCATTGAAGGGCTTTGGTTAACAGGCTCATGGCCCAGTGCCTGTCTTTGTGAATAACATTCTATTAGCACACAGCTATGCCCTTTTCTCTTTCCTGCTGTTGTTTTCACAATCAGTAAGGTTGAATAATTGTCTCCAAGTCTATATGACCAATGGAATCATCAATTATAGTTTTCAGAGGTCTTTTTGAAAAAAGAAATTTACTGACCCCTGATCTAGGGGAAGAATCTGGATGAAAAACAGCAAGGCTTGATGAAAAACATAATTCTAAACTATGAAGATTGTTTGACAGGATATAATATTTTTTAAAAATAACTGATAGATAAGTAAGAACTACCAATCCTAATGGGACAGTCATGACTTGCCTAGCTGTTAAATGAAAATTCAGTCATTCAGACCCACGAACTGCTGTGTGGGAGAATTTGTGGTGGAATAATCTCATAAGGAAATACAGGCTTGGAAATCTTGTAGGAGCAGTTCTAGTCTGTCCTCTAGGATTACTATGACTTGGAACTGATCAATGTCAACAGAATTTTAGTTTGGGTGAAAGCAACTTTTTACAATATATTGTACTTGAATAAATGACACCACGTTTCAAACCACCAACTTTACAGCCATTAATTGAGGCCTTAACGGTTAGCACTCCACTGAGTCTTCCTGAAAGATATTCAGACTGTGGCAGTTACATGATCTCCTGTGAACCTGCGAAGGGGTGCAGTCTAGCCTGTCAATCAGGTCACGCCTTAATGACCTCATTTGGAGGTGCAAAGGAGATGAATAGCTCACTGAAGGCTAGATACACTCTCTCCCTGTGAGGCATTGTTGTTGACAAGCCACATGGAGCTATGCTAATGGCAGCCAGAACCTTGGAGCTGGAGGAGTCACGTGGAGGCCCACGCCAGCAGTAAGATGCTTCTAATGCCACTGGATCCACAAGACTTTCCACCCACTAACCTGTGATTTTCTTGCACCTGGCATTGTATCATGTATTGCATGAGTCTGAAGAGGAATTTACAGAATGGTATCAGACATATGGGCGAATATTGGCCTTATGGGTTTAATCTGCACTGGACTGGGGTGTTTTCTCAATATACCGTTGCTCTTTATATAAAGCTTTTTCCTATACACATAGGAGTGTCTATGAATTTGTTTCTCCAGTCCACCAGGACTAAAACA
This sequence comes from Tenrec ecaudatus, assembly GCF_050624435.1. Classification (NCBI taxonomy): domain Eukaryota; kingdom Metazoa; phylum Chordata; class Mammalia; order Afrosoricida; family Tenrecidae; genus Tenrec; species Tenrec ecaudatus. The sequence continues at coordinate 109,087 of NW_027458458.1, read as the reverse complement.
CTGACCTTCTCAAAATACACGCTGATCACCCCTGGAAAATTTCTACTCATTTGGTTGGTTGTTTTTCTCTCTATGAGAATGTTTTATTTTCTTACAATACAACTTTGAATTCACAGATATTAAGGGTAGGAACTGAATCATAAAAAGAAAACAAAACATAAATTCCCGTGTGAAATAGTGAGATGAAGAACCCTGGATCACAATAGAGATCCAGACTAGAAACTCCCTCTCCAAATGCACATGATCCAGAATCATTCCTTCTGTTCATGCCCTTACAGAGCCCTGCAACACAGCTCCCTCCCTGCATAGGAGGTTTGTGTCTGTACTCACTTTGATTTCTCTCTGTGTTTCTTCCCCACCATTATACATGGACGTGTGATTGACTTTTAGACTGTCCTTTCGCTGATACGGTGTGTTCTTGGCAATGTCTCTGGAGATGGTAAACCAGCTTTCATGGAATCTGTACAATATGTGATATCAACAGTACTAATAAGACACCCTGCAGGCCTGGAACTTGGCTCATACAGGTCATGGAAAAGTTACTAAATGTAAATCCAGAGTTTGCACATTAGAATCTCAAAAATGTCTTATGCTCCCTCAAGTTTCCTTCAGACTCAACCAGTTGCACATTGCAATTGCCATTTTCAAACAAAATATATGCCGGTCATGAAAGCGATCACACATGTCAACTGTGTGCAACTCATACCCACTCACACACACTTGCTCTCAATAGCATTACTTATTAAAATAGCTGCCTGAAAAACCCAGCTTAGTACAGACTCCATGATGATTCTGTGTTCATACAAACTTCAGAACAGCGACTCTTGTAGATTATGGTACTGAGGATCTTCTCCAAGAACTGTTTTGTTGGGATTGGGGTGTTTTTTTTTATCAGCATAAGGAGGGCCTTTATTTGCATATGCTTCTCCTGAAGAGAATGAGCCTGATTCACAGATAAAGCAGTCACAAAACCCCATGCTTCAATCCCTGAGCGTTTCACCTCTGAGAGTTTCCCCAAGAAGAGGAAGAAACTGACATATTGGCAATGAGGCCTATTTTCCCAGGTGTATTAAATCAGAATAAGAGCTAAATTTGAGTAAATACATCATGAGACTATATCCAATGGACTATGTGCAGATTTGCATGTGAGTGGTAACTTTGTAATAAAGTTTAAAAGGGGTCAATCTGAGATGAGAATGTTGGCTGCTTCCTCATAGAACACATTCCCTTCCGTGACTTCTCCATTCTTCAAGAACAAGGCCTATTCTTTCAGGCCACAGAAAGTGATAAAGAAGATGGTTGAGGAGGGAGACACAAATTAAGTTTGAGAACAGCTTTGGGAATAAAGGCAGTAGTCCTCTCCTCTCAGGGACTTATATCTTTCTAAGATACTCAGAACAAAACCAAGAGCATTTAAATTGTCAGATACACATTTTCTCTCTGCAATAGATTATGTAAAATTAGATATTCAAATATTTGAAGGTCAGCTAAATCTAGAAATCTCATTGAATTCAGCCAAAAATAGCTCCCATTCAATGCGTGCTGTAAATAGGAGTGGCTTTTGTAAGTCACTAAGAAGGAAGAACTTTTCTTTGACAACTACACTCCTACATCTACTCAAGAGTTATTCTAGTGTGGAAAGAGTACATGCAACACTAAAAAAATTACCTTTGACACAGGAAGACATGTAGTATCCACAAAGTCATCATTAATAAAGTTATTGACACCTAATCTTACATTTCATACAGGATCTTATACCAAAATAGCTGAAATTCTTCACTTAAGGTTGTGTGTCAATGGATACTGGGAATGTTACCGGTATCAAACAACAAAATACTAGCAAAGCCACTAGGAGGAGGATGAGCTCATTAATAGGACAAATGTGGACCCTCTGGGTGAAACCAGAAGGAGTGGCCGACATTCTTTGGGGCTGTGAAGGTGAAGATACAACATCCAGCATGAAGAACTGAATGATCCCGTTTGGCCCTAAGCTCTCCCTGAATCCTGAATTTTCACAAAAAGTTAGTGTGTTTCCTGGACTATCATGGGCTGCAGGTTCTGAAGGATAGACTGATATAGGATATTAACACCCAGATATTAAAATGCAGTTGGCGAATTTATGTATTTTCAGATGGGATTCCAGAAAAGATACACACACACACACAGCCACAAAGGTTAGGAAAAACAACCAAAGCTGTCCTGACCCCTGAGATTTCCCCAAATGTTGGAAACTTGACTGAATAATTTGTGGTAGTAGAGCCCTGCGTTTGCACTCTACCCTGGGGTAAAAAAAAGGAAAACAAAAAAAGCAAAAATCAGCAACAACAAAAATTGTGTCATTTGAAGAAACAATTCAATATAAAATAGGCAGACTGCCTATCTTTTATTAAATTATTAGCTAGATGATTGCCAGAATTCCTCAGAGTGTGCTGAAAGAACATACTGTTAGACTTTCAGCCAATACTCAAACACTTAATAGATACCTTTACCCAGGCACCATTTTCCTGAAGTCTGATTGGAAAATATTTTATCTGAGCGTCTTGAGAACTCTGATGCAGGGACCGCTGGCAAAGTCATTTCCTGTCCTTAAAGGTTAAGAAGCGGATTGTTGCTGTGGGGCAGAATATAGTTTTGGTTACAATATAACTTTGAATTCACAGATGCCAGGAGTAGGCACAGAAGTATTATTTTTTAAATTAGAGATTTCCCACAAGGAACTGAGATTTCTGAGAATCCACATATAACCACAGGAAACCAGCCTTGAGCTCCAGCTGCTCCTGGGTCTGAGTCCTGTGCTTTGTGGTTCCTGCGCACCCCCTGGAGACCAATATCCTCCCACCAGGGGAAGTTTGTGTCCGGGCTCTCACTGACTTCCCCTCACTGTGTCTCTTGCACAGTAATGCATGGCTGTGTCTTCGGCTTTCAGGCTGTTCATCTGCAGATACAGCGTGTTCTTGGCGTTGTCTCTGGAGATGGTTAATTGGCCCTTTACTGAATCTGTATAGTATGTACTAACACCAGTACTAATGCCTGCGACCCACTGCAGGCCCTTCCCTGGATACTGGCGGGCCCAGCTCATCCATGGTCACTGAAGGTGAATCCAGAAGCTGCACAAGAGAGTCTCAAAGACTCTCCAGGCTTTCTCAGATCGCCCACAGACTACACCAGGTGCACCTCACACTGAACACCTGCAAACAGACACTCTGATTAGATGACTTACATACAAACACATGCACTCACAATTATACACACACACAGCAAGCTCTACAATGATTACCATGTAAAATGGCCAAAATGAAAGCCACGTTTGGTACCAAATTCATTATGTGTCCTCTGGACTAGCTCTTGCTTTCAAAATATTAACAGCAGAGACCCCAGAAACGGGTACTGTCCTCTGAGAAGTCCCACATCAGGGCCTGTGGTTGTTTTATCAGCAGGCAGAGAGCTGCATTTGCATGTCCCCTGATATTTAGAAGCAGATGAGTAGAGAATATGGACAAGAGTTCTCCCTCAGACTGAACGAGCACTCCCAACAGAAAACAGCTCTTAAGCAGGTTGTTTATCAAGCATTGCTTTAATTGTTATCAATTATCAATCTTTTTAAAAAATAGTTTTCAATTTGTAAACTTTATATTACATACATAACAAACTTTCTAATTGAGTGGTATGAGCATTCACAATGCATCCTCTCTGATTCCCCTTATGGTGTGGATTCACATGATGATAGTGGACCGTTCTATTACCTGTTTCTTGTGTGGGAACCTTACTGATTTTCTTTCCTTCTAAGCATTTCCATATTTCAGTGATATTTGTACAGTGTGGACAGGAAGTTCTTCATAAAGCATGTCCACAAAACATGCAGAATGGTGTCTCCTCTCCGGTTTCTGATCTGAGAGATTCCAGTCCTCCTGCTTTTGTGATAATCAGGAAACCTGGCTATTTATCACTTTTCTTCATCTTCTAAAAGAGTCAGTTTTCATATAATCAGCTTACTGGTTGTGTTCCTGTTATTTCATTTATCTTGGTTACTTTTTTATTGTCTCTCCCAGGCCCGTGCTACCTATGCCATGGATATTACCTATGCATACTCACCTTTTTCTAGTTCCATTAGTTGGAAACTGAAGTAATCAATCTCAGAGTTTTACTTCTACACTATACAACTGTGTGTTGCTATGAATTCCTCATTAAGTTCTCTTCAGATGAACCCCACGGTTTGTTGTCTTGTGATTTCATTTAATCCAGTACAGCCATCTAGGATGTGAAAATCATTAAACACATGTTCATGACACAAATAATATAGTATATATCCATATATTCATCACTCACACTCACTGCCATGAGCCAGTGCAGACTCATCATGACCCTATAGACAGCGTAGAATTGTTCTTGAGCACTTCTGAAACTGTAACTCTTTAGGGAGAAGAAAGCCCTGTTTTTCTACTGTGGAACAGCTAGTACTTAAGAACTCCTGAAATTTCAGGTCGCAGCTTAATGAGTAACCAAAACACCACCAGGATTCATTTATGCATACATATATTTAAATGTGTTTATGCATACAACATATAAATGAATGAATATTGAAATTGATGTGGTGTTTTGTAATATTTAGGAAGACAAAATTCTCAGAGAAAATGTTTTGGAGGGAAAGGAAACCCTAGATACTAAGAGGAAGCTCCTTGCTCCCATGCCTCCCCCATTGCCCTTGCCCAGAAGTCTGGCTCCTGTGCTCTGTGCAGCTCATGTGATCCCTATAGACTAAGGTCATTATTACAGGGAAGGTTGTGCCTGGATGGCACTGAGTCCTCTCACTGTTCCTCTCACACAGTAATGGACAGCTGTGCCCTCAGTGGTCATTGCGCTCAGCTGCGGGGAGAACTGCTTGGTGGATATGCTTTTGGCGCTTGAGAGTCAGCTGCATTAAGGCAGGTAATTGTTTCCTGATGCTCAAACATATTGATAACATGTGCTGCAAACTTTTCTGCTGGTTGTGGTGGATTCAGGTCCAGAAATATGGAGCCACAAGAGACAGCAAATCTTAGGGAGAGGATTTGTGAGGGATTCATCACTCCTGGGCTCAAATCCTGATGCTGTACCTGTCACAGGGCACCCAGGACAGGGAGGAAAAAAATCCATGCTGACAACTAATGTAAGTCTCTTTTATGTTAACCCATTTTTGGAGTCTCTTGCTATTACGAGAGACATAACTTCCAGGCCAAAGAATATATGAAAGAAAATAAAAACTTGCGGACAGGTTATACAGTTTCTGGAGAATTGTGACCAGTGTGGTGCCTTTCACCATGTTTTGAACTTTAACCTGGAAATTGAAGGAGTGATCTGCATGTTAGAGCCCAAGGAGAACAAAGTAGAGATACTTTCAATCTTTTCTCAAAAAACCGAAAAGAGAGTCTAATGTCTTCATCTTCTCTGGAATTGGCTTCCATTTATTGAGAACTCAAGTTCCTTACACCAGAGTGGAGAAAATGTCTGGACACAGAAAGCTTAGAGAGTGTTAAGAAATTCTGATTTCATTAACCCCCAGCTGACAGTGGATATTACTTCTACTGTGTTCTCTCATTTCTCTGAATAGTCTCTTGAAAATTCAGTCCTCTTTCTTTAGCCTAACATGTAAATTAGCACTAGTTGTGATGGTGGACATGTACAGAGTTTTGAGATGCAAATGGGCAAAGGACATGAATAGATACTTGACTAAAGGGGACATTCAATTTGCAAAGATACACATACAAATATGTTAATTCCCATTACTCATTGGTGGTGTTATTGTTTATTTGGTTGACTTTGTTTTTGAGATCTTTTCTTGGAATGGTTACAGAATACCTGGCCATATTTTCTGGAAAACATTTTAAGCACTTTCACGGAATATTTTTTCTAAAACATATATGTTTAATACAACCTGTAGTGTGGTTTGTTTGTTTTTTCCATGAATTTTCATTGTGTATCACAGTAATACAGAATCATTGAAAGCTGTAGTAGTTTCTCTGTGCAACACGCTGTTCTGAGCAAATAACCTGAGAAGCTGTACTAACTGAAAACTATGACATCAAGATTGAAGGAAGCCAGGTTCATAATCCGGCACATGCAAATGACATAAAACTACATGTTGTAAGACAATATGACTTGTAGAACTTACTGATAAAGAGCAGGGATTACTGCCTTCACTTTAGATTAAAATTCAATGTAAAGAAAATTAAACTCCCTAATATGGGACCAATGGAAAGTATCAGGATAAATGGGGATAATATTGAAATTTGGAAGAAGTTCATCTCTCTTGGATCTACAATCAATATTCATGGAAGCTTGACTCAATCAACTGCTGCATTTAGTTGAGGAAACCTGCTGCACAGACCTCGTCAAAGGTGAAGAGCAAGGAAGTCTCTTTGAAGACTCAGATGTACCTGGCCCAAATTATGAGGTTTCCAATTGTCTCATGTGCATGTCAAAGTCGGACAATGAATGAAAAGGATGAAAGATCAAACGATGTACCTGAATTATGGTACTGGAGAATAATTTGATGGTAGGATGGACCACCAGAAGAACAAACAATTGTATATTGAATGATGTGCAATGCTTAATAGAAAGAAGGGAGGAGGTGATTACTTCATCTCAAGTACTTCGGACATTTGTTAGGAAAATCAGAACTTGGATAAGGACCTAATGCTTTATGAAACATAAGGTTATTAAAAAAGGTAACTTTTAACAAGCTAGATTGGCACAGTAACTGCAAAAAAGGCCTCATACATCACAACTGTGAGAATGAAGCAAGACCTACGCTTCATTCTGTTTTCTCTAGTGTTGCTGTGGGTCCAAATTTATTTGATAGGACTTAAAACAGCAAAATGCAAGGTCAATGACAAACATTGAACTCAATGCAGAGTAAGTGAAGGCATTCACCTTTCAAATTGGAATCAGATAAGGCTATCATTAAATACCAATCTTAATTCGTATTGTGCTGAAACTGTGGTAGTTAAATAATCTGGTGTCAGCTTGAGAATATTGAAAGTGAAGGGGTGGAATTTAGCCTGTCAATCGGGTCACAGCTTGATGACCTCATTTGGTAATGCTATGGAAATAAATAGCTTGCTGGAGGAGGGATACACACTCACTCTAGTTGTGGGATACAAAATGCCCCCCAGCTTTGTCTCACACAAATTTCTGACAAACAGAGGTTATTTGAAAGCTCATGGTGGGAGGTCAGATGCTTAGACATATTCCTCCTGCAGGCATCTGTTCCACTCTAGGTGGGGTACCCACCCAACTGTTAATGGTTTCCATGGAGAGCCAGGAAACAGGTCAAACCTGCTTGGTGACATACAAAGTTAGGCTGCCATCCTGAATCTAGGATCCACCCATCTTATCACATGTAAACCCTTAATCCCTCCTCTTCCTATAGTGTATGTACCCCTATATCACCCCCCCTACCACTACTGTATTACCTATTCCACAACCCTTTTCTCTGATGTATGTCTTTACCTGTAATTCGGGGGCTTACATGCCCCACCCAAAAGAAGATATATAAGCCTGGGTTAACAATATAAAGCCCTCTCCCCTCACTCTCCCTGGCTCTCAGCTCTCCCTTCATCTCCCTCCATCCTTGCTCCCCTGTTCCCTTTCCCATTGTCCTCCTTCCTCTCCCCCTCTCTCCTGCCCTCCTGTCTCCCATCTCCACGTGGACCACCAAGTGGGGCTGAGGTGAGCATGCTACCAGGAAATGTGTCTGACTCCATTATTTCAATCTCTCTTCTAATCTCTCCGTATTCTCTAGGACTTTATTATAATCTTTATATATCTCAACTGTACTATTGTGCCTATCAAACCTGCAATTAGTTGTGGGAGGCTGACCTTTACCTCACACTCCCTGTGACACGTTCCTGCTGATAAGACACATGGAGCTACACTAGATTCCTGCAGCTGGAGGATCCTGTAGCATTGAGAGTTTCCATTGCCTCTGGATCCACAAGTCTTTCCACCTACTGGCCTGCGATCTTCCTGTATCCAGGGTCATTGCATGTGTTGCATGAGTCTGAAGCGGTATTTTTAGATTGGTATTGGACATATGGGTTAATATAGGACGTATGGACTTGGATAGGATGTTTTCTCAATATACAATTGCTCTTTTATGTAAAGGTCTTTCTTAAACAGATTTGAGTGTCTATGAGTTTGTTTCTCTAGTCCACCCTGACTAACACAAACTTTGAACAATAGCTATCAGTCAACAAATGAAAACCAAATGCATCCTAAATGGCAACAAAGAGGTAAAACTCTCTATAATTGCTGATGACAACTCTCTGTAATTGCTGATGATTTTCTAAACATAGAAAATCCAAAAGCCCTAGAAGAAAATTGTTGAAAGCTCTGAAAAGGAAATCAGAAAATAATATCATTTACAATAGCTACCTAAAAGATAAAATAAATGGAATAAACCTAAGAGAACCAAAGTCTTGTAGAAAGAAGTCTATAAGAAAAACACTACTCCAAGTTACCAAAAGAAATGCAAATAATGAGACTAATGGACCATGTTCATGAAGCAGAAGGCTCAGCTTTGTGAAAATAACACACTCTAAGCAATCTATAATTATAATGCAATTACCATTATAATTAACTTCTGACCAAGATCCCAGTGTCTATCTTCAAGGACATGGAAATTACTGACCATATTTTAAAAGAAATGGGAGGAGATGAGTCACTCAGGGTTCAGTGTAGCAACAATGAAAATCAAAACCTTCCTCTAGTGCTTGAACGCTTCCTCCCCTCAATTCTCATGATCCCAATTCTGCCTTGGGGACCTGGTTAGACCAGAGGATGCACAGCGGTGCAGTAAGGATCTGGAAACAGGGAATCTAGGACGGATGAACCCCTTAGGACCAGCGGTGAGAGTGGCGACACCTGGAGGGAAGGGGGTATAGAAAGGGAGAACCGATCTAGGGGATCTACATGTAACCTCCTCTCTGGGTGATGGGAAACGGGAAGGAAGGTGAGGGGAGAGACCGGACAGTGTAAGATAAGATAAAATAATAATTTATAAACTATTAAGGGTTCATGGGGGAGGGGGGAGAAAAGAGGGAGGGGTAGGGGAAAAAGGAAAATGAGATGATTCCAGGAACCCAAGTGGAAGGCGAATTTTGAGAATGATGAGGGCAATGAATGTATAAGGATGCTTTACTCATTTGATGTATGTATGGATTGTGATAAGAGTTGTATGAGCCCCAATAAAATGATTTATTAAAAATTACTCTTCAACTTAAAAAAATGAAACAAATCCATCATAAAAAGGCCAAAACTACACAGACACTCCATACCTAGGAGATCCAGTGGTGTTGTAGATTACAAAATAGACTACTATTTGCAAGTTCTGCAGTTCAAGACCATCATCTAATCCTCAGGAGAAAGACAAAGCTTTCTGATCATGGAAGGTTTTACAGTCTCAGAAATCCAAAGGGGCAATGATGGTTTGTCCTGTACAGTTTCTATGAATCTTAATTGATTCAACAGCAGTTAAGTTGGGTGTTTGGGGGTGGGGGGACAATCCCTATAACTGCACCTGAGATTGACCTATGGGAAAACGGACAATCACAGTTTAAGTGGATCATCGCTAGACTTGTCTCTGAGTCCCTAAGACAGTCTTCTCTGGAAATGTCCACCTGGAAAAAAAATCACTCACTTGTGTCTCAGGTATTCTGGATGTGAATGAGCTAGTTTCTAGAGAATATACTAGAACAGATTGATCCATATATAAAGCCAAGGGTCACACAGCAGAATATGTTTCACAAATCCAGGCAGATGAACTACCTCAAGAAATGATTTCAAAATACTTTCCCTATGCAAATGAATGGATTGAAATTGAGGACACAACCTTGTATGAGTGTGCAAGATAAAAACAAATTTTAAAAAAATGTCCCCAAACAAAGCAACACACTCAGGGAATTAAAATAGAGATAAAATGACTCCAGGTGGGAATACACAGTTAAAATGGAGTCGGCATAAGTCTAAACATAGGACAAGCTGCTAGAAACTTCTTCAGAGGAAACAGAAATTTACCTTTGGGCAATAAATAAGCAGGAGCAGCTCCCACACTCCCCCGGCTTTGTAAAAATTAAAGAAACAACGCAAAATTCTTGAAGAGTGTATGTGGGAAGGGAGATCTTCCGTACTTGGCTCTTGCCCTTCTATCGAGACCAATACGCTTTCCCAAAGAAAGACTGGCCTTCACTTTGGCTGAGTTCCTGCTCACTGAACCCCATCTTTGTACAGCTGGGCCTGTCTCTTTCTCCTTTTACTTGCCACCTGCCAGACTGTTGACTGATAGCCACCAACCTGGGTCACCTCGCTTGAGGCCTCCAGTCCTGGAAGGACTTAGCCCAGCTACCTGGGAATGCCAATCATGTCTCAGTGCGCCGTGCGTGCGCTGGAATATCACTTCAACAACCTCAAGGGTGGGTGTACTCCCCGCAGACACCCTACTGGCTGGCAAGGAGCCAGGGCATTTCCAGACCTGGGTTCTCCCCCCGCCCCGCTCCCCGGGGAAAGTTACTGCACAGGTCACAACATTGGGCAAACCTCTGGAGGAAGCCCTAACGTTCTGTGCACCAGCTGCAACCACTCGCTTCCTGAATAGCGTTCACTTCTTCATAGCGAGAGAAGAAAGGGACCCGGGGCTCATCTTTGAGCTGAAGATGTTCCAGGAGTCTCGGGGAGGTGGCACACTGTATGGAGACAATGCAGGGGGCTTAGGAGAGACCTGCAAAGCGACTAATCGGGAACACAGACGCCCAAAGCCAGTCTGGGATCCCCCTTTCTCCAACAGGTTTCTCGCAAGGAATTCCAACCAATCCCCAAACAGGGGGATGGGACCAGTCTCTGGGACACCCTCCCACATCTCACCGTACAAGGGGAGAGGTACTGGATAAGAGGAGGTGAGGGGAGAAGGGTGCTTGCACCCGAGCCAGGCTGCTGTGTGCGGCAAGGTCACCCCAACTGGTCACCAACACGACCCCAACGTGGGCGCGCCGACTACACAGAGCTCAGGCTGCAACACTTCTCTGGCTCCACACCGTGCACAGCAAGTAGGAACCTAGCTATGACCCTCACTTCCGGCTAGGACACTGCCACTTCTGTCCTGTCTCAGCGTGACCCGGAATAGGAGAAGCATAGTCATGGGTGTGATTGGGAAACACATAAGTGAAAATTCAGTCAGGACAGACTTCATTAAGCACAGATATTCAGGAAAATATGGATGTGGTAGAGGTTGATATGGATGTGGCAGAGACATCAAAAACAGTAGTTCCTGGTGCTTAAATTCCCACCAACGTATCTGAACGTTTGTTCTTCATAACACTGACCATACAGGAAATAATTCAGATGAGTTGGAAATAATGCAATGTGTAGGTCTTAGTGGGGAAAAACCCCCCCCCCACCAGATTCTTATCCTGAAAAACGGTTAGATTAGTATTACATGTATGATCAAAGTCACATATCCCATACAGCACTGAGCTAAAAGCACCAACCTGTGACATTCAGTATCCACATCGGAAAAGGTGACGCCTGAGTCACTGTGATAGTGGGTCAGGATGTCATTCTCTTACAACCAGAATCTCACAGCTGTGCTCAGGGCCTCATAAAACAATTAAGAATACACTTCTACCATATCGACACATTTGTATACAAAATAAACTGAATATGTTCTTCAGCTCTTGGATAGTCGAGTACATTTTAACTTCCAGGTGGTGCTTATACATGTCTGAGACTGAGAAAATCAACCACTGCATCACCTGTCTAGTTTTGGACTATTGTCTATAAGGACACTACTTGCTGTGGTAAAGATGAAACATGTTCTATAAAATGTAAAACACAAAAGCCTAAGGAGCTGTTTCTCTGCTCTCTGTGGTTCTATGAGTCAGAATTCACACAACAGCTCTGACTTTATTGTTCTTCTTTTAAATGTATTTTCTTATTCCATATATGTAAAACCTTTAGAGTTTTGTGTATTTGCAAACCGGAGGCAAAAACAAGAGATATATCACTTCAACCATGGAGCTTGGTAAACAAGAGGAAAACTTTTTAGATTGAAAGAGGCTGAGACAATGGGCTCAAATATAAGAACAATTATGAGGACGGTTTAGGGCAAGCCAGTGTTTCTCCCTGTGGTGATATGGTCACTATGATTTGGAACTAACTTAGTGACACCTAACAACCTCTCTTGTACAGGGACTGTATGTACAATAAGTACTGAAATGTTAGAGTGTTTCTTTTTAAAATAAGCAGTAAAGTAATAATCATTCCAGAATCTTGTTGAAAAAAAATATAATCATGGTTTTAATATGTATACCTGCAATATGAATCAATAGTAAAGGACAAAATTGAATAAATATAGATTTGTACAAGAAACCTTTTTATTAATGCATGAGAAACTTTAAAAGAAAATTTTATGACTACAGAGAATATGGGGTAAAATTATTTATAAAATACACTCTACAACAGAATATATTATACTAATATTTTAACAATAAAGGAACATATTTGATGATTACATAACTATTGGTTTAGGTGAGTGAGTAGATCATACATCAGACCAGTTTATCTTTACATTTGTGGAAATGGGATGGATTGAGTTAGAGAGCGCCTATCCCTGACTTTGAGTTCATATTTCAACTTGATTAAGTGGGATTATTACCAGGGATACAAGAATGTTTCGATATTAGAAAAAATTAATGTAACCAACCACATAAATAGGACAAATAATAAGAACCATATCATATTAATAGATGCGTAAAAGGCATTTGACAATATCTACTACCTATTCCTGATAAAAACCCTCAATAACATAGAAATAGAAAGGAGAGACCTCAACACATGAAATATATTAAAGGAAACATTCTGTGTAGGACAATTAGTTGACTGTAACTTGGTCAAAATAGACACTTGTTCACATAGAAAGGTTTCATAAAAACCTATGTGAACATAAGAACCCACAGATTGGGGGGAAATAAATCTTAAGCAGTGCTGGGAGAGAGAGAGAGCAAGGGAGGAGAAGAAGACAACAGGATAACTGGCATTTTCAGGGATTCCCCATCTTGATGCTCACCTGATCATACACAGGGAGCAGAGCCTGAAGCACAGGGAGCAGAGCCTGAAATCAGTGTCTGAGTTTCAGAGGCGTCCAGGTGAAAAGCAGGAGAGATGTGGTCAGGTAGAGCAGATGGCAGCAGATGCTGTCAAGTGTGTGTCTCTGTGGCCCTAGCTGCTGGAGTGTCTCTTGGGGAAATTCCCACTTGGGAAGCATGCCTTCCACCCATCACTTTTCTTTCAGTTTGTCTTTGTGCCTGGACTTGTGTGGTGTTGGGATTCAAATGCAAACGCTTTTCAAATGCAAGCTGGGCCACCCAAAGTGCTCAGATTTCAGCAGGGCTTCCAGACTAAGAAGAAACTACTAAGAATGAATCCTTTGCCTTGCCAGGCCCTGAGCCTCACCTCCAGGAACCTCCCTCCACGACACCCTCATTACCTCCAGGCCCCGCCCCTTCCCACAGAGACCACCCCACCCCCTCCCCAGGTGATAGTTTCCTGCTGAACCCATTTCCTCTGAGTGAGAAGGATCCAAGAGTGCGGCCCAAGAGCTTCTGTGGGTGAGTTTCTGTGTTTCTGTGCTGATCCCTGGCGCGGAATCCCCTGCAGGCCTGGAGTCCCAGCTGTGTCCGGGTTCCCGTGGACGTTACACTTCCCGCAGCCCATACAACAGTGTTCCAGGTCGCCGCGACCCCCTGGGACATTTCCAGTTAAATCCTTATTGAATTGGTTGCAGGCCTTTGCCTTCGGGCGCGGGAATACTCTGGCCGCTTTTTCTGCTCAGAGCTCCTCCGTCCAGAAAGGCGCGATTGCGTGTTTTTTTTTGGTTTTTTTTTTTGGCGGGGGGGGGGGGGGGGTTGCCTGGGGCCTGTCCCTTCGTGTCAGGTCGCGGGCATGAGAGCATGGGGACCCCAGAGTGGCCTTTACTGAAAGGAGAGGCAGCCTTGCAGTCATCAGGCCACCCCACTGATGACCGAGGTCTGTATTAGAGCTTAACTTCTCAGCACCCTGCTTTGCAAAGGGGTACCAGAGCAGTGACAGCCCCAAATCCCCGCACAGATCTGGTCCTTGCATAGATTGCAGAGCCCCACATGGAGTGAGCCTCTATTGAGTGGTTTCTGCCCAGGAACCAAGGTAGTAGGTAATCTGACCCTCAGGCTTTGCAGGGTGGCTTTGCTTCACCTCTGCAGGCAGCCCATGGAGAAGCAGTTTCTCTTGGAGGTTTGCCTGAGTGTGTGTCCTTGATGGAGGTCACCAAACTGGAGACAGTCCAGGGGACTCCTAGTCAGGAGCCACTTGCTTTTAGCCTTTCCCTGACTGCATTGGTCAGGAGGCCCTGGACCCATTTTGTAAGCCTGCTATCTAAGGATGGAATGTCTGCCATTGAGATGCATGCTTTTGTGAGTTTCCTTTGCCCCGCCCCTCCCCCACACCCTCTTTGGCTCACATCTCAGTTGTGAACCTTGGAAGCCATTTCCACCTCCTGTTGGTGGCTTCCTTCATTCAGATGATGTGTTTGTGCCCTTGTGCTGTCTTTGTCTCATAAGATTTAATAGATGTTCTCTTTAAACTATATTTAAAACGCGGTCTCCTTTTTACTCTACTGCATGTTCTTAACCATTTCTGCCCATCAAAAACTAGCTTGTGCTCTGATTTGGACTACAAAAGGAACTCCAATCTCAAATATAATTTACGGAGAACATTTATTAATTATTAAAAGAGACAAAGAGAATACAAAGACGCGGACCCATCACCGGATGGAGATCATAGTGCAGTTCAGGGAAACAGTCAAGTCGGGAATCGAATGAAATAAGATTGCAACAGAGGAAACGGTCACACGTTTCTGATTGGTGGAGCATCAGTACAGCATGTTATAAATGGGACTACAGAAGCAGGGACAGGACTGTAACTGAGCCACCTTCATTGCCAGATAGAGCATTTTACAAGATTGTTCCAAGTCCTTCTGACCCAGGCAGTCAGGGCTCAACTGCTAAGGCATTTTGGGCTCCTGACTATAGGACCCTCTGCATTACCTGGAGATCAGTGAATGGTGTTCACCTTCCCAGTTCCTCTGTCCCTGGGCCAATTTAATCTATTTCCTTGCTTGATGATCAGAAAGAATTCAATGGAGGCTTAATCTACAGCCATCTATCCTATAGCGCTTTACTCACTGGAGTGCTAAGACTTTAATCTCTAATACAGCTCCTGAGATTTGTGTCTGCGGATGCTGGACTTTTCCACTTGGAGTGTGAAGAGCCCCAGGGGGGGATGTTTCCCCTATAAGCCTCATCTCAGAGATTGGTTGCATTGATGGCTCATCTCTCTTTAAACTGCCACTTTCCCCCCTGCCGCCACCCTCTTATGATCCTTCTTGGCTCTTAGAGCTTGCTGGCCCAGATTTAATATCCACTCATATTTTTAATAGGGAGTTTTGGTTTCCTTTTACATCCTTTTGATTTGCAGGACCCAGCAATTATTTTACTTACTTATTTTCAAGTCATTTTATATATTAATGTGGAGAAATAATAGGTCTTCCCCTGTAGTGTTTCAGTTTTGAAAATCCACAGGGCAGTTCTACTCTGTCCTCGGGGGTCACTGTGAGTCAGAATTGATGTAAGTTAGTGGCACATGTGGTCAAGGTCAGCACTTTTTGGTAATTTCAGTTATTTTATTTTCACAGTGACATAGATTGAAATCCATCATTTATCCTACTGGATACAGAAAGCGTTTGAAATATCCTGATGTTTATTAATTAACCAGATGAATTTAGCTTCTATATTTTCCAGCTTATGCTTGAGTTGGTCCCCATCCTCCCCAACCCCCTCTCCCCACATGATTTATTTTGAAATCATTAATAGTGGACATACATCCACATCCTAATGGCTGCATACTGTGACTGAACGACCCTAAGTCTCATTTGCTAACCTGCTGACACTCGCCTCTATATTTCCATTGCTTCAGCTTGCTATTTCTGCATTGGTCCCCGGACCCACCAGATTCAAAATGTTAGTGGGCTGCTGCCCATGCCCATGTTGGATATCAGCAGGAAGTTCCCTAGCTGCTCCACCCCCCTTAGTCAGCGTGTACAGTTGTGATCGGAGGAGAAAAGTATTCCCGACCGTTCCTGGTTTCTTGCTGTATAAACCAGAGTTCAAGTAGTGCGCTTGGGGCCAGATGGATTGAGCGCCAGCTGTTTCCTGGCGGCCAGCTCCAGTGAAGCTTTGCATTTGATCCTTTTCCCTGTGGCCCTGATTAATCTTTTGATTTACTTTTTTTTCATATGTTAGCTCTTCAATTTGTTTGCATTTTCTGTTCAAGAACAGAGTCCTACTAATAGCTCTTCCTTTTAAAATTTGTGTCATGATTATTTCTAATAGAAGGCAACCTCCAGATATATAACTGTTATATATAGTAAGATAGCATGTTATTTTCTCTGTGCCCCACTGCATGGTAATGCTTGAATGTTCTAGCCTTTTATCCACGCGTTCTTGATAAGAGGCTTGTTTTGTCCACTGCGCTACAGTGGATTCTGTGAGTGATGTCACAGCACCTTCCACTCCTCGTTGGGGTTTCTAGGCTATAATCATGCGTTACCAGATGGCCACTTCATGGAGCTGCCAGTCCTTTAACCACTGGAGCAGTGGGGCTTCTTCACGGACTAATTTAGATGGGCCACACTGACATGTTATTCATTGCAGACATGGTGATTCTTAATGGGAATTATATTTGTTTTTGATTTAGTCATAATTTCAATGTAATATCCATGTGTATACATAGACAAGAATATGTGATCATGTTCAATTTCCCCTTTGGTTAGGTGTCATGGAGTTAGTTCCATCTCATGGCTATGTCATGTGTTATAGAGCAGAACTGTTCCATAGTTTTTCTGGAGCATCATGTTTGTGGAAGCAGATCTCCTGTTCTTCCACAGTAATGCGGGCTGTTTACCCCCATCAAGCCTCAGGGGAACAGTCTAGTGCAAGCTGTTTGTGCCACCTAGAAACTTTGTCCCACCCCCCAAAACAAACTCACTGCCACACAGTCAATTCTGACTCATAGTGTTCCTCCATAGGTATCTGATAACAAAATCTATACAGAAGCAACCAGCCTCATTTTCCTTTTGCAGATGTGCTGGTGAGGTTGAACTGCCAGCCTGCAGAGTAGCAAATGATACCAGAATTCATTTTTCCCCCAAAGGAATGAACCAAATCAAGCATCTGCCATCAAACCCACACCAACTCCTGGGGACTCCATGTGAGTCAGAGTGCAGGGATGTTGCCGAGGGGTTTCAGTGACTGGTTTCTCAAGTGCATCACCCAGGCTTTCTTCCCTGGAGACTGAGTAGACACAAACTTCCAGCCTTTCCATGAACACCTATCCATGGTAACCATTATCATGCTCAGGGACATAAAAAACTAAGCAAGACACACATGTGTGTATGTACACACATGCCAGAACCTATGAAACCTGGCAATCTATCAAAGAAGGAAAATTCAAAACTACAAGGAGATTGAGTTTCTAACTATAACATGAAAAACCACACAGTTGAATTTGTAAAATTTGCAGGACCCAGAAAAATAAAGTCATTCTGTAAATTTTCAGCTCTCAAGTTTTTATGTGTATCGTACATATATACGGTAACCTAACTGGTCTCTTTACCATAGATAGAGAATAAAATTAATATCAGCTTTAATAGATCTTTAAGAGAGATGCTGTATATAAATAGCTTAGTATTCTTTCTGAATTATCATGGAAGATGAACAGGGATCCTAAATACTTTTAAGATGTACAATATTTGAGGAATTAAAAAAGATTTATGACATTATTCTATTTAGCATAATTTTGCACTGTTTAGCATAATCTATTAGGAAAAGATATGCAGTAGCTTCCAAATGGAAAAATTCCATTATTTTTATTCCATTTTCCCATGGCCTTTTTCAAAAACCCCTTGTGCATTCATGGCATGAAGGATTGGCTACCAATGAGCTCCTTGTATCTCAATTAAGTAATACTTGTTAAATATCAATCATTTTGCCTACCATTGGGTTCCATATGGTGACCGTATGTGGTTTCAGAGTAAAACTATGCTCCGTAAGATTTTCATTGGCTAACTTCAGAAGTTGTTGATTTCTTCTAAGGTTGCCTTCAGTCTCTAATCATTTGTTTGGTAGCTGAGCACTCTGTTGCTCACACTACCCAGGGACTCCATTTAGGGACCTGCATCTTGAAGTGTGAGTGCTTGCAGGCAGAGCCCTGTGTAGCCTGATGTGTCAGGAATTAGCTTCCCTTACAAATTGGTGGGCCTTTCTGGAGCTGCTTTTCTTTTTCTGTAGGTCTTTCATGAGTTCCTGTAATGATACTTTATTGTATGTGGGACACGTGAACAAAGGAGTCCTTTTGTCCAGTGGGTTAAATATTGGGCTGCTGACTGCAAGGGCAGCTGTGCACACTCACCAGAAATGTGCAGAGAAGATGAGTCTGCCTGCTCCACTAAAGATGTGCAGGCGTGGGAGTCCTACAGGGAGTTCTGCTCTGTGATAGCTCTGCTGTGAGTTGGACCAGATGTGGTGGCAGGGAGTTATGTGCGGACAATGCCAACCCTTGTTCTTGACCCCTTATTAGCTATTTGAGGCTAAATGCAATTTGATTCACATTTTTTGTGGACTCTTGTGAAGTGCAAAAAATAGAATATTTTTTGTTGACAGTTTTGGGAACTGATATATTAGTGGAGGAGAGTTTTTTGGAACATGCTATTTTTTTTAATCATTTACGTTGGGCTCAGACAACTCTTATCACTATCCATACATCCATCCACTGTGTCCGATGTCTCCCTTCACCCACTTTTCTGTTGTTCATCCCCCATTTGTCTTTAGTGATCTTATAGGGAAAGTGAGCACACAATGGTATGAAATTTTGGAACATGCTACTTTTTTATTGATTTCAATCTTTTTGCATTTCTTCATTGAAATCCCAACGACACACCTTTCTGACTTCCTTTATCCTTATAAAAATGTATTTGTTCAACCTGGGCTTTGACTATCCTTAAAACATAGCAAGTACATTTCGTCCTAATACCCTGTGGTCTGGTATTTTCTCCTCTAGGAACAAACTCTTTTGGACTACCCATTAGTTAATCCCATCACATCCTTCAAATCACTGTTTTCAATGAACGCAATTGATTAGACTACTAAGGGCAGATAAGGAAAACCACTTGTAAACAAAAGGGCCCCATAGGCAGGTACACAGAATGATTTCACAATGAAATCAGCTGAGAGAGTACCTGTTTTCACCGCCCCTCTGTATTGAGGACAGATGTTTGCTCTGGGTCCTAACTAGAGTAATTAATTAGAGGCATTTAAAAGGATGCTTTTCTTGTTGTTAGTTACCATCTAGTTTTCTCCAATTTATTACAACACTGTGCACCCATGGTGATGTAGTGTGCTATGCGTTGGGTTGGTACCCACATGTTCAGCCATTCAAAACCGCTCACTGGTCCACAGTAGAAGATGAGGCTTTCTACTCCCTTAAAGAGTTGCAGTTTCAGAAACGCGCAGGCCCTGTTCTACTCTGCTCTGTGGGGATGCTTTGAGTCAGAATTGACTCAATGACAGTAATTTTTTTTAAAAATGTACACCAGAAAGAAAAACATGCCCTGTGACCTCCGTACTCTGACTTCAACATGGTCAGCTTTTATCTCTGAGACTGGAATGGTGACTTTGAGCTCTTCACATATTGGTCATAAACCTGAACGTCCTCATTTGCATTTCTTTTAACTATTGCCTCTTTTGTTTTACTTTCTTGCTGGTGCTTCTTCATGCTCCACTTATTTTCCAGTGTGGGAAGTTCCATGAATGCTTATTGCTAACGAGCTTTTCATTTAGTGGCTGACCATGGAGCTTCCCTCTCCGGCCCCTGAAGACCTGGGTGCTCTTTGACTCCTTAGCCTGTATGTTTGAGAAACGGAAATCGAACTGAGCATTTGCAAATTCATCACAGAACCTTCCCATGTTGTTAGAATTTCCTTATCATGCCAGGGTTCTCTGGCTAGTGTTTCCTAAAGTGATCATTTTATTTCTCCCTACACTAGCTCACGAAATGTAAATATGTATGTGTTAATGCTTAGACTCCACCTCTGTTGCATTTCTCATAAGAGTTATTATCATTTGGCCTTGTGCTTTTGTTCTTGTTATTTACTGTGGAGTGTTTTCAACTCATAGCCACCTCATGTGTGCAGGGTTGAACTGTTGGTTTTGGAATGGTGTGCCCTCTCAGAACACATTGGTCTGGTTTTGTTCTGATTTGCTCAATGGTTTTTTATTTGCTCAATCAATCTAATAATTTCTTATATGCAAGAGCCAGTTGTACGGCCCTGAGGTAAGCAGTATTGTCTGAGGGTCCTGGCTTTTCCAGGACAATGCGTTCCAGTTATCTGAATTGAATAGATTGTTTTCTTCGTCTCCTCTTTGTACTACACAGAAGATCCAGATCATCTCTGTAACTGATGACTGACAGAATAAAAAGCTCTGGGCATATGAACAGAAATGTAATTGCCAGGCATTTAGTTGTACACACATGGACCTGCATGCTGACCTGGTTCAACAAGTTTTCATTTGAGCAATACTGAAATTGTGAGTAATGTTGGTGACTTCAGCTCTATCCCATTGGGAGCAACATCTGCTTAAAAGTGAGTGACAAGAGGACTAAATGAGCCAATGTGGCCAAATCTTTTTGGAAATTGCCTCAGAATCGTGGTTGCTGAATAAATGCAGTGTTTTATCATGAACATGTTGTGTGAAAGAGGCCCTAGTGGTTCACTGGTTTAATCGATGCCGCTGGCCAGACCCTTTGTGGCTCCAGCATTCCAGGCCCATCAAGGGAGGCCAAGGAGGCTGCGTGGGCCCGTGAAGATTTACAGACTTGGAAACACTAGCGAGCAGTTCCACTCCCTGTTTTATGGTCAAAATGAGTTAAAATGTACTTGACCGCAGTCCATTTGGTTTTGGTTCATCATGAAGGAATGGGAAGGCTTTAAAACCCGGCACCCGATGCACTGCTGTGGATGAGATTTTGAAAGGCTTATTGGATCGACACTAGGTTACACTGTTGTAGCAGAATTGTGGAGTGACCGTGACAGCTCATGCGACTTTATGCCATAGCTAGTTGGCCATGCTGTGAAATCTTAGCATAAAGTGCAACCTTTTCTATGTTGTTGTTAGGTGGCTTCGTGTCCATTCCAGCCCCTAAAGCCCTCTATGTAACAGCGCGACACACTGCCCTGTCCTGCACCATCCTCACATGTTCCCACGTTGGAGCCATTGCGACAGCCCCTGTGTCGATCCATGTTGGCGAAGGCCTTTCTCTTCTTTGCCTCTCTCTCCCTCACCAAGCACCATGTCCTTCTCCAGGGACTGGTCTCTCCTGAAAAGATGCGGGAACAAAAGTATGACAAGTCATGGAGGCCAGTCCCACAGCTGAGAGAATGCTAGTGGTCATCATGTTCAGCTAGTCGTCCTTCCATGATCTGCAAATGTGAAAAAATCTTTAAAAATCTAAAATGTGAAAAACATCTCAAAGCCTGGTATGTAAGTCCTAGTATCCTAACAGTTTAACATTGAAATGCACTGAAGTTCAGTCAACTTATAAGAAAATTGGAACCTAAGTACATTTTCCCAATCAGCAAAAAGGACATGCTATTATGATACTGAATATATTGTGCTCTTTTGTCAGTATATCCTATGAGCTTAGTGTGTATTGATGTGCGTATCCAGTATTTTTTGAGGGGAGCAGTCCATAATAATTACATGACAGTAGCTTTGTCTCAGTGGGAAAATTTTCAAGATATCTGCATATATTCTTTTTTTTAATCATTATATTACAACTCATCACAATCCATACATCAATTGTGTAAAGCACATTTGCACATTCATTTCCATTATCAATCTCAAAGCATTTGCACTTCACTTAAGCCCCTGGCATCAGCTCCTCATTTTTGCCCCTCCCTCCCCACTACCCCCTCCCTTATGAACCCTTGATAACTTATAAATTATTATTTTGTCATATCTTATACTGTCCAAAATATCCCTTCACCCACTTTTCTGTTGTCAATCCCCCAGGGAGGAGGTTATATGTAGATCCTTGTAATCAGTTTGCTCTTTCCACCCCACCCTCCCTCCATCCTCCTGGTATCGCCACTCTCACCACTGGACCTGAATGGATCATCCACCTTGGATTCCTTGTTTCCATGTTCCTATCTGTACCAGTGTACAGAGGGTATCTATATTCTATTGTTACCTTTCACTCTTGCCCGGTTTCCCTTTTCAATAGCTTGTCCTATCTCATTGAAAATACAAAATACACAAGCGTGCAACTGCAGAGTGACTGGAAAGTAGGCGAGTAACATAGACACTCTATAGAAAATTTCATAATTCCCCAAATAATCATCTCTATCACCAGGTAACACGTCAGCTCTTGATCACGTAGAATTCTCCAAGAGGATACCATGACTCCAGGGCTTTGGGTCCCTACTTTGTTAGTTCATACCAGCAGCTCTCCAATGGCTAAGGAGGGGCGACAGGGAGAAGCACAAATTCTGCAGTGTTTCCTAGTTGTCATCTTCCTTTCACCCTGTGCTTCCTGTTCTGATAAATATTCTAATTTCAATCCTCCCTCCAATGGAAGAGAGGATATGAATTTGGAATCGAGGCTTTTATTTTTGATCATTCATCTGATTTATGTGTTCTGACTGTTCTCTATTCTGAAACAGCTAGATAGAAATAAGGCTGCAGTTGGTCACAGACAAACTGTACAGAGATAAACTCATTATGCTAGAAGCATGCAGTCCTTGGGATAACATGTAATCAGTGAGGGAGTGTGTCTAGTGCAGTGGTTCTCAACCTTCCTAATGCTGCAACCCTTTAATACAGTTCCTCATGTGTGCTCACCCCCCAACCAAAAAATTATTTTCATTACTGTAATTTTGCTACTGTTATGAACGGGAGAACCCTTTGAGAGGGTTGTTCAACCCCCAAAGGAGTTGCAACCCACAGGTTCAGAACAGCTGATCTAGTGGGTGAAGTGGGTTAGCTAAACCCTGATGGAAATCCTTAGAGCAAGACCCCTGTGTCTAATGCCCATGTGAAGTCTCTGTTTCCCCAGGACTGTCTTCTTCATCCTTTCACATAGTGGAATGCATGGTACCTTGCCAAGCCAGAATATACGGGATGTTTTAGGACACTGTGGCTGTTGAGGAGGTGGCTCTGAATTTCTCCGAGGAAGAATGGGCATTGCTGGACCTTTCTGAGAGGAAACTATAGAGACACGGGATGATGGAAACTTTTAGAAACCTGGCCTCAGTAGGTATGAATATTTTCATTAAAAACGGAAAGATGTGTGCGTGCGTGTGTATATGTATATTTGTGTATGTTTCATACTCAGTGATGCTATTGCAGTATGTGAGCTGAGTAATGGGAATACTTTGTTATATAAACAAGTGTAGTACTTTCCTCTCAGGAGCATGATGTCATGTTTCCCCATGAATATAAGGCTCTTAGTGTTATACTGATTTCTTATATCAAGTGTGACTATGAGTCTACTAAGTTTCCTTACGTGTTATAAATGTGAGTGTTGACCTTTGGTGCAGAGAGGCTATGTGTGCATTGTGCCTTGTAAGAGCTCTGTGTTTTTTCAAGGTTAACATGATAGCTTTATCTATTTATTATCTATTTATCCATTGTGTGTCAAGCACAGTTGTACATGTGTTACCTCATCATCCTCAAAACATTTGCTTTCTACTTGAGCCCTTGGTATCAGCTCCTCAATTTCCCCCCTCCCTGCTCACTGCCTCTCCATCATGAACCCTTGATAATTTATAAATTATTATTTTTTCATCCTTACACTGTCCAATGTCTCCCTTCACCCACTTTTCTGTTGTCCATCCCCCAGGGAGGGGGTTTTATGTAGATCCTTGTAATGGGTCCCCCCTTTCTGCCCCACCTTCCTTTCACCCTCATGATAGCACCACTCTCACCACTGGTCCTGAAGGCATCTTCTGTCCCAGATTCCCTATGTTTCAGGTTCCTATCTGTACCAGTGTGCATCCTCTGGTCTAGCTGGATTTGTAAGAGAATTAGGTTCATGATAGTGGAGGGGAGGAGGAGCATTTAGGAAGTAGAGGAAAGTTGTATTTTCATTGTTTCTACACTGTACCCTGACTGGCTCGTCTCTTCCCTATGATCCTTCTGTAAGGGGCTGTCCAGTTGCTGACAGATGGGCTTTGGATCCCCAATCTTCACTCCCCTTCATTCACAATATGCCCGATACTGATCCCATCGACACCTTGTAATCAATCCATAGGTTGTGTGCTTTTTCCATGTGGGCTTTCTTGCTTCTAAGCTAGATGGCCACTTGTTTACCTTCAACCCTTTAAGATCCCATATGCTATATCTTTTGGTAGCTGGGCTCCATCAGTTTTCTTCACATTTTCTTTGCACACAGTTGTCTTCAGCTATCATCTTAGGAAGGTGAGCATCGTGGAATGCCAGGTAATAGAACAAAGTGTTCTTGCATTGAGGGAGCACTTGCATGGAGGCCCAATGTCCATCTGATACCGTAATACTAAACCTATTAATATATGCACCTAGATCTATTTCCCCACCCTAATATAAATATATTTACATATGCACATGCTTGTATTTAGACTTCTGTAAATGCTCTTTGTCTCCTAGTTCTTTCCTCTATTTCCTTTTACTTTCCTCTTGTCCCACTATCATGCTCTGTCTGTAGTTCAGTAATTTCAGGGTTTCAGTAATTCTTCTCAGTTACATTGCCTTGATCAATCCCTACCAGGCATCTTACACCCTCCTTGCCACTTATTTTGTGTCAGGGGAAAGGCCAGACCCTAACACATCACAGCGGGTCGGTTGGTGCAATTGTACAGTGATAATAAATAAAGATTATAGTAAAGTCATAGGGAGCATGAGAGATAGAAGAGAGATTGAAATAATGGAGTCAGACACATTTCATAGTTGCATGTTCACCTCAGCCTCACTTGGGGGTCCACATGGGGAGAGAAATATTTATTGCTAACCAAGGCTTTTATATCATCTGGGGATGTGCAGGCCCCCTAATTACAGGTGAAGAAATCCATCACAGGAAAGTGTTGTGCTATAGGTAATATAGTAATGGGAGTGGGCTGCTGTAGGGGTTCATATGCTGTTGGAAGAGGAGGGAGTAAGGGTGTGCATGTGACAAGATGGGCGGACCCGAGATTCAGCATGGCAGCCTAACTTTGGATGTCACTGAGCAGGTTTGACCTGTTCTCTGGTTCACTGTAGAAATCATTATCAGTAAGGTGTACTGTAAACCCACCTTGCAGGGTCTAAATTGAAGCCTTTAGGGGGAAGTATCCCATTGTCCTTAACAGCAGGGATGGGCCCTATATGTGGTGGGACTAGACAGTCCTCTGACAGCTGATTGCCTTCAGGGAGGTAACTTGACAATTATTTACCATTAATTGTGAGCAGTGTCCTAAGTCTAACATATATTTGGGGGAGATGACTTGGAAAAATCTTTCTGTTTCCCACTATTTTGGATCACTTATTGATTGTTCCCTTTTCCCTGGGTTGGTTAACACCACTTTCTTTCCCCCACCTCCCCTTCTCCCATGTCATGCTCCCTGCCCCAACCATGGGTCCTGTTGCTTTCTCCTCCAGATTGTTTATCTGGCCTATATTATCTAGTTAGAAGTGCAGTTATAATATGCACACACACACACACACACACACATACACACACACAAGCACACATACACACAAAAGAGCAAAACAAAATGACAAAAGAAAACAAAACAACAGCAACAAGAAAAAAAGGGAAAAAAGAGAAAAGCCTGTAAAAAGTTAGAGGTCTCTATGTTGACCTTTAGGAGTGCTTTTCTGTGGAGTCTGATGGGGGCCACGCCCTGGCCCCCGAGTCTAATTTTGGTACTCTTGGGACTTCCTTGCTCTACTTCCCTTGCTGTTCTGTTGCACAACACCCTTAGTGTTTTGCCTGGGTGTGGTGGGGTCAGATCGGATGCAATTCCCAAACTGTCTCCAGTGTTGTCCCCTATAGGGCTATAGGTCAGTGAGGGATGTCATGACTCATAGTCGGGGCAGCCATAGTGCTTCTTTTTGCATGGGCTGCTCAGAGCAGGCATATTGTCCTCAAAGCTTGGTGGGCCAGGATGTGTGCTCCACTCTCTCTTCCTCCCCCTTCATTTTCTCCCGTGTGCTCTGATCAGACATGTCCCTTTCCCTGAGCTGTAGCTTCAGTGTTGTCCTCTGAAGTAAATTCTTCTGGGGGAAGGGGCAGCTGTCCTCTTAGTTGGGATTGGGGCTGGCCCCTCTGATATTTTTGTTATAAATAGATTTTCTTCCACCAAAATTCCACAGACCTAGAGGAGCATAGGACTGGCTCAGTGTCAGGGAATTGTTGATTATCTTTTCACACTTTCCTTGTGATGTGTTTTTCTCCAAGAGCAGCATGTCAGGTACACCTTTTCGCCCTCATATGACACTAATGTGATGGGGATCTGCCTTAGGCTGGGTTCTCTAGAAAAATAAAACTATAGACACTGACATATGCATAAGAGAGAGCTTTTCATCAAGAGAACATCCCAGCCCAGTCCAACTGAAGCCCATGGGTCCAATGCTACCTAGAGCATCCATGGCTCAGTGTGTTCAAGTCCCCAAACTTCAGTTTTTGGGTGAGCATCAATCCTATCTGTTGTCCAGCTTGGTATATGTGTGTGTATCACATACATATATGTGTGTGTATCACATACATATATGTGTGTCTATATAGTCACTCTAATATTATATGTGCACACGAATGCCTTGGTTTAGTTTATTAATTCATCAGTATATGAGGACCTTCAACACTACAGAAAACTACAGGACTCTAAATTCATGCTTTCATCACAGAATGGGTGGAAACAAATTCCCTGTTTCAGGGTTTTAATCTGAATACATTTGTACTTCCTTTTCTGTAAGATAAATGCTATAATTTTGATCATGCTGTATTTCTTTTTTTATTAAATCACTTTATTGGGTCTTGTAGAACTCTTATCATAATCCACACCTCCATCCATTGTGTCAAGCACATTAGTACATTTGTTGGCATACTCATTCTCAAAGCATTTTCTTTCTACTTGAGCCCTTGCTGTCAGCTTCTCATTTTTATTCCCCCCTCCTCATGAACCCTTGATAATTTGTAAAGTATTATTTGTTCATCTCTTACACTGCCCTATGTCTTCCTTCACCCACTTTTCTGTTGTCTATCCCCCTGGGGAGGGAGTTATACGTAGATCATTGTGATAGGTTCCCTCTTTCTCCCCCCACCTTCCCCTTCCACTTCTGATTAACAATTAATAGTTAGGGAGTTAAGTACCAAGAGTTATTTCAGCGTGTTTAAATGTAGCCTACAATGTTTTAGCATTTATTAGCTATTCATGGCATATCGTGAATATTTTATGGATGTGATAATTAAATTATGATTAAAGGAATTTTTATGTCTTTTTGGAAGCCTCTTCCTTAAAAAAAAGTGAACCTGGTAGCTCTAGTTAGAACATACAGTCAATTTTTAATATCACTGGTAAAAGTGGACATTTATGGTTGTCCTTTTTCTGACGTGGGGTGATGTTTTTTCAAGTATGACTTTTTCTTTTTAGGAATGTATATTAGCATATTAACATTTTGAACTATATTTGTTTTATGTTAGATTTGTAGAGTTATTTTTCCTTAGCATGAAAAGTCTTTGACTTTGGTTAGTAAGTTTTGTGTCTATTTAGATTATTAATTCTTTTTTACATTAATTGGTATATATTACAGTGCTCATTTTCTTATATTAAATCAACTCTAGGATAGATTCTACTTAATTATCATGTGTAATTATTTTCATGTGTTTTCTGACTCTATTCCCAATGTTTTCAAGAACTTTTTCATGTAGATCCATTATCAATATTGCTCTACAGTTTTCTTGAAGTATCATTATCTGACCTTGTTTACAGGTTATTACTGGTCTCATAGAAAATATTAATAAGGTTACTCTGACAATTATTGTTATGTTTCACCCAATAACGTGAACTTAGACAAAAAGAATAAAGCGTCTATTCATATTGCGTGAATACTCTCCTGTCTAGCTGCCAGAATCTTCAACTTTAATCTGTCTTACAGTTAGCCTTGAAGTTTCTCATGGAATTGAATTGTGATTCAGTTGATTGTAAACTTTCTGAACATCCTGAAACCCACTCGACTCTCATAGATCACTTGCTCTGGCTGGATCCTCTAGAGTGATAAATGATTTACACCCCTCTTGACGGGACAAATCGTCACTCACACCTGAGACTATGGATGGGACATCCTTGAACCCAAGCCAATAAGCCCACTACTACAGTGTGTGTTGTTTGCCATCAGTCAGCATTACCTAGAAAGCTTGGAATCCAGAATTTAGGTCAAGATGACAAAATGGTTTGATCAGTCATCTCTTTTCTGGATACATCTTGCATTTTTAAGCATCTTCCCTCACCTTGGCTCTTACCATGACCCCTTGCCATTCCATGACTGTAAGCTGCAGTCTTTCCCAAAGGCTTTAAAATCGGACATCTGTAAACACAAGAGCTTAAGAGAGTAGCAAATAAGGATTCCCCTGGCTTGTTTTCTTGTTTAGAATATCTCTATCTTGGCCAAGGTACCTCTAGGATGTGCTATGGGTGTCGCTCTGTCTCTTGTTGTCCACCTGTACAAAAACTTTCTCTAGTTACTACACTATTGTGCATAAATGGGCTACCCAACCATAGCGATTTCTTCACACAATAGATATTGTAAAGAATACCCAGGATGCAAGGGGATTGGAGTAGGTTTTACTTAATGAGAAGCTCAGCCTGAGTTGGAGTGGCAGATATGAGCGTGATTCAGCTTGATCACTTTCACCAGATATGTCAAGGGTTTTGGTCTGAGGTTCCGTTATGGGCTTTTAAAGAACATTCTTCATAAAATATTCCGTTCTTCAGTTAGATTGCTGGTGAAAAGAAGATATTTACCTTCAATGGAGCTTGAGAAATTTGAGGCCTTAAGTACTTCCACTTTGTGGATCCAAAGTTGATCATGATATTTGGGAAATTAGTAAAATTGCTCTGCAAAGATAGAGTGGACCCTTGTTTGATGCAAACCCTCAGCTTTGAGCAGGATTTTGATCCCAGGTGGTGGGGGTGGTCACTATTTAGCGCAAGAAGTACAGGCCAAGAAAGTGATATGCCTTTTTCAACATTGCCTCCTCTTCTGTTTCAGAACAAAGATTTGCCACAGAGAAATACAGTCCAGTCTAGGGAGCTAGAAATCTGGTACTAGTGTCTTGCACATTGAAGCATGACAAGGAAGGACTTCAACTTCTGACTGGGTCGTGAACCAAATCCATTCACCTGACTCCAAGCAGGGTGAGCATCCCTGGGGTTCCTGGGGTCAGCACTGGGCAGAGGAGTTTGAGGGGAAGCAGGAGGGATCTGAGCTTTCTGGGGTCTGAACCCAGGAAACACCAGTGTACAAGAACCCAGGCTGCCCCATTGGTCGGGGTCCGAGCAATTTGCGCATCTCCCGGAATGATAGAATTTGCTGATAATGTAACCATGTATAATTGTATTAGAACTTAAATTGTGAGCACTCCAATTTGCAAAAGGCGGGTGGCATAGTGGTTACAGATTGGACTGCTAACTGCAAGGTCAGCAGTTCAGAATTACAAGTCACCCCTGAGGAGAAAAACAAGGTTTCCAATCTTGGTAAGAGTTATAGTCTCCGAAATCCACAAGGGGCCATTCCACCTCCCTTTAAAGGGTCACTGTAACCAGAATCCACTCTGTGGCACTGAGTTGGGTTTAAGGTTTGCATTGCTGATGACAGTGACAACTCTGTCCATTTGCTGCCTCCCCAGTTTGATTAAGCCTCCATTGAATTCCTTTTGATAATTAGCCAAGAATGTAGATCATCTTACCCTTGCGGAAAATGCCTTACAAAATAGATTGCCTGCACTCCTCTCCATCCATCCCCCTCCAAGGGCCTGCCTAGATGTATCCTTGATGGAGCTCACCTAAGCGAGGACAGCACAGGGGCCATTGTTATGAGTCTGGCCTTGATTGCCTCAGTTTGAAGGCCCTGGACCAATCTTTTAAGTCTTTCTATCTAATAATGTGCATGTCCCAATTATGGTCCCATTCCTGCTGCTGCAGTCCCACCTGTATCTGATGTATTGCTTTGCCACCAATCATGATCTGTGACATGGCCTTTTGTTCTGTGTCCTATTTATCTAGGGTCCCGACTCTGAATCCTCAGTTGCATTTGAACTGCTAATGGCCTCCCTTATCCATATGATGTGTGTGCGTATCTTTTGTTGTCTCTTAAAGTTCAATAAATGCTCTCCTCAAATTATGTTTGACAAAGAAGTCACTTTTCCACCCTAACACACAATTTAGCATCATCAGTGCCTCAAGGTACAGTTCTCTGGGACAGCATCTTGACAGCCGTACCTGCAGGTGAGGTCAGGCCCTACAACCCCCTGGCTTCTGTCCTAAATGTACAAAAATTACAAAGTTCTCTTAGTTCTGCGGATAAATTCTCTCTCTGCACCTTAGCCTTGTACCAGACACACTTAGCTCTATGTGGGTTGGCAAATCTAGTTCCCCAGATAAGAACTCAAATGTACCCCTATTTCACCTCTAACCTCCTGCCCAAAGGCACTTAGCTCTCTTGTTCTGTGGTCTGGGAATGCCACTGCTCTGTCTCAGGCTCTTGGTTCTGCTGCCACCATGTCTCTGTTGCTGCTTCTTCCCTTCATGTCCACTCTTGTGTCACAGCTGCCTGTCTGCTGGATTGAAGAATTTCTGTGAAAGAATCTGGGATCTAAAGGCCCCTACTCCTGGTTCTTTTTTTTTTTTAAGTCATTTTATTAGGGACTCATACAACTCCTAATACAATCCATACATATATCAATTGTGTAAAGCACATTTTTACATTCGTTGCCCTCATCATTCTCAAAACATTTGCTCTCCACCCAAGCCCCTGGCTTCAGGTCCTCAATTTTTCTTCTCCCTCCTCACTCCCTCCTCCCTCATGAACCCTTGATAATTTATAAATTGTTATTTTGTCATATATTTCTGTGTCCCATTTTTCTGTTGTATGTCCCCCAGGGAGGAGGTCACATGTAGATTCTTGAAATAGGTTCCACTTTTCCAACCCAACCTCACTGTGCCCTTCAAATATCACCACTCACACCACCAGTCCTGAGGGGATTATCTGCCATGGCTTCCCTGCATTTTCAGTTCCCATCTGCACCAGTGTACATCCCCTGGTCTAGTCAGACCTGCAAATCAGGATTCAGACCATGACAGTTGGAGGGGGGGAGGAAGCACCCAGAAACTTGATCAAAGTTGTATTTTTCATCGTTGCTACATCACACCCTGACTGTTTCATCGCCTCCCCAAGACCCTTCTGTAAGGGAATGTCCAGTGGCCTACAAATGGGCTTTGGGTCTCCACTCCACACTCCCCCGCTCATTCACTATGGTAAGATTTTTTGTTCTGATGATGCCTGATACCTGATCCCTTGATACCTTGTGATTGCACAGGCTGGTATGCTTCTTCCATGTGGGCTTTGTTGCTTCTGAGCTAGATGGCCGCTTTTTTACCTTCAAGCCATTAAGATCCCAGATGCTATATCTTTTGATAGCTGAGCACCATCAACTTTCTTCACCACATTTGCTTATGCACAAATCTGTCTTCAGTGATCATATTATCGAGATGAGCGTGCAATGTAATGACTCTTCTCCATCTATCTTGATTGATAATTTGGCTTGGTAGCGTATTCTTGGGTTTGCATTGTTTTCCTTCAATTTTTTGAAAATGTTACTCCACTCTCTCTTCTTCATAGTTTCTGCTGATAGGTCTGATCATATTCTTATTTGGGAACCTTTATATATGATTGCTTGTTTTCCCCTAGCTGCTCTCATGATTTTCTCCTTTTCCTCAAAGTTGGATAATTTAACTATTATGTGCCTTGATGACTTCTTCTTGGGATCCAGTCTTGCTGGGATTCTTTCAGCTTCCTGAATGGTTGCCTTGTTTTAATTCACTAAGCTGGGGAAGCTTTCCTCCAAGAATTCTCTCACTACTGTTGCAGATGACTTCTTTGTTGTGTCTTCCTCCAGTAAGCCAATAATTCTAATGATGTACCGCTTCATAGCATCAGACTTAGTTCTTAAGTTTTCTTCAGCTTCTCTGATGATCTTATTAGATTTTTGTTCTCGTTTGTTGAAGTCTGCTTGGCTGTCCTCCAAGTCACTGATGCGGGCCTCTGATTCTTCCAGTTGCTTGTCGAGGTCCATGAGTGTGCTACTGGTTTTTGTTATCTCCTCCCTAAGCTCCTGTATTTCTCTTTGATTTATGGTTTTTACCTTTTCTATCATTTCATCATTTTTCTGTATTGTTTCCCTCATATCCCCTGACTCCAAGTAACATTCTGAAAATTTCTTTCTGTGGCAGCTCAATGTCTGCTTCCTCTATGCATGCATTATGTTCAGGACATCTTCTGGCTTTGCCTTTTGTTCCTCTCCTTTTTTTGTTGAGGTTTTTGGGGCTGATGGCTGCTTGTGTTGCATTGTTTTAGATGAGCCAGGTGCCATTTTCCAGGGAGTCGAAGAACACTGGCTCTCTCTGGGAGACTTTGAACTGCCTATAGCTTATTTCACTATGGAATTAACCTACCACTTTGTCCTCCTGTGGCTTCCCTCTCGGGGGAGTGACCCAGAAGGGTTGCCTGCTTTGGTGTTGCAGAGGTTGGGCAGAGGCTCCTGCAGTAACTTTTGTTGAGGAGTGTTGGCCGAGCTGCCTTATGCCCCACAGGCACAAAGGCTGGAAGGAGTTTCCCCAGTCAGAAGTTGAGCAGAGTATCCCCTGTTGGGGGCCAGCAGGGATTTTTCCAGCCTGCTAACTACACAGGGTGGAGCTCACCTAGCTGCGTGTGGCTCAGGTGTAAATGCCCTAAGTTAAGGGAGTGGTCTGGAGGTTAGCAGTAGAGTGTGAGAGACCAAGAAAGAGGAAAAGAGGAGAAAAAAAAGTTAAAAAGCAAGCCAAATGTGCCCATGAGGGGCGGGGGAGGGGGAATATAGTGAAGAGATGGATAGAAAGCAACAATGTAGCTGAGCCCTTATCCAGGCCAGAGGAGCTGCAAGGGTTTAATCCTTGTTCGGAGGTGGTAGCAGCAAGCTGTGGCTGTGTTGAGAAAAGGCTGCTGCACAGCCCTCCAAGACTGATAGGGTGACAGAGAGGAGATGCAAAGGTCTAGTGCCTGCCCCAAGGCAGGTGGTGGCAAACTGTGGCTGTGTTGAGACCAAGCAGCCCTACAGGCTCCAAATGGTCCTGGCTCTGGCAGAGACAGTGGCGGGGCAAAGGTCAAGCCCCAGCCGGCCTCCACTGAAGTAAACCAAAAGCCCCCAGCCCCTCAAAACCCCATGGGTCTGTGCCTACTTGTCTTTATGATGATGCTCCTCCTGCATTCCAGCAGTGTTCAGTTATCTCTAAGTAACTCTCCTAGCTTGAATTCTGTGGAGTTCCTCTGGTGTTTGTTACTCCTTCGCCATCTTGCCGGAAATCCCCCTGGTTCTTCTTTTTTGTTGGTAGTGAGATCCCAATTTCTGTCTCTGAAATAACTCAATTAGTTGTAACATGAATTCCAAAGTAACTAATCTGTAGGTTAGGTTTCAGACAGTTTATTTACATAACCACAAGGCACAACGGTACCAATGTATTGTTGGCCAAGCTGCCCGATTGTCTTATATGACAGCCCCAGTGGGTTTCCAAGACTGTAACTTTATAACGGAGTAAAAAGCCATGTCACTCATGCTTTCGAGGAGAAATTGGTGGTTTCCAATTGCTGACCTTGCAATTAGCAGCCTGACAGTAACCACTATGAGGGACAACTTTTCCTCGTTCACATTGGCAGGCGACAAACCCAGGTAAATAATTTGGAGGAAGTTAAGGGGGCATAGCTAGACTGTGTACTTGTATAGACCACCTGTCTGACTCAGTGATTCTCAACCTTCCTAATGCTGCGACCCTTTAATGCAGTTCCTCATGTTGTGGTGAAGCTCCAACCATAAAACTACTTTTGTTGCTACTTCATGACAGTAAGTTTACTACTGTTATGAATCAGGCAACCCCTGTGAAAGGGTCCTTCAACCCCCAAAAGGGTCTCAACCCATAGGTGGAGAACCACTGATCTAACTGCATTAGGTACTACAAATAATGGTATATTAAAAACATTATCTATATTGGGATTCAAAAGTGCACTCATTATTGGGGGATATATACTTCTTCATTTACATTTATATGTAATTTATATATGTATAGATATAAATTTCAATCTAATAAATGTCATATAAATGTTTATTATGGAGCCTTGTTTTTGACATGCGTTAAGTGTTGGACTTCTATCCTCAAGGTCAGAGGTACACACCCATTAGCATCCTGTCATGGCTTTAGAATCTTGGAAGCTCTGTACAGCAGTTCTCCTGTGTCCTATCTGCAGCTTATATGTCTAACTCTACTTGATGGTGAGTTTAAAAGTGTTTCTAAAGTTATTTTACAATTTATAGTTCTCCTATAAAATAATCTTTAGTTTATAATAGCTCTTTATATATCCCATGTAAAATGTTTCCAGATGCTTTAATTAACATAATCATCTTAAAGGTTCATTGATTTGTCATTCTCTTTGAGAGTCACACAGTAAGGAATTGGTAGTTTGTATGCTGTGGGGTAGGGATCCAACTCTTTGTTTATTTTTTTATATTTATATTTGATTGCCCAATCTCTATTTGTTATAAAATAATCTTTTATTCACATGTGTGAACATTATGAGTTTTAGATTTTATTGCTCATGGTATAAGCATGTTTCCCATTACTCAATAAGGGCACCGTTAACAGTATTGGGGACTTTGGGTGTTTAGAAGAAGGAAAGAACAGTAACAGCACCTGGACCTATTGGTTATGTGTTACACTGTATTCTCCCATCAGCCTGCCGATGGTGCATCACCAGCAGCTTAGAGGAAGGAGGAAGAGTGCCTTGTATTATTACTTTTGGGATTTCCTCACGAGAGATTGAAATTTGTGAGCATCATTAGAGCTGATCCAGATAAGACAGAGCATCCCAGTTGCCTGTAGTGTCCTAAGGACCAAAGAAAATGGCCAAGGCTCAGGTGCTTCTGATGTGTTTTATCCTTTTCTGTATTTTCTACTGGAATTGTAGGAGCCTGTATAATACTGATTCAGTTCATTGGAAAAGCAGAAATGTGAAATAGTAGAACTTAGAGCTAAACTTTTACTCTGATTTCAACATTTGGCTGGAGAAGATTAGGAATATATTGATCATAGGATTAACAATAAACTATTGACATTGAATATAATATAGCACTGAGGATTCTTTGGATAACATTATCTTCCAGCTCATAATTTATTATTCTATGGCCAGCATATCTTTCAAATTATATGCTATACATGGTTTTTAAGGAGAAATAAAATCACTTCTTTAGGAGAGTTCAGTAGTCCATGGGATTTTTGTTTGAGTAACTTTCTTTAAAGCTTATTTCTGAAGGTGATATGTTAAATACTCTCCCACACAGCAGCATTCTCATCAATGCATCTAAAATGGGTCTTGTTGCATTAGTGGTTTAAAAATGAGACAGCATCTCACCTCCTCTAACTAGAGATGCAGGAGAGAGAATTAACTGTCAACATCAGCTCTGATTCATATGAGGCAGAGCTTAGACAGACCTGTACCCTCCAATGGTTTTCCAGTCTGACACCAGTATCTTTGCCACACTCCTCTCCTACTCAGCTTATTCTTTTTTTTTTTTTTTTTTGCTGTGGCCATGGACTAATTACAGTCCAGAGTCACAGGTACAAGTTTTACTCAGGAACAGAGTATAATTTGGTATCAGAATTAGTAGGCTACACATTGACTTTCATATTAAAGAACCATGTAGGCACATTTGCTCTTCTTCAGGGAAGGCCTGTTTTCCCTGTCCCCTATCAGACATTTTTCCTTCTAAAGATAGGCTCATTTCTTAGTTCCATCTTTATATGGTCCTCTCAACTACTTTTGGATATCCTCTTCTTGATCTTGCCTGCCTGTCCCACTTTCTTGGCTGAAAAGCCCTTTCTGGACCTGACACCATTGGCTCTGTCACTCTGTCCCTTCTGCCCTGGTCATTGTCTCCATTAGTGCAGCTCTTGACCCATGAATAGTACAGTTCATTTTGCAGGAGCAGCAGTAGACCCATCCCTATGTGGTAGAGGTTCAAGATGGTCCATGATTTGCTCAGCAACATCTCACAAAACTCAAAAGTCATCAAGTAAATAAATCACTCTTCAAGATGTGGAAGCTGGTGAGTTCCAGATCTATATAAAGGTCAGGAATCAGTCTGTAGGTTTTTCCTCATTGATTTGTTTATAAACGCTGATGAACCAGATCATCAGGTCAGACCACAGTCCACTGCCTCACAAAGAGAAGTTGTTGAATCTCGTCAGCTAATAGGTTGCAGGGGCTGAGGAACCCAAATTGGAAGGTCAGACAGCAAGCTAATGGCTCATAGAGTGGAGGAAGCTCTCAAGTCAGGTCACACAGGCAGCTCATAGTTGCCATTCAAGGAAATGCCACATTAATTTTTTGGAAGCTGCAAATCCCTAATCCATGGGTTCATTCTGAACTGTGTGGCTGCAGGGGCTAATAAACCCAAATCAACAGCTCAGATGACAGGATAATGCCTCACTGTCTCCTCTCAAACCATGCCTGCAGGCAGTTCTCTCTCTCCCTCTTAATATGTTGGCTTCTTGGGCCAACCCAGCATCTTCCCTGCCTAGGCAAGATTAGGAAGGCTCCAGAGATCCACCCAGCAGAATTAGGCTGGGGGCGCCTTGGAGAGCATGTGGTGAAAGATGGCAAGTTCAAGAGGACCTTGCAATTAAAGTTAAGATAATTCACTCCAAAGGTGGCTGAGGAGAATTTGTCCTAAGGTTGTCAAGAGGAGCTTGTCCTAAGGTGGCCTTTAAGAGCTTAGAAAGTTGTTCTGCACTCAGTAAGGGAGATAATGTCTATGAACATTCTGATCTTGGTTCTGACTTATAGCTTCTTGTTCCTGATCCCGAGTTGTACCTTGTTCATTAATAGACCACTTTGATCTATTGAGTGTTGTGTGACCACAGCAACAGATTATCAAACCCAGAAGTGAGACAGAGTGGTGTGGAAGGATTGACTTGTTTTAGAGTTGACAAAAAGTGTTGGAGAGTTGAGGTATGTTTGACCTCCCCCATCTGCACTGTTCCCAGTACTTATTGCCACTGAAGGTACCGAGCCTCTAATAATGGTGATGCTGGTAGAAATCCTAATGCCATTTAATAACAAATAGGTCTTTATCTACCTTGTGTGATTATAAAGCTGAGCTATTTCTAGAACATTCAGATAATGTCACTGGAACTCAAAATTCTAATGTTAAGAGTGGGTGCATTATTTTCAGGCACTGGGGTCCCCAACACTCCAAAAGTGATCCTCAGGAGTGACATTGCAATTGTGAGAATATTAAAAGACAGAGAGCAGACAGCTGGACACAGGGGCTCTCTTCCCATGTCAGGCCTGAGAGAGTGAATATATTTTCCAGTGGGTATATATAATGGAGCTTACAGGTCTTTCCATAAGGCGTTCGTGTCATGCAGTTAGCATGTACATAGTTAATGGGTCATATCATAAGCGGGTAAAATTCTAAACAAGCAAGATGCTGAGTTACCATCTTGACCTAGTGTTAGTTGACTTCAAACTGGCCCTGTGCCCTCCCCAGGTGTTTGCTACATTTATGTTGGGCTGGCTCTAGAACCTGATTGCTCAGATATACAGATAACCTTCAGGCATAGTGAAGTAGCCAGGTACAGAAATGATTCCTCTACTATGGGAGCTCCTTTAAGCCTGCTCCTTAATGTGGAGCTAGCTATTGTGGGGGCACTGTATTTGACCTGGAGAATGTATTTGAAAACATTTATTTCTCAGAACACTGGAGATCTTTCTAAAATTAGGGCTAGTTTTCTCGGCTGATGGTCGTGAATGTAGAAATAAGGTAAAATATTTTTGTACCAAGTCCTCAGTTAATGACGCATTATGGAATGAACTACCACAATAGTTTTTATTATTGTTTTCCTTTTTTTACTGTAAGATATATTTTTTTAAAATCTTCAAATGGAAAATACTTCATTAAGTAGACCCCTCTTACTACAGGAACCACTGACATTCAACGATGTGGCTGTAAAGTTCACCCGGAAGGAATTGTAGCTCCTGAACTCTGCTCAGAAAACCCTATATCAGGATGTGATGTTGGAGAACTATCACAACCTGGTTTCCATTGGTGAGGAGAATTCTCAAGTCATTGACCTCGTCACTGGCTTTTCCTGTCTTATATGTTAAAAACTTTGCGGTGTTTGTGGTATTCTCAAAGAGGTAGATTCTCATTGCATTTTCTCATCCTAGGTTAGTGGGTTAGGTCTTCTACCCCTGAAAGAATGCTATTTACTTTGTTCCTTTGAACATTATTTTTCTAGAAATACAAAACTGCAGTCTTTACACACTTTACGTTAATTTTGGTGTGTCCAAGATTCTGTA
The DNA here is from genome assembly GCF_050624435.1 of Tenrec ecaudatus. Taxonomy (NCBI): domain Eukaryota; kingdom Metazoa; phylum Chordata; class Mammalia; order Afrosoricida; family Tenrecidae; genus Tenrec; species Tenrec ecaudatus. Next base: position 70,292 of record NW_027458458.1, on the reverse strand, counting down.
ATTTCCCTTAAACAGGTTATCTAATTGTCACCCCAGAAGCTTTCTCTCAATTGGAACAAGAGAACTGTGTTTGGTATTAGAAGCAAACTATAGTGGAATTTTCTCAGATGCATGGTCAAAACACCTTAAGGGGAATTGGCTGGGGTAGTTGATTGAACAGGGAGAAGGCCTCATATCTATGAAAGGTGTCAGAAAATGCATAAAAGTGTGTGCTACTTTGTATGTGAGAGTTCACTTGTCCAAGATGTTGAGGGAAGTACACCTGTAGCTCTTATGAGATTAGATTTCCATTTTCTTGTTTTACACTAAGTGTGTTTGCTTCCATAATTTTCTTTAACATTCTGAAATTTTCCCTTCTTTTATGTTTCCACTTTACTATGAAAATCTGTCTTGCACACTTCTCTCCAAACAGAGAACTCTGAATTAGTAACTGTCCTCTGAATACAGCACATTCCTCCCCTACTGAGTAAGAATGGATATCCATTTGCAGTATGCAGCACCATCTTGCATCTTGAGCTCCCACCATAAACGGGTCTCCTTTGTGCTTCCTTAGCTTCCCCCCTTGGAGTTTCTCTAAAGATTTGGTGTCCATATTCTCATTTGGTGTCCTGTTCCTTTAAAGTTTTCTTCATGCAGGTGATGTCAGTTCTTTCTGTTTTCTTAGAGAGATGGTCAATTTGCCTTCTCTGTTGGAATTCTTTAACAGACATATTTCCCCATATTTTACTCCTTTTGGTGAAATATATTTATGACTTCTGTTGTTTCCGGGTATCTAAAATCATCTTCCTAGCAAGAAAATTATCAGCTTAAAGTATACTTTAGCACTGTACCTTACATTTTTTTCTACCTGTAAGATTTTTTTAAGTTGTCTGTTCCTCCAATAATTTTTGTAAGTGGAAAGGGCATGTTTTTTTTAAATTAAGCAATGTCTGCTATATATTTCTTACTATGTAGTGTCCCTTCCTTAGGCCCACCCCTTCTTAACAGGTCCAATACACGAAAGATGACTGTTGCTGCTTCTAAAGAACATTTTTGCAGTATATTCCAATAGGTTTTATTGCTGTTATTCAAACAATGCATAGTACATTCAATATTGCTCTCTTTTCTTTTCTGTCTCTTGAGTAGCCTTTTGGTTTCCATGTGTAAGTTGCCTTTCATGTCATCCCACATCTCATCTGGTCTCTGTCATTAGTCTTCAGTCAGACTTTTATTCCTCATGTTTATTCTTTACATAGTCTCTAAGCTGTGCTCTAGCTACTTTGGCTAGCTTCTACTTGGATTTGAGCAATTTATGATCTGTTCCACAGTTAACCCCTGGGCGTGTTTTGACTTATAAGCTTCTCCACCATTTCTTTCTGTAGATGTGGTTGATTTGATTTTCATTTGTTCCATTCCGGAAAATCCATATGTGTAGTTTCCATTTCTGGTGTTTAATAAGGAATTTGCTATGAATTCATCATTAGTCTCAAAATGTTATCAGTGAACCTGTGTGTCATTTCTGTTACTAAGGTCACATTTTCCAACTACTGCTACTTTCCCCAAATTTTACACTTATCAGTGTGTATGATTGTTTGGTTGATCAATGTCAGGCTGAAAAATTCATGTGAAAATTTCAATATATATTTTAAAATATTTTATTGGGAGCTCTTATAGATATCATAACTTCCCATAGTTCAATTACATGGAGCAGTCCTGTACAATAGCTACCACAGTTTGAAAACTTTTTCTTCTTTAATTCCTTGATATCAGCTCTCCTTTATCCCTTCTCCCCTCAATTTCATTATTGTGGTGGTAAACAGAACCTGGATGAAAGTGTGAGCAGCAGCCTTATATCTGTACTCCTGACCACAGGGCTTGGAAGACCAGTTCTAGTGCTGGAAGAAAACCCCCACAAGTCCCAAAGCTAGAACTGCTAATGAGCAATCTCCAGACAGAGATTTCCCCCCAACTGCCCTCCAGGAAGATGTTAGTATACAGCTGCTACAGGTGCCTGACTTCTTGCTTCTCAGCTGAAAGATGCCTAGCTTTGAAAGCAATCAGGTTCCCTTTGTTGCTGTCACTTAAGGAATCAATTATCTCTTTCTCTCTTAAATGCCCACTGGATGGGTCCTAAAGGACTGGTGTGTAATTGAAGGGCAGAAATAAAAAGGCTTTGCATTCTTTCACCAATTTATATAATCTCAGGGCATGCAGCTCCCCCGCCTCCCACACAAACACAGGCAGACACCTAGCTACCTAACAAGGTAGGCAGGATCTTTAGCCTCGGGATCCCTGAAATAATTGGATGAGCAACTTAAGACCAGTGCTGAGGGTAGGTGGAGTGGAGTAATTGTCTCCTGAGCGGGGAGAACAATAACAACAACATGTCTGCTCTTGTCGTTAAAGCTGCTGGCAGATAGTAATTAGCCATGCGCTTGTATGAGGTATCATTAAGGTGGCACTACAATGAAAGGATAGTGTGGCGATGATATTTAACTAAGAGTATGTGACTGGGACTCTTCTCCAACTTTGTGAATGCTTCTATGTTTGCTTTAATTGGTGCACAAAACTGAATAACACTTGTACTAACTGGTCTTGCTTGCAGGCATATGAATATTAGCCTACCACTGACAAAATTATACATCAGGGAAGATATTGCAGTGTGCTTTTGGATAATGAATATGATGCCAATCTTCTTGAATTTGTCGATCTCAGCCTTATAAACCACTTGATTATCTAATTAAAAATAGCCAGTACCAGTCTATTAAAGTTGAATAATGCATACACTATCAATTTTTACCATTCCATTTTGTTTTGACAACTTGCAATTTTTCATGACAATATTGCATGTATGCCATTTTCCATTTACTAGAGGATATTAGCAGCTATTTTTTCTCATTTTCAGTCATGCCATGTCAAGCACTGAAGGTCCCCAAAGCTTTTCCTCCATCTACATCATTATGGTTGACTGTACTTTGAGGATTTAGTACTTGTTCAGTGTTATTTCATTGCCATTAAACCTGAGGGGTTCATGTTCCAGAAGTCGATCACCAGATCTTCCTCCCAGTCCCTATTTCTGGAGAATCCACTAAGACCTGTGCACCATGGGTGGTCCTGCTTGTATTTGAAACACTGGGTGGCAGTGCTTCTGGCATCACAGCAACCTGCACGCCACCACAGGACAGCACTGTAAGAGGAGTGCTGTGAGCTAAAATACAGGCTCCACAAACATAAGGAATGTGTTTCTGTACCATAATCCCTTTCATATATACCTGTAAAAATGGTTTTCTCCCAAGTAGAATATTCGCCATGTTTCGCATTCCCAACTTTATCTAGCACTTAGTTGTCTTTCAGTAAAGATTGATTAAATGAATACATTTAACCTCTACCAAATGGAATTAGCAAGTCATATCACTCCTGTGGTCTATTGGTCTCATGTCTTCCTTCTGTTATGTTTGTTGTATGTATTCATGTACCTCTTTAAGCAAATATCAAACCTGTGTCCATTTATCACTTTCATATCCAACCTGATTTCTATAGTAACTATTTTTACCATTTGAATTGTTTACATGATTGTATTTCGTCCAATGGGCAATAAACATTAAGCATAGTGTTTTATTTATAGTCATAAAAGAGGGTTGTCACTAAAGATCTACTTTATATCAATGTGTATTTTATGGGGTCCATTGAAAACCAAGATATTTAAAAGAGTCAATGTTGTGTTCTTTTATAGAAATCCAGAAAGATGATGATCATTTGCTTGAGCACTTGCAGTGTGAAAGATGCATTGACAGAATGGAATGGTGCTACAAATGTAATACATATTCTCAGCATAAAAATAATTTTCCTCCAAAGGAAACTTATGAGATGTTTGGATTACATGAAAAAAATGTAAAATCAGATTTAATCATTCTGGAATTAAATCAGAACAGAAGCAACAAAATACAGAAGATGAGAAAACTTTTCTCCACAGTGAACAAGAGCAATTTAATACTGAAATGAAATTCCCTGAGTGTGAACCACCCAGGTTCATGAAGTCACAGTGCATTCAGCATCAGGAGTCTGATGAAATTGAGAAACTACACACAGGCGATAAATGTGGAACAACCTTCATTGAAGACTCTGTGTTCTATGAACACCAGATTATTGGTATACTAGATAAGACCTACGAATGCAGTCAGTGTGGGCAAATATTCAAGAAAATGTTCAAACTCAATGAACATTATCAAAAAAGTCATGAAGGACAAAAGCTAGGAAAATGCTTGCAATGTGGGAAAAATTTTCACAGTGTATCATACCTCAAGGGACATCAGGAACCTCATGTGGCAGGAATGTCCTATGTATGCAGTGAATGTGGGAAAGGCTTCACTAGGAAGAGTGATCTCACTGCTCATCAGCAAACTCATACTGGAGAGAAACCCCACATATGTGGTGAATATGGAAAAGCCTTTATCAGGAAGACTCTTCTCACTGTTCATCAGCGAACTCATACTGGAGAGAAACCCCATGTATGTGGTGAATATGGCAAAGGCTTTAGCCAGAAGAGTAAATTTACTGTTTATCAGCGAACTCATACTGGTGAGAAATCCTATGTATGTGGTCAATGTGGAAAAACCTTTCTCACGAAGAATGTTCTCACCATTCATCAGTGAACCCATACTGGAGAGAAACCCCATGTATGTGGTGAATGTGGAAAAGCCTTTATTCGGAAGCATGCTCTCACTGTTCATCAGCGAACTCATACTGGAGAGAAACCCCATGTGTGTAGTCAATGTGGAAAAGCTTTTATCAGAAAGAGTAAAGTTACTGTTCATCAGCGAACTCATACTGGAGAAAACCCCCATGTATGTGGTGAATGTGGAAAAGGCTTTATCCAGAAGACTGCTCTCACTATTAATCAGCAAACTCATAGTGGAGAGAAACCACATAAATGTAGTGAATGTGGCAAAAGCTTCATTCGTAAAGGAAATCTCAAAACTCATATAAAAATTCACAGGAGTAAAACCCTATATATGTGGCAAAGGCCTTATCCAGAAGATTTCTCTCACTGTTCATCAGCTAATTCACACTCGGGAGAAACCCCATGTATGTCATGAATGTGGAAAAGCCTTTATCTGGATGGCTTCTCTTACTGTTCATCAGTGAACTCATACTGGAGAGAAACCCCATATATGTGATGAATGTGGAAAAGCTTTCAGCCAGACACAATGCCTTACAGCACATCAGAGATTTGACAAAAGGAAAAAAGCCCTTTGCATGAATTAAATGTGGAACATCTTATATGTGGACATCAGATCTCGTTAATCATGAGAAATTTTCAACAAGAAAAACTTTCATTGGAGTTAGTGTAACAAAGCTTTCAAAACAAAGGAAGAGGTGCTGGAGTTTGGCCTGGGCCAAGTGTGTGAACGGACAGTTGTGACTTACCATATGGGTACCCGTGTTCTGTGTTGCTGTCCCTCTACTGACATGGCCCACCATCTTGGCGACAGATGACCTTCCAGACTTCCACAGAGTGCATGTTCTTCCTCAGATGCATGAAGGTTCCCTAGACTATACACGGTAGTCCCTGGAGAAGTGCTGACAAGGTGGGGAAACCACAGCTTCTGAGAGGAAAGCCTCACTGCCTTCATTCCCTTGTCTCTGCTGAAACTGAGTTTGTGTCTGGGCTCACACTGAGTTCCCATCACTGTGTAACTTGCACAGTAATACATGGCCGTGACGTCAGGATTCACAGAGCTCAGTTTTAAATTAACCTGGTTCTGGGATGTATCCCTGGTGATGCTGACTCAGTACTGGAGAGCTAGATTATAGTTTGTGCCCCCCATTCTCCCATATTATCCCAATCCACTCCAGATCCTTTCCTGGAGCCCGGTGGACCCAGGTCACATGATAGCTGGTTAAAGACAATCTAGAGACCGCACAAGTGAGAGATAGGGTCTGTGAGGGCCTCACTAGTCCAGGGCCTGACTCTTGTACCTGCACCTGGGCCTATACAGCTGGGGATAGAGAGAAACCCAGTGAGTCATGTGCCCCGATTCTTCACTCCCAGACTTCATGTCTGACTCCCTGAACCACTCACCACCCTGAGTTGCCAGAAAGAGGAAAACCCACACATGCTTCATGTTCATGTGGATAAGATTCGTGACACCCAGAAAATGCTCTCCAGGTGAGAAGGATTATGAATTTAAGTCCTTGCATGTTGTGGTTTTATTTGGGTTCTTGTCAGGCATTTGCGTGTGGGAGGTGCATGGTATGTAAAGGTGGAAAGGGCTGAATGGGGCCCCTGCCTCTGGGACTCACACTAGAAAAGTGATGCTGGTGGAGTCCTTGAGAGAACACAGCCCTCTCTTTGAGGTCTTCACTCTACCAATCATGCGGACATCTGTGCAGATTTTAAGTTTAATGTAGCTTTACATCTATTACCATCAGAAGTACACAGATGATCTGGTGAAATTAAAGACAATCTCTATGCTTACCATGCAATGGAATCAAGACTAGGCCTACCTGAATCTTTTCATTCCTTTGACCACGTAGGGAAACAAGTATATGTCTCCCTAAAACTCCTTTCCCCTATAACATTTCAGAATATTTGGGAAAGGATAAAATATACTGCGTTATAGTCCATGTTTAATATTGGAAAAAAAGTGTTTCCTACCAACAAGGTTATTTGTGGGGAAACAGGAACCCACAGAAGTCTTAAGAAGGTCATATTTCTTCCCATGGATTAGTACCCTCTGTGGGTGATGGGTATTCTGAGTCCCCTGCTGACAGCAACCCATCACATACAGGAGAGGTGTTTCCTGGGCTTACACAGTCTTCCAACTTCTGTGGGGCACACAGTAACATTTTCTCTGGTCATAAGCATTCAGATTGTTGGTCAGGAGTGTTACCTGGAGTTGTCTCTGCAGATTTCCAAACACGGGCACTGGAGCTACCATAGTGGTCAGCACAGCAGCTCTAACTGCAGTCTGTATCCAGGCTCCTGTGGGGCCTAAGCACCCCTGCAAGTCAACTTTCTCCCTGAGGTTATTTTTACCTCTGGTCCCTCAGTGGGAAAAGCTTTAGAGGTAGAGAGTGCTACAAGTTGCAAACACTGTGAGCTGGATACAGTGAAAGGAAGTATGATCTACAGACATAGCTCTTTATACAGATTTTGATATTGAGATATACGCCACAAAAAATACTGGTAAAGAAAATCTGGCTCAAAGACAAAGATATTCTACAGGATTTAGGCTGCCTTCTTTACAGAGGAACGGGGAAGTATTTAAATCAGGCTTCTATTCAAAATAATTGAAACTGGAACGTTTTAGTTAATTATTTGATGTTAAGGGGAAAGTTTCTAGTCAGAATTATTTTGGGGGTGGTTTTCTGTTATGTTTGATGGGAAATTTTGCAGATGTTTTTAATTGTTGAAAACAATACTCTAATGCCACTGAACTACACCTGAGAAGAATGTTGCAAATAGTATTTTGTTGCATGTTTCATGAGAAAAATATGTTCCAATACATGACAGAAAGTTTTGCACACATAGCTGCAAACGGACAGAAATTCTTGCCAGTACAATATTTCAAAAACTTTAAAATATTGAACAGGAAAGGGATTGTGATATAAACCAATAACTGAATTTACAATAAAAAATTTCATAATGAAATAGTCTATGTTTATTATTTTATTTGATTATTTGTTTTTTGCCCAAACCATCTTATAGTTAGCTGTGGTCGTCATATAATCATTTGTCAATTTCACAGGATTAAGAGTGAAGGGGTGGAGTCTAGCCAGTTAATCAGATCATAGCCAATGTGGCCTCTGTGTTGGAGTGGCCTCCTGAGGATTCTGGGAACTCCTTCATTCCTCCTTGAATGTAGGAGTCTGTCTCTCTCTGTCTCTTTCTGTTGACTTCCTGGGAGACATTGCAGCTGACAAGACATGTGGAACTATGTGAGTGCTCTCAGCTGGAGAAATCACGTGGACCCATGCGAGCGCTGAGATGCTTACAATGCCACCAGATCCAGAAGACTTCCCACCCACTGGCCTGTGCTCTTGCTGCATTTGGCATCATTGCATGTGTTTTGTGAGTCTGAAGAAGACTTTAAAAATACGTATCGGACATATGGTCTAAGATTGGACTTAAGGAATTGATCTGGACTGGGCTGGGATGTTTTCTTGATATTTGAGTTCTCTTGTACATAAAGCTATTTCTCAAGGACGTGAGTGTCTATGAATTTGTTTCTCTAGTCTACCCATAGTAACATAGATATCATATCATCCCACAGTTCCATCACATCAAGCAGGAGGAAAACATCTTTCTTGAACTTTTTAATATCGGCTCCCTTTTACCCCACCCATTGCCCCACTGTATCTCCAAGAAATCCTTGTTTGTCTTGCTGCCTCTATACATTTATCAATTCTGGGTTCGTATACTGTTAAACAGAAATACACATAACAAAACTCAAGAGAATTACCCCCAATTGCAAAATACATCTGAGGTGAACCCAAAAGGAATTGCAAGTTGAGGAAGAAGGCAGTCCAAGTGTACTCTTCTGTCCTTCCCTGGAGTCCAGGACTGAACCAGTTGTGTTTAGGATCAATTATGTCAGTCTGGCTCCTGGGATGTGGTGACCTTGCTGGATCACTGCCTTTTCAGGGGCTTCTGTGTTCAAACATACTCTTTAGGTCTGGTGTCCTACAGCCTGCCCCTTCTACCTTTGGTTGAACACATGCTAACATTCCCCAAACTGATTGTTAAATATATTACAAGGAATACAAACGACGACGACAAAACTAACTCCCTGCCTTCCAGTAGATTCTCCCTCATAGCACAGCCCTATTTTGTCATCTTTGCTGGTGAGGAGGGAACACTGTTCTTTTAGCAGCTCAAACGAAGGATGCTTACAAAACAACATCCCTGCACTGGCCGCAAAGTGAGACTGCTGGCTGGGGGTAGTGAGACCCGTTACTGATGAGCCAGCTCCATCTCTTCTCTGTGTGTGCAAAGTACTGTTGCATGCAGTATTTGTTGGTAAACTGTGCTTTTGCTGGGGACCGCAGACAATGGTTTAACAGATTCATGCTGTTAAGTTGACCTTACATTACAATAGAGGGGGATACTATTGGAAGGAAGAATAAGGCTATTTTTGTACATCTACCTTTAAATTGAAGCAAAGCAAGTGAAAAAATATATTTAAAAGGAAAGCTAAGTGTTGGATCGGCCCTGTGAACAGCTCACTGCTGTGGGATTGCCAAATTTGCAGGTAGGTAGCTGGGTTGGGGCCTGGGATATAATACCAGGTGTCCTTTAAATTGGTTTATCCACAGAGAGCACAGCTGTGCTCTCAATCATGCCGTCGGAGTTCACAGCACCTTCCTGTGCTTTGCTTCCCTTGCAGGTGCTGTGGCAACTCCCGGCCGAACTGTTGATACTTCAGGATCATCCCACAGAAGCCTGCAGAGACAACTGGAGGCTTGATGGTGAACCACATGGTCTGCAGAGGGAGGAGAGCTCCCACTGGTGATAATCCCTAGCTATGCCCAGCTCCTTCCTGCAGATGATTAGATCAGGCCACGTGGAGAGAGTCTCAGCACTGGGGAAACAGGAGTGCTTGGAATCTGCCAGGTGCAGGGCTAGGTGTCGGTGGAGGTGTTTCTATATTGCTTTGAGAAAGGAATCACAAAATGCCTCACCGTGCTAGTAGAAATAGGACCTGGTATTTCCAGCTTTCCGGCACTTGTCCTGCACAGGCCAGGTACCTTTCAGAACTGGTGCCCAGACTGTAGCCTGATCCACTTCTGAATGTACACTCCTCCCTGGGCCATTCATTGTAATAGAAAATTGACACCCCAGGACCACGCATAAACAGCGGATAATTCTGAGCTGTTTAGGAAACCACTGTTATAAGCACAATAAAAGTGCACTCTTCTAAAAATAATTCACAGGGTACATAAGGGACTGTAGTGGATTGGTTATACTCCTCCCTTGCCCCAAACCACAATAACCTCTGGAAATACAGACTGGTATCTCTCATGAATATAGATGCCCAAATCCTCAACAAAGCCCTGGTCAATAGAATCCAACAGCATATAAATTTATTTTAAAAGACCAATATTCTCAGGTCAATGAATCAGGACAGAAAACCCAACAATAAAAACATCCACATACAATTGATTTTTACATTGGCCCAAAAGACATTAAATGGGAAGCAGGTGCCCTCCTCAATAAATGGTGCTGGAAAATCTGGATAACCACCTGCAGAAGAATGAAATGAAATATCTCATTCTATGTACTAAAATAACTCCAGGTGGATTAAACACCTACATGTAAAATCCAGAGCTAGCAGGATCATTAGTCCAGGGAATACATGGGTTGGCAGAATTAACAAAAGAAACATACTCCATAGAAGGTAACATAGATGAATGGGACCTATGAAAAAGAAAACACTTGTGTAAATCAATAGAGTTTATTTAATAAAAGAGTAAAAAGAGAGCCCACAGACTGGAAAAGGATATTTAGTAATGACACATCATATAAAAGACTAATGATTAAGATCCACAGAATTTTACAAGGTTATAGCAAGAAAAAAACTTTTGATAAGATGGGCTAAAGACCTGAACAAACAATTCATACAAGATGATAGATAAATGGCTAATAAACACATGTGGAAATGTTCTAGGTCTGTAGTCATTGAGGAATTGGAAATCAAAACAACAATGTGATACCAACTAAAGCCCAGTAATGTATCCCAATTTAAAAACAAAACATAACAGAACAATAAAGGGTGGACAGGGTCTGGTGGGATAAGGACTTTTGTACAACTGCTAGTAGTCATGTAAATATGTACAGCCACTATAGAAGGAGATATGGCGATACCTAAAACATATGGAAATTGAACTACCATCTGACTCACCAATACCATTACTGGGCATATACCCCAAAGAAATAAGAAAGAGATGACGAACAGACATGTGTTCCCCCATGATCATTGCAGCACAGTTCACAATAGCACGAAGCTGGAAACAGCCTAAATTCCCATCAAGAGAAAAGTGGATACATTAAAAAACAACTCTGATGTAAACACACAAATAATATGAATCCCTAAAAAGCAGCATTGAAACACTTCAAGTCGTGGAAGGATCTGGAAGACATGCTTAGTGAAGTTAGTCAAGCACAAAAGGACAAATGCTATTTAAGTTCACTCCACTTGGAAAAAGTCGCAGAAAGGGCACAAGCTCAAGTTTGCACATCATCAGGCCCTCTGGCTAGGAGCTAGATCGCCTGGGAAAGAGCTGGACCAGTGCCATGAACCACAAATCCTCTGGTCAAGGTAAGTATAGTGGAGGTCATTTGGCCAGAGGACACTTCCTGATCTCCTGATAGCTGGGATCCATTGGTGGGGGAAAGGGGGCAGGATGCTGAGTAGTAGCAATATGGATCTGGGGTGAGGTCCCCTGGAGAGGGTGGTGGCCCTCTCAAAGGGGTGAGGCTTAGTGATGGTAGGGCGTGGGCAGCACTGAAGAGGGGAGATGGAACAGTCAATTTTGGGTGAACGTAAGTGCGTGTCTGCTCGGGTGTGGGAAAGGAGAGCTGACAGCCAAGTGGAGTAAGGAGAGACTGCAGGTGCTCTTCGGATCAACAGGTAGGGAGGGTATTTCATGACTTGCACTCGGAGAGCAGAGCTGACTTAGGACTCTGGGGTTACCTGGGAAGCCAGGTCAGATGTCACAGAACAGTGGGAAACTGAATCCTGACTCTCAGAGTACAAGTCATGCTGCAGAGCTGCTTCTGTGGGATCCCCAAATGGGAACTCCACTGGGGGAACTGGATTCTACCCCAGACTCACTGTAACCTGAGGAATTAAGCTGGAAAACACATGGTGTCTGGGGTTGAAGAAAATAGCTGTACCAAGAGCTGTCTACTATTGGTTGTCTAACAAACAAGTCTTGGTACAGCAAGTGTGCTGTGTTAAGACGTATTATCCTGGCAACTGTGTGGCTGTTCTGTTGCAGTCTGCTTATACTCATCTACATTAGGCTGTTTCTCACAGGTGTGCCGCCATTGGAGCTCACCGTCTTGAAGCAGTGTAATTTGTTTGGTTATTTTTCAGAAAATGAAACCTAGGGATGTTGTGCCCACAGGGAAAGAAAGCATAACAAGGTTTTAGGGTGCTTGAAGGGTGGAGGAGAAAAAAGGGAGATGATTTGAAGAAGTCTAGGAAGGAACCCTATCATTTGGAAAACATGTATGAGTATGCAAGAAATTGCACAATTCGTTTGGACAGAATTGAACTATGGAACAATATGACCTATACAGTGGTTGCCAAGTTAAATAATTTTAATTTTATCAAATAAAAGGTAATAAAGTAATAGATCAAGGAATGGGTTTGGGGCTTGCACTAAATCCTATCCCCAATTTAAGGACTATCAGTTCGAGCCCACAGGACGATGGCAACGTAGTCACACATGCCAGGGGGACTCTGCAGAATCCAGCCCAGGAGAGTTGCTTAGAGGGAAATTCAACGCTGCTGGATCGCAGGAGGTGCATCATAAAGATAAGTAGGCGCATATCCACTGGGTTTTGAAGGGCTGTGGGTTTTGGCTTACATCACTGGAAGCCGCCGGGGGCTTGACCTTAGCCCAGCCGCTGTAACTGCTGGAGCCGGGACCATTTGGAGCCCAGCCAATGTATCTGCCAGAGCCGGGGCCATTTGGAGCCTGTAGCAGGGCTTGGTCTAAACACAGCCACAGTTTTCCCCTGCCTGCCTCAGGGCAGGGACAGGACCCTGGCAGCTCCACCAGCAGGGATCAGGGTTCAGCTACATTGATTGTTGCTTCTGTTTATATCTCTGCTCTCTATTCCAACACAGCCGTGGAGGGCTGCACAGGAGCTTTTTCATGTCATGGCCACAGCTTGCGGTGCCTACGTGGTCTGAGCAGGGACTAAACCCAACACCCCACAGCCCAACAGGCAGGGATCAGGGTTCAGCTACACTGCTGCATCTGTTAACATCTCTGCTCTGTGTCCCCCCACTTCTTTGGGGGCTGCTCAGCAGCTTTCTTGCGACTCTTGGGGCTCAGCTGTGGATAGCAGCTGGGGCTTGGGGCAGGGAGTAAGCCCTTGTAGCTCCACAGGCAGGGAGTGGGACTCAGCTACATAGTTGCTTTTGCTTCCCTCACTTCCCTATACCCCTGCAGAGTCTAGTCTAACATTTTAATTTTTCTCCCCCTGCTCTTTATTCCTACCCTGCTCTCTCATGCTCCATTGCAGACATATGGGGCACTCCCATTGCCCTAGGGCATTTGCGCCTTGGCCACACCCAGCTAGGTGAGCTCCACCCTGCTTAGATAGCCAAAGGCTAGGGAAAGGCCTGCTTGCTCTCTAGGGGATACTCCTCAGACTTCTCACCAGGGAGTTCCTGCCTGAGTACCTGGGGACATAAGGCAGCTCAGCCAACACTTTTCAACATTCAAACCAATAACAGGAACATCAGCCCAGCCTGTGCAACACTGGGGCAGGCAGCCGACCTGCCATCTGGGGTACTCCCCTGATAGGGAAGCCACAGGAAGATAAAGTGGTAGGTTAATACCATAGCAAAATCAGCTGTAGGCAGTTCGAAGAAGCATTCCTGTAAGTCTTCCAGAGAGAGACTAGAAAATGGCACCTGGTCCCTCTAAAATAACTCAACGCAAAAAGCCATCACCCCTAACGACTTCAACGAAAAAAACAGGAGAAAAAAAGACAAAGGCAGAAGATGTCCTGAACATAACAACATACATAGAAGAAGCAGACATTGAGATGCCACTCAAAGAAACTCAGAATGCTGCTTGGAGCCATGCAGGATATGAGGGAAACAATACAGAAAAAGGATGAAACGATACAGGAGCTTAGCGAGGAGATAATGAAAAACAATAGCACAATCATGTTCCTTGAAAATTGATTGGAGGAATCAGAGAACCCTATCAGTGTCTTGGAGGACAGCCAAGCAGACTTTAATAAACGTGAACAAAAATCTAACAAGAGCATCAGAGAAGCTGAAGAAAACCTAAGAGCTATGTCTGATGCTATGAAGCAGAACATTAGAATTATTGGCCTACCGGAGGAAGACACAACAAAGAATCATCTGCTACAATAGCGAGAGAATTCTTGGAGGAAAACTTGCCCAGCCTAATGAATGAAAACCAGGCAACCATCCAGGAGGCTGAAAGAACACCAGCATGACAGGACCCCAAGATGAAATCACCAAGGCACATAATAGTTAAACTATCCAACTTTGAGGAAAAGGAGAAAATCATGACAGCAGCCAGGGAAAAACAAGCAGTCACATATAAAGGTTCCCACATAAGGATATGCTCAGACCTATCAGCAGAAACTATGAAAAAAAGGAGAGAGTGGAGTAACATTACTCCAAAAATTGAAGGAAAACAACGCAACTCCAAGAATATCTACCCAGCCAAATTATCGATCAAGATCGATGGAGAAGTAAAAGTCTTCCCAGACAAGGAAAAACTCAAAAATTACATTACAACAAACCCAGCCTTACAAAAGATCCTCGCCGACTCAGTATGGGCAGATGAACAACACTCACCAAGCACAAATAAGAGACCAATACATAGAACAACTTCACCCAGAGCACAACAAGGAGAAAAGAGACCCCAAGATAGCATTGGTTTAAGGATGGAAAGAAGTCAAGAATGATACACACAAAAAACACACACTAATGAGAAAGGAAAGTAGGAAAACTCCCAACACAAAAGGTATAAAATGGCATCACAGAGTCCACAGATGGAGATAATAACCCTGAAATCAGTGGCCTGAACGCAGGCATTAAAAGACTGAGACTAGCAGAATGGCTTAGAAAACACAACCCATCCATTTGCTGCCTACAGGAGACACATCTCAAGGCTACAGACAAAAATAGGCTGAGAATCAAAGGCTGGAGAAGGACCTACCAAGTACACAGCAATACAAAAAAAGCAGGGGTTGCAATCCTAATCTCGGAATAAATTGACCTCAAAGTACAAACCATAAAAAGAGATAAGGAAGGATACTATCTAATGCTCAAGGGAATCATAGACAATGAACCACTAAGCATTGTAAACATATATTCCCTGAATGAGAGACCAGCTGAATATGTCAACCAAACACTCCAAAAGATTAAGAAAAAATCACAGACCCGACAATTATAGTGGGTGACTTCAACACACCACTCTGAGAAAGATAGATCACAGGGAAAGAAACTCAACTATGATGCACATACCGGCTTGGGAGGAACTGGAGGAAATCATGCTAAGTGAAGTAAGTCAGGTACAAAAGGAAAAGTAAAACATGATCCTGCTGAGGCAAATATTAAAAAAAAAATGCTAATGTGGCATAGGGGAAAAAGTTACTATATACTAACATTTTTGGGTTGAAGACTGTGTAGTATGGCAGAGACCAGATCAAAACCAGGGATGCACATAGTAGACAACTGGGGAGGAGGTGGGGAAAGAAAAATAAAAGGATGAATATAAGGAAGAAAAGGTGAGCTGGGGCATGGGGCACTAACCCACCCAAGGGGAGGGTATTGTTTATATCTCCACAGGGAAAGTGGGACCAGACTTCCACCCAGTGCCGCGAGGTGTGAATGCAGCATTCCGGAGTGGAGTAGGGAACCAGTGGAGAGGTCTGGGAGGCTGGCCCCAACACCAAAAATTAAGTGGATTCCTGCCCCTCCCCCAAGAAGAATTTGTTTCAAAGGACGACATTGATTCTACAGCTCGGGCAGAAGGATATATCGGATCAGAGCACACGGGCGCAGATGAAGGGGAGGAGGAGAGAGTGGAGCACAGACTTGCCCACCAGGCCGTGAGGATGATGTTCCTGATTAGAGCAGCCAGTCCACAGAGAGGACAACATGGCCCCCACTATAAGACATGATACCCCTCAGTGACCAATGGCGCTACCGGAGAAAGCATCAGAGACACAGTGTGCAGATTGCACCTGACCTGATCCGACCACACTGAGGCAAATCACTGGGAGAGTTCAGCGGAACAGCAAGGGAATGGAGTGGCAAGGTCCCCAGGGAATGCTGAAAGTGGATTTGGGGCCAGGGCGTGGTGCCCATACAGACTGAACTGGAAAACACTCCTAAAGGCCAACAAACGAACCTTGAACTAACTACAAGCTTTTCTATCTTGATGTGTTTTGTTTTGTTCTTTGTCAGTGGTTTGTTGTTGTTTTGTTGTCTGGCTGTATACTGTTGCTTTGTTTTCCTCTGTCTTATTTTTGTGCATGTTATTATCTCCACAGGTTTGTCTACATGAGACAGGCTGGATGAACTATCTGGAGGAAAAACAAAGGGACCGACAGTTCTGGGGGTACCTGGGATAGGGGGAGATTGGGCGTAAAGAAGTGGTGTTAACAAACCCAGGGACAAGGGAGCAACATGGGATCCAAATTGGTGGCGAGGTGGGGAGTGGCTGGCCTGGTAGGGAATGATAAGGGCAAGGTTACTTAAAGAAGAGGTATAGCTGTAAGCCAGGTGGGGATGGAGCATGATAGTGGGGCAGGAGGAAAGTCAAGGGAAATAGAGGAAAGAACTAGGAGGCAAAGTGCATTTATAGAGGTCTAGACAAAGACATGTACATGCAAATATATATATGAGGATGGGGAAATAGATCTATGTGTCTATATTTATAGGTTTAGTATTAAGGTGGCAGAAGGACCTTGGGCCTCTACTGAAGCACTCCCTCAATACATGAATAGTTTCTTCTATTAAATTGTCATTCTATGATCCTCACCCTCCCGACACAATTGCTGAAGCCAAAGCATTTGAACAAGTAAATATGAAGAAAGTTGATGGTGCCCGGCTATCAAAAGAGATAGCGTCTGGGGTCTTAAAGCCTTGAAGGTGCACAAGTGGCCATCTAGCTCAGAAGCAACAAAGCCCACATGGAAGAGCACATCAGCTTGTGTGATCACGTGGTCCCGAAGGGATCAGTTTTCAGGTATCAAAGAGCAAAAAATCATATCATTGGCTGCACAGCTCCATGATACGATTGTCGAGGACAAACGGGTGCATAAGCAAACGTGGCGAAGGAATCTGATGATGCCCGGCTATCAAAAGAGATAGTGTCTGGGGTCTTAAAGCCTTGAAGGTGAGCAAGCGGCCATCTAGCTCAGAAGCAATAAAGCCCACACGGAAGAAGCACACCAGCTTGTGTGATCACGAGGTGCCAAAGGGATCAGGAATAAGGCATCATCATAAAAAAAAACCCAAAAACTTAACATCGTGAATGAAGGAGGAAGTGTAGAGTGGAGACCCAAAGCCCATTTGTCGGCCACTGGAGATCCCCTCACAGAGGAGTCTAGGGGAGGAGATGAGTCAGTCAGGGTGCGATGTAGCACCAATGAAGTATACAACTTTCCTCCAGTTCCTAAATGCTTCCTCCACCCCACCTCCCAACTATCATGATCTGAAATCTACCTTGATAGAGCAGAGGTTGTACACTGGTGCATATAGGAGCTGGAGGCACAGGGAATCCAGGGTGGATGATACCTTCAGGACCAGGAGTGTGAGGTGCGATACTGGGAGGGTAGAGGGTGAGTGGGCTGGAAAGGGGAAACCGATTACAAGGATCTACATGTGACCTCCTCCCTGAGGGACAGACAACAGAAAAGGGGTGAAGGGAGACGCTGGATAGGGCAAGATATGACAAAATAATAATTTAAAAATTATTAAGGGCTCATGAGGTAGGGGTAGCAGGGAGGGAGGGGAAAAAAGAGGATCTGATGCAAAGGGCTTAAATGGAGAGCAAATGCTTTGAAAATGATGAGGACAAAGAATGTACAGATGTGCTTTATACAATTGATGTATGTATACGTATGAATTGTGATAAGAGTTGTATGAGTAATAAAATGTTAAAAAAAGAAAATAATCTAAGAAGTTGTCCTAAATATAGAAGAGCACGGAAATAATATTTGTGAAAGCCTTATTAATTCCCTGTAGTGTGAAGATGCCTTAATACTGCATGCCATAAGGTAGTCTGACTTGAAAAACGTACTGATGAAGATCAGAGACTGGTGCCTTAACTACAGAATACAGCTCGATGAAAGAAAACCAAAATCCTCACTATAGGACCAATACAAATTACCATGAAAAATGGAGATATCATTGAAGTTGTCAAGGATTTCATTTCACTTGGACCTCAATCAATATACACAGAAGCCATAGACAAGTGATGTGTTTCCCTGGGCATATTTGTTTCCCAGGACCTCTTTAAACATTTAAAAAGCAGTGTCTATTTGAGAACTAATATTTACCAGATCCAAGCTATTTTATTTTTAATTGTCTCATATGCCACTGAAAGTTGAAAAATGAATGAGGCTGTTTAAAAGTAAAATGATGCATTTTAATTATAGTGCTAGTGAAGAACTTGATAGTTTGATGCACTGTCAATTGTAGCTTAGAAGTTGTACAATTATAATGCTTGTCATAAATGGATACTATGAAAATTTCATTTTAAGTATATTAGAAATTTGTTGAGAGATCTGTCCATTAAAGGACATCATGCTTGATAAAGCAAAATATCATTGAAAAAAGGATGAACTTCAACAACATAGAACATCACAGTAACTGCAACTAAGCTCAAACTTGACAACTGTGAGAAGGAAGCAGGACCCATATGTGTTTCATTCTTTTTTTTCTCTAACATTTCTATGAGAGTGACATGATTTAATTTGACTTAAACAGCAAAATGCAATGCCAATGACAAACATTTTGCTTGATGCATAGTTAATTAAATTTTTCCCTTTACATATTGGCACCTGATAAGGATACCATTTAATACCACTTTTATTTAATAATATGCTGCAAGTCTTTATGGCAGTTATTGATCAACAAGTGTCTAATAAAAGCTGACAATGGTAGCAAAGATGTAAAACTGTAATTGGAGATGGTATCACTCTAAACATGGACAATCCAAGGCCCTACAAGAAAATCATTGCATCCAAATGAAATGTTCAGCAATTTCACAGGCCATAGGTCAATATAGAAAAGTCCATTTGGATTCCATGTACCAACAGAGAACGCTCTGGAAAGGAATTCAAGAAAATAATACCATTTACAAGAGCCACCTATAAGATAAAATGGAAAAAACCTGGGCAGAAAAACAAACATCTGTACAAAGAAAACCTTAAAAACAGTACTACAGGATACCATAAGACATAAAGTGAAAAATTAGCCATACTCTTTAATAGGGAATTTTACTTTGTGAAAATATCAAACACACCACAAGTGATCTATAATTATAATGCAATTCTGATTCAGATCCCAGCATCTTTCTGAAAAGTTGAAAATGAAAGGGAAGAGATTCTATACCTAGAAGCTCTGATGGTGTAGTGGATTATACAATGGGCTACTAGCTGCATGGTCCTCAGTTAAAAACTGCCAGCTACTCTTTCGGAGTAAGATGATCCTGAAAAGTTTTATGATCTCAGAAATCCAAAACGGCCAGTTAGCCCTTGTCCAATAGTAGTGGTTCTCAGCCTTTCAAATGCCATGACCCTTTCATACAGTTCCTCATGTTATGTTGTGGAGAACCCACACCATAAAATTATTTTCTTTGCTACTTCATGAATGTAATTTTGCTACTGTTAAGAATTGTAATATAAATATCTGATATGCAGGATGCATTTTCTTTGTTACAAATTGAACATAATGAAAGCATAGTGATTAATCACAAAAACAATATGTAATTATGTATTGTGAAATATTTATTTCTGATTACAAATAAATGAAATTTTGTCTTGAAGCATGGTGTAGCATGGTTAACAGTCTAATATAATGATAATAAACTGCATTGCTACATTTTGCGACTGTATGCATAAAAAGCCAGCGTGCGTGCAAATGCTGAGAAACCTTCCTTCTCACCAGATCAGAAGTTCTCAGTCTTTGCAAGAGCACAACGAAGTCTACTTTGGTATTTAGACTTGATAACCAAAAAGCTGGAAAGCCCTGTTTCACAGATATGTTGTTGGAAATGGAAGAAGATGGTCTCAGATAGGTATATGACTGCCAACACTTGATCCAGAATTTTGTAACTGGCATTGTAGCGAAATCAGTTTGTGCTGACTCACTGTTAATGAGTTCAATGAACACTTCTTGAACTGTCTCCGGAGCATCTTCATCTTTGACTGTGAATGGGTGTCTAGCAAGTGCAAATGGAATGTCAGGTAGATTTGGAAAGTACAATGAAATTTTATCTGCAAGCATGTGCAAGTGTTCTTTCATAGGAATGACCATCGTCATTCTTTTGTATGGTTCAATGTCATGTTCCTCAAAAAAAGCAGATACAACATATAAATTTTATTTTCATCCTTTTTTTGTGCCAAAGCTAAAGTTTCATTTGGAATGATCAGATCTTTTCAGAAAATCAAGTCATGTTGCATTTGTTCCTCACAGTGATCAATTTAACTCATTCAAGATGGAAAATGTGTCAACCAAGTAAGCTATTTTCTGTAGTTTACTTTGATCGCTGAAAAGTGCTTTGAACTGCGTTGTTGCCTTCTGATTTTAAAATGCTTTGAGTTCATCACAAAGCTCAAAAACACGTTTTAAAACGTTTACTCTTAACAACCATCTTACTTCCGTGTTAAATAGCAGAGCATTATTGTGCTCATCCATCTCGTTCTGCAGTTGCAGTCAACTGTTTAAAGTGCTCGCCTTTACAAAATTGACAGAACTTATGACACTATTCATTATTTCTTGTAACTCTTGTGGAAGCATCTCATTGCTAATATTTGCCGATGAATCATACAGTGAAGTCCGTTGACTTTTAGTGACTCATTCAGTACCAAACGTTGAAATGCAGGTAGGCATCCTAGCATAGCTGGAGCACCATCTGAGTAAACTCCATAAACTTTTCCCAAGAGATCTTATGCTCTTTCAGAAATGAACCTACTGTGTCAAATACATCATCTGCAGTAGTTGTTGTTTCAAGAGGTTTGCAAAAAAGAAACTCTTCTTTAAAGTTGCCATCATTAATATACCTCAGGTAAACCAGTAACTGGGACCAGGTTGCAATGTCTGTAGATTCATCAAACTGGATGCTAAATATTGGAAGTGACTGGATGCTAAATATTGGAAGTGGAGCAGATTTAATTTCCGGGATGACCTGATAAAGGATATCAGCAAACTTGTCACCTATTCTTCTGCGGACAGTATCATTAGATAAGGAAATTGACTCAATTTCATAACAAGTTTGTGTCCAATCATAACTCAAACAATGACTTTGGTCACTTGCAACAATAAATCCTCAGCAATGGTGTGAGGTTTCATAGCTCTGGCAACTCTGAGTGCCACCAAGTATGAAGCTTCATTGGCTGTTAACGTTTGGTTTGTGGTTTTGCCACCAGTGTCAAGTCTGGCTTTCTTGAGTCCATGAGCTTTGCTTCTAAAATAGTTGGTATAATTGTTGGCAAACACAGATGCTTGCTAACAAAATGGCGTTATAGTTTCTTTGGCTTCATATATTCAGCTGATAGAACTTCACAACAAATAACACATTGTGATTCCTCAATTCCTGCTGTAAATATTGAGATAAATACATACTGTAAAAAATCCTCGCTATATTTTATTTTGTTAACATTCTTCTCTACATGATTCATTGTCATGGCATGGTTTTCTAATGAAAATAATATAAAACAATCGCTTTAATAATACAAAAGGTGATACATGGCACAGTTCAGTCAATAGAGTTCGTTAAAGTTTCCTGTGATTTACCATTCTGTGGTTTTGGTTTGTTTGTGTTTTTTTACATACCTGTTACTCTCACAAGGGAGTAGTATTCATATCAACCATAGCTGAATTTAACAAGACCAATCAGCATCAGGATTAAGTTGCCATGGTACAGATATCCCATATTTTTGCAGTAGTTGATGATTTCACGGTACAGGATTTTACATTTACCCAATAATTATAATTCATGAAGTGTCGTTTTACCTCCAATACTACTGCTTTCAACACAGTAGCTGCTTTTAGCAGAGTAGCTAACTGCTTTCAACAAAGCAACTGATCTCTACAGAGTAGCTGCTCTCTACACATGTGTTACTGGTCCGCTTAAGCACATTATGGTGCCAACCCTTTCACATACACTTGTATTTGTATGGGGTAGGCGCGATGATGTCATCACACCAGTTACCCATATGTGGGTGTATCTGCACGAGTGCATACCCACCTGGAGATGGATGGAGGAGTGGTGTCTTGATTTCTAAGACCATTGGAAAATGTGTTTACTGATGATCTTAGGTGATCACTGTGAAAGGGTTGTGCTAGTCTGGGCACTTTAGAGAAACAAATCTACAGAAATTCATGTATAAGAGAGAGTTTTATATAAAGGTTAAGTGCACAGCAAGAAAACATCCCAATCCAGTGCTACCCAAGCTCACAAGTCCAAGATTAACCCATATGTCTGACACCAATCCATAAAGTCCTCCTATATCTCACAAAAGACAGGCAATAACACTGACTGAAGGAGGAAAGCCAAATCAGTGAACCTGTAAGCATCTCAGAGCTGGCGGGGGTCTCCACACGGCTGCTCCAGCACCCAGGGCTGCACTGCAGTAGGTCTATGTGGCTTCTCCTTGGGGATGTCTTGCAGGAAGTGAGCCTTGACAGCTGAAACAGGGAACTGGCCAAGGCAGCTGCACCCTAGTCCGACTATCGCAAAGCAAGAGACCCAAGAACTAGAAAGGTGAGGATCATCGAGCCATTTATCCTTCAGGCCCTCATTTAACCCCACATGTGTTTACCAGCCATGTTGGCACGAGTAAATACCTCAAATGTCGTTTGCTCATCCCCCTGCCCCCCCCCCCCCCAGCAAGTGGTCTCGAACCATAGGTTGAGAACCAGAGCCTTATAGGGTTTCTAATATTCTTAAGTGACTGGACAGCAGTGAGTTGGGTGTTTGGGGTCCAGCCTCTATACCTGCAACTGAGATAGACCCAAGGAAACAAGGACAATCACAATGAGCCATGTGATCAAGAGAAGCATCTACACACTATCATGTCTGAATCACTCAGGCGCTCTCCTCTGGAAACCTCAGAATAGACTCACTGTGTTTTGATTTTTCTAAATGTAAATCAACCAGATATTAGGGAAGAGGCTGGAAAGGATGTATTTCTATATAAGCCAATGGTCACACAACATAAAATGCTTCATAAAGCAAAGGCAGGTGAACCACTCAAGAGAGATTTGAAAACAGTTTCCCTTTGAAATTAATGGATTGAAACCTGAGGGCACAGACATGAATGACCCAGCAAACTGTAGTGAAGAGAAATCATTGTCCACTCCAATGAGGCCATCCCTACACTCTACCCCTGGTCTTTCCAGTTTTCCACCTCACCACTTTTTAGCACTTATTTCATGGAATATAATTGTTTTCCTCTTTTCACAACTTTTTACCTTACTCTACTATTTCCTTTCTAAAGCTTTACAACAATCCTCTTCTTTTTCTTCTTCTTCTTCTTCTTCTTCTTCTTCTTCTTCTTCTTCTTCTTCTTCTTCTTCTTCTTCTTCTTCTTCTTGTTCTTCTTGTTGTTGTTCTACTACTACTACTACGACTACTACTACTACTACTACTACTACTACTACTACTACTACTACTACCACTACTACTACTGCTGCTGCGTCATCTTTTTTTTTTTAAATTAAGAGAAAATAGAATGATTCCTACTGAAATTCCTGCTAAATCTGTTGCTAAAATCCAAATTTTGTTTTAACAAAATAAACTAAAGAACACAGCAGACCATCCTATTTGTGCTCTCACTTGTACCTGCTCCTGGAACCTGGGCCTGTGCTATTTGGGCCTGAGCACACCCATTGCCCCAAATTCCCTTCAGTCCAACCCCACCCCTGTGCTGCAGAGTGGTTTGTGTGGGAATTCACATTGACTTCTCTCTCTGTGTCTTCTTGCACAGCCATACACAGCTGGATCCTCAGTGGTCACAGAACTCAGGTGCAGGGAGAACTGGTTCTTGGATGTGTCTGGGTTGCTGACTAGATCTCTGAGATTTGGTGTGTATTCGCTAAACCACTCTGACCTGTAGAAGCTCCTTCCCATCCACTCACAGCCTCTCTCAGGGCTGCCTGATCTGCTCCCATGTGGCACTGGTGCTGGAGACTGAGTCCCCAGTAATGGTGCAGATGAGAGTGAGGTACTGTGATGGTCTCACCACCTCAGGGCCTGACTACTAAAGCTGCACCTGGGACAGGACACCAGGAGTCTTAGGAAACAAGCTTTGAATATCCCATCTGTCCATAAATCTGCTGTGACCTAGTGCATCTCCCTGCCATTGACCCGATGGGAGACCTAGGACCATCAAAACGAGCAAGCGGATGGAGACAGACATTTCTGTATCAAAGTCTCCCTGGCTCAGCAGGCTCTGGAATTCTGGTTCCAGAGGAGAATCTTGAGGGGAGTGAAGGTGGGTGTTCATATCATTTGAGAAAATAAACCACACCAGTCTTCTGCTTGTGCTAATGGACAGGGGTCACAGCTCCACAAGGAAGCTTCTCCAGAGCTGGGCCTTGAAGCAAGTTGGATGGCAAAAATATGTCAGAAATGTGAGTGAGGTGGCCCACAGGCATACACTGAATTTTTACCCTGCCCAGATCCCAATATTTGCAATCACAAAATTATCAGGGTTCCATTGTATATGAATTGTTTGATTTGAACACACGCATCCACTAATGTATGCATTACTGTATTCATTGTGAGTTCTGAGAGCTATGAAGACACCAGACAGTCTTCTGCACGGAGGGAAAATCAGTAAACCAAGCAAGAAACGAATGAGCTAAGAAACGAATGATTTCGTCCTCAAACTAAGCCCACTGCAAGTGCACCTATCCTGTCTCATGGGAACCTTATAAGACTGATTATAAATGTTCCTGAGAACTTCTTTGACCATAAATACTTACAGGAAGAGACAACCTCATCTTACTCGGGAGGCACAGTGGGCTGGTTTGCAGTGAGCAATCCAATACTTATCCCACTGTGTCACCATATCTTCATATATCTCTACACCAAGAAGCCCGTATAAAGGGCTGTATAAATGTCACATTGAGAAGCCAAGTGGTGATTTTTTAATACTATTATGTGACTATGAGCTCTGGGCTATGAATAAGGGGGGCCATATCCAAAATTATGGCCATTCACTTACCTTTTGGAATAGGATGTTGAAAGCACCACAAACTGGGCTATCAATATAACAAACATCTGTTTTGAGGGAAATACAGCCAAGGAATACCTTAGAAGGAAGGATGATGAGACTTTGTTTCATGTAATTTGGACAGGCTATCATGACACCAGTCTGTTGAGAAAGACATCATCCACGATAAAGCATGGGATCAGTGAAGGAGGAGGTGATGGATTGACACAGTGACTCTAACAATAAGCTTAAAAATATTCGTTATGGTTATGGTACTGAACTAGGCATGATTTAGTTCAGTTTTACATTGAATCACTTAGCGTTGCAATTGTCTCTGTGGCACGTAACATCATCAAAACAAATGAAAAGACACAATGTTCTTCCCAGATTGAATGACAGTGCTGGGGGAATGGGTATATGTTTTCTTTTCCTTAGAAAAGGAAATATGTAACAGAATACACTCTTTATAACTGTTTTTATGTTGAAGTTCCCCGTGCCTTCGTTAGTTATTGGTTGCAAAAGTCTTGTCTACATATTTATAGAACTTTAAGCATCCAAGGTTGTTTGGGTGCAAAAACAGTTAAAGACTCGTATTGACCCTACATGAAAGAGAACTGTCTGAAAGGATTTTCTTTTCTGTAATAATAATTGGATAACCATATCAGGTCTTTAACCAACTGAATTGCCAAGGTTTTGAACTGTCTACCTTTTGGCTAGAAGTTGAGCATTTAATTATGCTCACATAGTTCTGTGTTTCAGGTTCACCTATGTACAATTCATATGCATCTATTTTTACTTTCTACAGGTGAACATTTCTGTGCATGATGGCTGGTCTTAAGACATTGTGTAGAGTTCTTCAATGCAAGTACTGTTACTATTATGTGTTCCTTGAGTATTTACTATGGGATTCTGTCCTAGGCATTGTGTGATTTTAATAGTAACCCTGGGCACCATCTTCAGTGCCAGAAACACCTCCCAGAGTTGTGCAAACTAAGAGTGACTACTATAATAGCCAAATACCCCATAAAACATATCAAGGAATTGGCGCATTTGGGATATGGTGTGGCAGTTTCATAATCTCTTGACAACTTGGGAAGGGATGGAGTCTAGCCTATCAATGAGGTCACAGCTTGATGAATTCATTTGGAGGTGCAAAGGAGATAAATAGCTCACTGGAAGCCAGACCCAGATAGAATCTCTACCTGTTGAAATATTCCTGTTTACAAAGCAACATGGTGCTCCACTGATAATAGCCAGAGCCCTGGCACTGGAGCCCTGGCAATGTGAAGACCCATGCCAGTGCTGAGATGCTTCCAGCACCACCAGATCCACAAGACTTTCCACCCACTAGCCTGTGATCTTTGTCACTACATGTGTTGTGTGAGTCTGAAGAAGAATTTATAGATTGGTGTCAGACATATGGGCTAATATTGGACTTATAGATGTGATCAGAGCTGGGATGTTTTCTTAATATACAGTTACTCTTTGATATAAAGCTCTTTCCTATACACATGTGAGTGTCTCCCTGGATTTGCTTCTCTAGTCTGCCTGGACTAGCACATGGTGTTAGAGAATAATGTTAAATTTGTCATGGGCTGCCTGAAGTTCTGTCTTAGAGTAAGCACATCTTGTTTAATTCTTGTAAGTTTTCAAGTAAGATTTTATCTCACTTATTTGGGCATTACATTAGGAGGAACAAGAACCCAGAGAATGGTCTTGTGCTTGGTAAAGTAGAATGTCAATTAAAATGGGAGAGACTCTCAATGAGATGGATTGTCACAAAGGCTGCAACGATGAGTCCACATAGAGCTACCATAGTGGTCAGCACAGCAGTTCTAGCTGACCGGGCACTGCAGTCCTTATCCAGGCTCCCGTGCTCACCTCTTTCTTCACTTGGTCCAGAGTGGGTGGGTTCTTAGCATCCTTGCAAGTCAGCCCACCCCCTGAGGTTAGTTTTATGTCTGGACTCCCACTGACTCTCCCTCACTATAAAATACTTTGGACATAGAGTGTGATACAAGTTGCAAACACTCTGAATTGGTTGCAGTGAAAGGAAGTACGATATATACATGTAGATATTTATCTAGATTTTGAGATTGAGATATATACCACAATAAAATACTGATCAAGAAAGAAATTTGCCTGAAAAACAATCAAATATTGAACACCGGTTAGGCTTCATTCTTTCCACAGGAAGAGGAAACGTACTTAAAGAAGATTTCTATTCAAATTAATTAAAGCAAGAGAGTTATAGAGTTATTTATTCCACGTTAAGGAGGAAATTGACAAGTCAGAATTCTTTTTTATGGGTTTCAGTGACGTGTGGTAGGAAAATTTTCAGCTGTTGATAATTGTTGAACACAGTGATAATCTAATTCCATTTGTGTTAGTGTGGGTATATTAGAGAAACGAGTCCACAGAAACTCATTTGAATAAGAGAAAGTTTTATATAAATGGTAAGTTTACATCAGGAAAATATCACAACCAAGTACTACCCAAGTCCACAAGTCCAACATTAGCCCATATGTCTGACACTAATGCACAAAGTCCTCCTCCATGTCACAAAACACATGCAATGAGACCGATTGCAGGAGGAAAACTGGATCAGTGAGCAGTGTATGCATCTCAGCGCTGGCAGGGGTATCCACAGAGCTATTCCAGCACCCAGGGCTGCATTGGGGTAGGTACATGCGGTGTGTCCTTGGGGATGTTCTTGCAGGAAGTGAGCCTTGCCAGATCAAGCATGGCACTGGGTAAGGGATCTGCAATCTGCTCCAACCATCAGAAAGCAAGAGACCCAAAAACTAGAAAGGCAAGGCTCACCGAGTCATTTATCCCTCCGCCCCTCAATTGACCCCACATGTGTTTATCTACCAGGTTGGTACAATAAACCACCTCCCTCTCCATTGAATTATGCATGAGAAGAGTGATGAAAATATTAGTTTGTTGCACGTGTATGAGAAAAATAACTTTTAAAATATGACATAGTTTTTCAACCACAATCAGAAACTGACGGAAAGTATTGCTGGTACAGCAACACTTCAAAAAGCCAGCTAAAACATTGAACCCGAAAAGAGATTATGATATAAGCCCAAAATTTGAATTTGTAAAAATTGTTAGCAATGGAATAGTCTTTATTTAATATTTTAATTATTTTCTCACTTTTTTCCCCCTCCAAAACCATTTTTTGGGGAGCAAATACAAGTGTCATGTTCATCAGTAGTTCAAGTGCATCAAGCAGTATTGTATGACTGCTACCACAATTAGCTTCAAAACATCATCTTCCTTCTTCAACTAATGGCATCATCTTCCTTTATTCCACTCCCCTACCCCCCACTGTAGCCCCAGAAGCCCTTATTCTACTTGCTGTCTCTTTATGTACATCAATTCTGGCTTTCATCTACAGTCAAACAGAAAAACATATCACAGAAATTCAATAATGCTATCCCCCAATGACAAAACACATGAGATAAACTCTAATAGGAATTTAAAATTGAGGAAGTAGGCAGTCCAAGTATAGTCTGCGGCCCTTGCCCGGAATCCATAACAGACCTAGGTGTGTTTCAGATGTGTCAGTCTGGCTACTGGAATGTGAGGATCTTGCCAGTTGACCGCCTTTCTCAGGATTTTCTGGAACCAAAAGCACTCTTTAGTAGCTGGTATCCTGCAACACACCCTGTGGCTCATGCTGAACAAGCAAACGGCTTGTCCTTCACATGACATTAAATACACCAAGCAACAACAACAAAAACAACACAACCAACTCCCTGCCTTCCAGGAGGTTTCAGCTCACAGCACAACCCTATTTCTCTATGTTTGCTGTTGAGGAAGGAACACTATTCTACAACTGCAGCACAAACAAGACATGCTTGCAAACCTCCATTCCTGCACTGGCCACAGGTGAAGCCACTGGCTGTGAGGACTGCTGCCTACTTTGATGATGAGCCGGCCCTGTCTCTTCTCTGTGCGAGCAAACTACTGTTGCACACAGAGCCTGTGTGTGAGCTGAGCTTTTGTCAGTGACCTCACACACTGGTTTTACCGAAATCAACAGTTATATTTTGTGCAGTACACAAGAAGGGGAGTAATTCAACTTGAAGGGAGACTAAGGTTATTTTTATAAAAGTACCTTGTAAATTGAAGCACAACCAGCAAAATATATGTAAAAGGGAACCATTAACATGTTAATAATAATTTTATAAATAATATCATAAAAGGTGTCACAGAAAAGGATGATATAATTAAAATGAAAACACAATGTATGAAGTTCTATGGAGACCAGGATGATGGAAAAAATAGAACAATTCCTGATAATATCAAATACGATTAAACAAAATACAGAATACACAGAAAGCAATTAATGGACATAAACAAACAAAACAAGATACAAATTCAGAAATTTGATAACTGTAAGCCATTGGCACCAAGTGAATCCCAAATCACAGTGACTCTCGGACAGAGTAGAACTGCTCCGTAGGGTTTCAGACACTGTTAATCTTTTGGAGGAGCAAACAGCCTCATCTTTCTCCCTTGGAGGAACTGGTGGTTTCAAACTACTGACCTTGCACTTTGCATCCCAATATAAAATAAACAAAAAAGATAGCAAAATTTAAAAAAAAAACTGTCCCAGGGGAGGCTAAGAGTTAAGTGAGAAAGCCCTAATTCCAACAGGAAATCCTCCCTGTCATCTATCTGTGCCTGAATAGGACTGGGTGTCTGTGCTCATGAATCCTGCGTGCCCCCTGCTGCCCAGTGTCTCCCCTGCAGGGGAGATTTGTGTCTGGGTTCACACTGACTTCCCCTCACTGTGTGTTTCCCTTGCACAGTAATGCATGGCCGTGTCCTCAGCAGTCACGGGCTTCAGCTGCAGGGAGAACTGATTCTTCGATGTGTTTCTGGTGATGGAGAGTCAGCTTTGAAAAGACGGGTTATAATATGTATTACCAATAGAGCATAGCTCTCCCATCCACTGCAGCCCCTTTCCAGAAGTCTGGCAAATCCAATGCCAGCAGTAACCACTGCTTGTGATGGAGAAACCAGAGACAATGCAGGTGAGGGACAGCTTCTGGGACGGCTTCACCAGTCCTGGACCTGACTCCTGAAGCTGCACCTGGGACAGGACCCCTGAAAACAAAAACAAATGTTCCATGTCAGTCACTTGAAGTCATAACTATCCCCATAGACCCAGGTCAGATATCTGTATCTCTCACCTTGGGGAACTGTCACCAAGCATAGGAGAACACATAACAATAGCATCTTAACACCACACCTCTGCTTTCCCAAGAGACCTACAGCCCCGTCTGAAGAGAACTGATAGCTTTCCCACCCCAAGGGTGAAATTGTACCCTAGTGCCTGAAATATAATTTGCATATGAGGATGTCCTGTCCTTATAAACAGAAAGTGATAGAGACCAGACCCCCTCTATCTTCTGAGCTCATGGTAGGGTAAATGTTTGAACTCATATGCATATTAGTCTATAACAGAAGAAGTTTTTACCAAGAGGTGTGTGGGAGAGGTCAAAGAGTGCCCAGAATTTCTGAGCCCAGTGTTCTTTCCTTCCCGGTCCTCATTGCTCCTGCCCTGCCTTGGGCTCCTGTATATCCTGTGCCCCAGAGAGTGGGCAGAATATAGTTTGTTAAAACCATCAATTGGACCCCAAGTCATCTTCAGACCTCACAATTTCCAAGGTCCTTTTTTTCCTGTATACCCTGAAACTTCTTAATTAACCTCCTCAGAGCCTTAATAGTTTTCCTTGTGTGGGAGTGACATCTTTGAGAAGCATGAATATCAGGTTAGTCCCAAGGAGTTGTGGTTGATAAGATCCCAAAGGTCCAACTCTTCTATGAAGCCATTCAGTTCCAATTTCCACCTACTCCACTCTTGAGGAGATTCCCTTATGTTTCTGGATTCTGTGAATCAATGAAAAATCCAAAAGAAATTAATGAAATTTTGAGGAAAGGAATCACGTGGCGGTGGGTTCTGTTCAGTCCAAATTCTGACACTCAGGAAAGGGTAAACCAGATGCTGTGCCCAAAGGACAAGCTCCACTCCCAGCTTTGCAGTTTATTTGCACACATCTGACCTGAAGCCTCAGGCAGAATGTTTCCAGTCAACATTGTCCCTCTGCTAATCTGTTGCAGCCAGGATTTCCCAAACTTGGGCCATGGTCATCACCAACCCCACTACTCTTACCTGTAATACCCACACTACATCCCAGAGCTCAATGATCGAGGTCAACCTCAGTGTAAGTAAAGTGATTCAAGTGTTACTGGGTCTCAGGGAAGAACGTGACACCTGGAAAAGTTGGGCCCCAGGCAAGACAATATTTTAATTCAGTAGCCTCTAAGAAATGCAAGATTCTGAATAGAAAACCACTCCCTTGTTTGCTAGAATATCCGGAATAGTGAAAAATCAGTCGAGTCATGATTTCAAGTACAAAGATGGAGAAAACCAGTAAATGAAAACTAATCATTTAAGAAAAGGCTCAGAGTAAGAGTCAAGTACAATATTGTCGACTTTGAAACCAAAGACCTTTTCCTGAAACCCACGAGGCACTCGTCATTATAATTAGGTCTATCCATCCAACTGATCCTCGACATTTAGAGATTAAACAGACACTCTTGTAAATGTCCCTTGCCCTGGGACTCTGGTTCCATTGAAATGTGAGCATCTCCAACCACAGACAGCCTCTCCATTTGTGCTCTGGGCACAGCCACGTCACAACTGCTCATGGGTCTCACCTGACATTTATTCCCTAAACTCAAAGATTGTCTAATTTTGGAAAATGGTACATATTATTGGCTATAGAAGCTGTGACATCTATAAACATGTAGTTTATAGATTCTTTCCTCATAAAGTTTAAATATTTTCCTCAGACTGAGGGTTGACAACACTCATTTGCTGATTAATTAGAATCTGTACACCTCCAAATTAATGTTTCTTTTTACGGTGGGGAAATCCAAGCACTACGTGTTGGTCACCTGGACTTCTTTGTGCCAGAATTTGCTGAAGGGCATAATCAATTACTTTAAAGTGAAGACACATTGTACTCACTACAATCCAGGGGTGAAAGCACAGGACACTCTAGCATTTTTCATTTGGAGATCATTGAATTGGTTCACTTTTCATATGCACACTGGCAGAGCATCACTTGATCCTGTTCATTTCATCAAACCCCCATCTCACTCTTTGCTCTTGGTGCTTGTCTAACCGATTCAAGCTTGAGACCGTGATGTAGCTTGTGTTAATCTGGGTAGACTAGAGAAAGAAATCCATGGACACACATATGTGTATAAAAAAGATATTTATATACAAGAGCAATTGAACATTGAAAAACATCTCAGCAAAGTCCAGATCAAGTCCATACATCCGATATTAGCCCATATTTCTGATATCAATCTGCAAAGTCCTCTTGAGATTCACACAACACATGCAATGATGCCAAATGCAGAAGATCACAGGCCAGTGGGTAGGAAGTCTTTGGATCCAGTATCATTAGGAATATCTTAGCCCTGGCAGAAGTCTCTGTGGCTTCTCTGGCTTCTGTGGTCTGGTTCTGTCCATGTGGCTTGTCTTCTGGAATGTCTCCCAGGGAGTAGCAGAGAGAGAGAGGTGTCTTCTTCCTCCAAAGAGGAAGTATCGGAATTCTCAGAAGGTCATGCCAACAGAGGTCCCTTTGGCTATCTTCAGATTGACAACCTAGACTCCACCCTTACACTCTCAGTCCTTAAATTGACACCAGATTAGGTGACTACCACATAGCTGCACACTAGTTCAGGTCACTGCCATGATCATATCATAATTTCATAGCAGTGATTAGTAGGGGTCTTCTTAAGTGTCAACCACATGACATTATTCATGTACACATCACTATCCTAACAGGTTTGGTACACATGTTCTCAATGATCTCCTATCTCCCTGTACTCTGAAGGAGCAACACATCGAACTCTTCTAGACTCAGATGTCTGGGTTTCTTTTGCAGTCCCCTATCTCATGAGGTTGGGCTTGGTCAGTCACTTAATCAAAGTGCACTGCATCTCTCAAAATTCTGAAAGATGGAAATAATAGAAAATATGGCTTAAGGAAAATGCAATAATATTTGCTCCAGTTGTCTATTGTTGTACAAGGAATAGATATACATTGCAGCTTAAAATTGAAAGAGCTTTTTGCTTTTTATTTGTTGCTTGATTTCCCTTTTAACTCTTTTGATGCACATAAATGTCTGATTTTTAGATCACTCTCATCTATGTTGCCTTCTTTGTGTGTACTTCCTTTGCTGTGTTTGACAGCGTATGAACGCCCTGAAATGGGGCACTAACATGTGTCCCTGCTTCCTTATAAATGGTCTTCATAGCTCTGGGATTCATATTAGGTCCTTGATCATTACACTTAAAACAACAAACATCGTATTTTGAGAGAGAGAGCTGCTATCAGGAAGGAAAAGGAGCAAGTTCTTACCTTCTCTGGAGAAGATGTCTTGGATGATATTTAAACTCAATAAGATTAGGCTGAAACATTTAAGAAACAGTTAAATGTTCCTTGGGTTAAAGTAAATAGCATCTCCCTGGAACACAGACTTAAAAAAATACTGTTTTCTTGCAGAAAAATCCCTTACGCTGCAGATAATAAACAAAACCTTATTTCCTTATATCCCTTGATCATGGCTACAGTAACAGATGAAGAGTCACTGCCCCATGCACCAAGATCCACCACTCCTGACTCTGAGAAGAACAAAATGACTTTAAGGCTCAATACCAATCGGTAAAAATCTATCTTTTAAACAAGCGGCCATCTAGCTCAGAAGAAACAAAGCCCACCTGGAAGAACATACCAGCCTGTGTGATTGAGTGGTCCCGAAAGGATCAGTTATCAGGCATCAAAGAACAAAAAAATCATATCATTGGCTGAACACCTCCATGATAGGATCGCTGAAGACAAATGGGTGCATAAGCAAATGTGGCGAAGAAAGCTGATGGTGCCCGGCTATCAAAAGAGATAGTGTCTGGGGTCTTAAAGGCTTGAAGATGAACAAGCGGCCATCTAGCTCAGAAGCAAAAAAGCCCACATGGAAGAAGCACACGAGCCAGTGCGATCATGAGGTGCCAAAGGGACCAGGTATAAGGCATCATGAAAAAAAAAGATATATATGTATATGTATATATATATGTGTGTGTATGTATATGTGTGTGTATATATATATACACACCATATTGAATGAAGGGGGATGAGCATAGTGGAGACCCAAGGCTCAAGTGTCGGCCACTGGAGATCCCCTCATAGAGGGGTTTAGGAGAGGAGATGGGTCAGTCAGGGTTTGAGGTAGTACCGATGAAGAACACAGCTTTCCCCCAGATCCTGGATGCTTCCTCCCCCAACTACCATGATCCGAATTCTACCTTGCAGGCCTGGATAGGGCAGAGGTTGTACACTGGCGCATATGGGGGCTGGAGGCACAGGGAATCCAGGGTGGATGATACCTTCAGGACCAAGGGTGTGAGGGGCGATGCTGGGAGAGTGTAGGGTGAGTGGGTTGGAAATGGGGAACTGATTACAAGGATCCACAAGTGACCTCCTCCCTGGGAGATGGACGGCAGAGAAGGGGGGGAAGGGAGACTCCAGATAGGGCAAGATATGACAAAATAACAATGTATATATTACCAAGGACACATGAGGGAGGGGGGAGCGGGGAGGGAGGGAAAAAAAAGAGGACCTGATGCAAAGGGCTTAAGTGGAGAGCAAATGCTTTGAGAATGATTGGGGCAGGGAATGTGCGATGTGCTTTATACAATTGATGTTTTTATATGTATGTATTGTGATAAGAGTTGTATGAGCCCCGAATAAAATGTAAAAAAAGAAAAGGAAAAAAAAAAGGAAATGATTAGGGCAAAGAATGTACAGATGTGCTTTATACAATTGATGTATGTTTATGTATGGATTGTGATAAGTGTTGTATGAGCCCCTAATTGTTAAAATTAAAAAACAGTGTCAAAAAAATAATAATAAAAGCCACCGTAAGACAAAAAAAAATAATCTATCTTTAAAAGGGCAAGTCTAAAGTCATGCCCCAGACCACCTCTCTATTTAGGCATGAAGTCTTCCATCTGAAGAGGAAGAGCTTAATGATTAGTAGCTGAAGGCACTGGGGAAAACCTTTGCACCAACGGAATGAACAACTTGGAAGAAAAGTTCTCTGCCCAATGGGAAAGGGTAGGCAGAATGTGCAGATCCGTAGAACCTTCGCAGACTAAAAGGAACAGGTAGAAACCACATCTCAGAGCCCGGTCCAGGAGGACCCCCTTGGAATGAGGCTCAGTCAAAAGACCAGAGAAATGCTCATGGCCCACACCCTGCCACAACAGTGACCCGCACTCAGTAAAAATAACAGCAGGGTGCATCAGGGAAGTTAATATCGAGATTCTCTCTAGCGATAGAGCAAGTGAACACAAAGCAAACACATTTTAAAAAGAGTTTTATAGAGGAATTTGAGTCCTTTAGTATTTTAAATAAAAACCAAGGTTAGCAGTGATGTACATTGTTTGTAGTTAACTACAAATGGATCCATGACTATATTTTAACAAACTCTGACAATTAAAGCCTAGCAGAACTTTGGTCATAATCAGTCCTCAATAGAAAACATCATACAGAACATAATATGCTGATATATATGGACATATTGAACATGCCCATCTATCCACAAATATTATGGGTAATACAAAATAGTAAGAAACGGTTGTAAGTGATACACATCAATTTGGGATACATGATTGACACAGAGATGGGTATTATAAAATTAAATATGAAACTCTAAAATTATGATAAAAAATCTACAGGAAAATGTCAATAAATGTGGTATAAATAGTATCGTTAACAGGGTCACAAAGATGACCTGATACAAAGAAAAACATAAAGTGGGTATTTATTTTTGGAGACTATTACTATAGAAAATAAAGAACATTCTATCCAATAATGTACATTACGTGTAAGAAAAAACAAGAATACACAGAAACGGAGATCATGTAGCATTATGCAGCTCATACGCCTTTCTTCTCCTGGACTTCAGGAGTCACATTGCCTTCTCCCCCACCTCCTTTCACAGGGATGCACGGCAATGGCCTGCGCAGCAATGGAGCTCAGTGTTCAATGAATGTGACTATGAACAGGGTCACTGGGGATGTGTACTTGATATATGGGAGGAGGAGTATAGTCTGCACACACCACTCCATAATACGCTGACTCGTAGCTGATGTAAGAGAATCAGGAGACAGAATAGTGAGACAAAATGTATACACTTTATACATTGGTCCAACCCCAGCACATTGGCCTGGAGACAGAGATCCAGGTGCTCAGATGAAGTATTGCCAAACCTTCTCGTTTCAGTCTCTGACCTACTCACCTCTGAGAGCTGCCCCAATATGACGAAACCGACATATTCTTGGGAATGAGGTCCATGGTTCTGAGATATATTATAAAGAGTGAATGAGACCTAAATTTAAATAAATACATCATGAAACTATATCTGGTTGGAGATTTGCATATCATTGGTAGCTTTCTAATATATTTTAAAATGGGTTCATCTGGGTTGAGATTGTTGACTGTATCCTCAGAGAACACAATCCTGTCCATGACTTTTCCATTCACCAAGACGAAGGTCCCATTCTTCCAGAACACAGAAAGTGATGGGGAAGATGGCTGAGGAGGTAGACTTGGCTTAGCATTGAGGATGACTTTAGGAATAAAGTCAGTAGTCCTCTACTATCGGGAACTTATATATTTATCAGACACACATAACAAAACCAAGAACATTTAAACTGTCAGATATACATTTTCTCTTCTCCATTAGATTATGGTAGAATTATTCAAAAGTTAGAAGATCAGCTAAATCTAGCAATCTTAGTGAATTCTTCCCAAAGTGGCTCCAATTCAATGATTGCTGTAAATAGGAATGGCTTTTGTAAGTCACTAAAGAGAAAGAGCTTTTCTTCAACAACTACACTGCTATGTCTACTTAAGAGTCATTCTACTGTGGAAAGAGTACATATCACTGTAAAGCAATTTACCTTTGTCACAGGAAGATATTTCTCATACAAAATGTCATCGTTAATAATGTCATTCACACCTAATTTTACATTTAATACAGATTCTTATACTGAAATATCCGAAAATCCTCACGTAAAGTTGCATGTCACTTGATACTGGGAATGTTACTGGTATCCCAACACAAAATAGTAGCAAAGCCACCAGAAGGAGAGTGACAGGTATGGACTCTCTGGGTGAAACAAGAAAGAGTGGCCAACATTCTGTGGGGCTGTGAAGGTGAAGATACAGCATCCAGCATGAAGAACTGAATGATCCCTTTTGGCCCTAGAGATCTCCCTGAATACTGAATTTGCACAGATAAGTTCGTGTCTCTCTGGATTATCACGGGTTGAAGGTTCTGAAGGATAGATCAACACAAGACATTAGCACACAGATAATAAAATGCAATGGATGAGCTTGTGTGTTTTCATATGGGGCTCCAGAAAAGACACACACACACGTAGGCTACCATCCAGATTAGGAAAACAACCAAACCAAACAACAGCAGCAACAAAACCTGTGTCATGTGAAGAATAATTTCAACATAAAACATGCTGACTGCCTAGATTTTAACTACATCATTAGCTAGATGATTGTCAGAATGCCTCACAAATTGTGTTGGAAGAACATGCTGTGAAATTTTCAGCAAATAGTCAAACACTTAAGACTCAACTTTGCCAGCTACAATGTTTCTAGAGTCTGATTGGAAAGTATTTATCTGAAAGTCATGAGAACTCTGATGCAGGGACCCCTGGCAGAGTCATTTCTTGTCCTTAAAGGTTAACAAGTTGATTGTTGCTGTAGGACAGAATATCTTTTCCTGTTACAATATAATTTTTTAATATAGATAACAGGAGTAGGCACAGAATTATTATTTTTAAATTAGACGGAGATTCCCCGAGGGAACTCTAAAATTTAGAGAATCCACACATGACAACAGGAAACTAGCGTTGAAGCTCGCGCTGCACCTACTCCTGGGTCTGAGTCCTGTGCTCTGAGGGTCCTGAGTGCCTCCTGGGGACCAGTCTCCTCCCTGCAAGTGGGGTTTGTGTCTGGGCACACACTGACTTCCCCTCACTGTGTCACTTGCACAGTAATACATGGCTGTGTCCTCAGCTTTCAGGTTGTTCATTTGAAGATACAGCGTGTTCTTGGAGTTGTCTCTGGAGATGGTGAATCGTCCTTTTACAGAGTCTGTGTAGTATGTACTACCACCATCATAGCTTATGGTTGCCCCCCACTGCAGGCCTTTCCCTGAAACCTGGCGTACCCAGTTCATGCCATAGTCACTGAAGGTGAATCCAGAGGCTGCACAGGAGAGTCTCAGTGAACCCCCAGGCTTTCTTAGGTCACCCCCAGACTCCACCAGTTGCACCTCACACTGGACACCTCTAAACATAGAGTCACTGTGATTAGACGACACACATAAAATCACAGACAATCGCAATTATACACACATACAGCAAGCTCTCAGTAATTGCCATGTAAAATTGTCAAAATGAAAGCCAACTTTGGTATAAAATTCATTATGTGTCCTCTGTACTAGTTCCTGTGTTCAAAATAGTAACTAAGACCCCGGAGACAGACTGTCTTCTGAGAAGGCCCACATCAGGGACTGTGGCTGGTTTATCAGCAGACAGTTACATTTGCATATCCCCTGATATTTAGAAGCAGATGAGTAGAAAATTTAGGCAATAATTCTCCCTCGGACCCAGAGAAATACAAACACTATCAAAGAAAAACTGCACTTTAACAAACTGTTTATCAAGCATTGCTTTAATTGTTCTATATTATCAATATTTTATAAAGTAGTTTTCTATTTGTAAACTTTATATTACATACAAAACAAACTTTTTAACTTTGTGGTATGAACGCTCACAATGCATCCTCTCTCATTCCCCTTAAGATGTGGATACACATGATCATAGTGGCCATTCAATTATATGTTTCTTGTGTGGGAATCTTACTGATTTTCTTGCCTTCCAAGGCATTCCCACATTTCAGTGACATTTGTACCCCGTGGACAGGAAGCTGTTCATAAGGCATGTCCACAAAACATGCAGAATGGTGTCTCTCTGGTTTCTGATCTGGGAGATTCAAGTCCCCCTTCTTTTGTCATGATCAGGAAACCTGGCTAATTTTCACTTTTCTTTATTTTCTAAAAGAGTCAGTTTTCATATCATTGGCTTACTGATGGTGTTCCTATAATTTCATTTATCTTGGTTCCTTTTATATTGCCTCCTCCCCTCTGCTACCTATTCTATGGATACTACCTATGCATACTCATCTTTTTCTAGGTCCATTAATTGGAAATGGAGGTAATCAATTTCAGAGTTTTGCTTCCACACTATTCAAATGTGTGTGGTTATGAACTGCCTTCTAAGTTCTCTTCAGATAAACCCCACAGTTTGTTGTATTGTGATTTCATTTTCATTTAACCCAGTACAACCATTCATGTTAATGATACAAATAATATAGTATACATCCATGTATTCGTCACTCACACTCACTCACTGCCATGAGTCAGTGCAGACTCACAGTGACTCACGGGGACAGGATAGAACTGCCCGTGAGCATTTCTGAAGCTGTAACTCTTTATGGGAACAGCAAGACCCATTTCTCTACTGTGGAACAGCTGGTGGTTCAGATCTCCTGAAATTTGAAGTCTCAGCTTAATGAGCAACCACTATACCCTCACGATTCATGTGTGCATGCATACATATATTTAATTGTGTTTATGCATACAACTTATAAATGAATTAACATTGAAATTGATGTGTGATTTTGTAATAAATATTAAGGAAGCAAAGATTATTGGAGAAACTATTTTGGAGGGAAAGGAAACCCTAGATACTAAGAGGAAGCTCCTTGCTCCTCTGCCTCCCCCATTGCCCTTGCCCAGAAGTCTGGCTCCTATGCTCTGTGCAGCCCATGTGATCCCTATAGACTGAGGTCATTATTGCAGGGAAGGTTGTGCCTGGGATGGCACTGAGTCCTCTCACTGTTCCTCTCACACAGTAATGGACAGCTGTGTCCCTCAGTGGTCATTGAGCTCAGTATTGCGGGGTGAACGACTTGGTGGATGTTCTTCTGGAGCTTGATAGTCAACTCCTTTGAGGTGGGTAATTGTTTTCTGCTGATCAACATATTGATTACAACCACTGCAAACTTTTCTGCAGGTTGTGGTAGATTTAGCTCCAGAAATATGGAACCACAAGAGACAGAAAATCTTAGGGGGAGAATTTGTGAGGGATTCATCACTCCTGGGCTCAAATCCTGATGGTGTACCTGTCACAGGGCACCCAGGACAGGGAGAAAAATCCATGATGACTACTAATATGAGCCTCTTTTATATCAACCATTTTAAAATATCTTGATATTGTGAGAAATACATAACCACCAGGCCAAAGAATATCCGAAAGAAAATAAAAACTTATGGACAAGTTAGGTAGTTCGTAGAGATCTCTGACCACAGTGTCATGTCTTTCATCATGTTTTGAAATTTAACCCAAAAATTGAAGGTGTGATCTGCGTGTTAGAGTCTCAGGAGGAAAAAGTAGAGAAGCTTTCAGTCTTTTCTCAAAAACCGAAAAGAGAAAGTGTAATGTCTTCATCTTCTCTGGGATTGGCCTCCATTTATTGAGAACTCAAGGTCCTTAAGCTGAAGAGCAGAGAAAATGTCTGGACACAGAAAGCATAGAGAGTGTTAAGAAATTCTGATTTCATTAAAACCCCCAATTGACAGTGGATATTAATTCTACTGTGTTTCCTCGTTTCTCTGAATATTCTCTTGAGAATTTAATCCTCTTTATTTTTTCTAACATCTAAATCAGCCCAGTTGAGACAATGTACATGTACAGTTTCGAGACACAAAATGGGCAAAAGAAATGAATAGATACATGACTAAAGGAGGCATTCACGTTGCAAAGATACACATACAAATATGTTAACTTCCATTACTCATTGGTGTTGTTATTATTTGGTTGATTTTGTTTTTCAGATCTTTTCGTGGAATAGTTAGAGAGGACCTGGCCATATTTCCCAGATAACATTTTTAGTACTTTCATGGAATCTTTTTTCTTCTTCTTTTAAACATATACCTTCAATCTAATCTGTGGTGTATTTTTTTGTTTCCATGGATTTTCAGTGTACATCACAGTAATATAGAATCATTGAAAACTTCAGTAGTTTCTCTGAGAAACATGCTATACTCAGCAAATAACCTGAGAAGCTGTACTAACTGAAAACTACGACATCAAGATTGTAGGAAGTCATGTTAATGATCTGTCATTTACAAATGACACAAAACTACATATTGTAAGGCAGCATGGCTTGTAAAACTTACTGATAAAGAGCGGGACTGCTGCTTTCCCTTTAGTTTAAAATTCAATGTAAAGAAATTAAACTCTCCACTATGTGACCAATGGAAAATATCAGATAAATGGAGATAATATTGAAGCCGTGAAGGAGTTCATCTCGCTTGGATCTGCAATCAATACTCATGGAAGCCACAGTCAATTAAATGATGCAGTTCGTTGAGCAAACCTGCTGCACAGACCTCCTTACAGGTTGAAGAGCAAGGATGACATTTTGAGGACTGAGATGTACCTGGCCCAAACTATGCGGTTTCCAATTGTCTCATATACACGTGCAAGTCAGACAATTAATGAAAAAGATAGAAAATCAAACGATGTACTTGAATTGTGGTACTGGTGAATAATTTGATGGTAGGGTGGACCACCAGAACAACAAACAATTGTATATTGGATGATGTTTAATGCTTAATAGAAATAAGTGAGGTGATTACTTCATCTCAAGTACTTTGGACATATGTCAGGAAAATCAGAGCTTGAATAAGGACCTAATGCTTTATAAAGCATAAAGTAATTTTTAAAAAGCTGACCTTTAACACAATACATTGGCAGAGTAACTGCAACAAAGGCCTCATGAATCACAGCTGTGAGGATGAAGCAAGACCCGTGCTTCATTCTGTTTTCTCTCATGTTGCTGTGAGTCCAAACTGATTTGATAGGCCCTAAAATGCAAAGTCAATGACAAACATTGAACTCAATGGAGAGTAAGTGAAGGCATTCTCCTTTCAAATTGGAACTAGATAAGGCTACCATTAAATACCAATCTTAGTTCATATTGTGCTGAAACTCTGTGGTAGTTACATAATCTGGTGTCAACTTGAGAATTTTGATAGCGAATGGGGTGGAATTTAGCCTGTCAATCAGGTGATAGCTTGATGATCTCATTTGGTAACACTATGGAAATAAATAGCTTGCTGGAGATGGGATCCACACTCACTCCCTTGTAGGATACAAATGCCTTCCCAGCTTTGTCTCCCCCAAAGATATGCCAAACATTAGAGGCTATATTCCAGCACATGGTGGGAGGTCATATGTTTAGAGATATTCTCCGTGAGGAAATCTGGTCCACTGTAGGTGGGGTTCACATCCTACTGATAATGTTTCCATGGAGAGCCAGAGAACAGGTCAAATCCGCTTGGTGACATGCAAA
Organism: Tenrec ecaudatus; assembly: GCF_050624435.1. Taxonomy (NCBI): domain Eukaryota; kingdom Metazoa; phylum Chordata; class Mammalia; order Afrosoricida; family Tenrecidae; genus Tenrec; species Tenrec ecaudatus. Next base: position 27,534 of record NW_027458458.1, on the reverse strand, counting down.
GTTAGGCTGCCATCCTGAACCTAGGATCTGCCCATCTTGTCACATATATACCCTTAATCCCTCCTATTCCTTTAGGTATGTACCCTTAGATCACTGCCCTCCCATTACTGTATAACCTATAGCACAACCTTTTCCTCTATGTATTAATCTGTAATTAGGGGCTTGCACGCCGCCCCCCCCCCAAAAAAAAAGATATATACGCCTGGGTTAGCAGTAAAAAGCTCTCTCTCTTCGCTCTCTGGCTCTCTCCCCATCCCACCATCCTTGCTCCCCTGTTTCCTTTCCCCTTGTCCCCCTTCCCCTCCCCCTCCCTCCTGCCCTCATGTCTACCATCTCCACGTGGACCATCAATCTGGACTGAGGTGAGCATGCTATCATGAAACGTGTCTGATTCCATTATTTAAATCTCTCTTCTATCTCTCCTTATTCTCTATGACATTATTATAATCATTATATACTTCAACTGTACGATTGTGCCTATCAAACCCGTGATTCATTGTGGGGGAATGGCTTTTCCTCCACACTCCCCGCGAGACATTCCTACTGATAAGACACATGGAGCTACACTAGAGTCCTGCAGCTGGAGGAGCCTGTAGAGACCCCTGCCAGTGTTGAGATGCTTCCATTGCCACTGGATCCACGTCTTTCCACCTACTGACCTGTGGTCATTGCATGTGTTGCATGAGTCTGAAGAAGAATTTGTAGATTGATATCGGACATATGGGTTAATATAGGACTTATGGACTTGATCTGGATTTGGTTGGGATGTTTTCTCAATATACAACTGCTCTTTTATATAAAGGTCTTTCTTAAACAGATTTGAGTGTCTATGAATTTGTTTCTCTAGTTAATCCTGACTAACACAAACTCTGAACAATAGCTATCAATCAACAAATGTAAAACAAATGCATCCAAAATGGCATCAAAGAAATAAAACACTCTATAATTGCTGATAACTCTCTATAATTGCTGATGATTTTCTAAACATAGAAAATGCAAAAGCCCTAGAAGAATAATATTGAAATCTCTAAAAATTAAATCAGAAAATAATACAATTTATAATAGCTACCTAAAAGATAAAATAAATGGAATAAACCTAAGCAGAGAAACAAAATTCTTGTATAAAGAAAACTATAAGAAAAACACTACTCCAAGATACCAAAAGAAATGCAAATAATTAGAATAATAGACCATGTTTATGAAGAGGAAGGCTCAACTTTGTGAAAATAACACACTCTAACTAATCTATAATTATAATTTTATTATCATTATAATTAACTTCTGAACAAGATCCAAGCATCTATTACTGATCAAATTTTAAAGAAATTACTCATTAATTTAAAAAAATGAAATATATCTGTCATAACAAAGGCCAAAGCTACACACACACAAACCAAACTTAGGAAATCCAGTGGTGGTGTGAATTACACAATAGACTATTAATTACAAGTTCTGCAGTTCAAGACCACCATCTAATCCTCAGGAGAAAGATAAAACTTTCTGATCATAGAAGGTTTCAGAGTCTCAGAAGTTCAAAAGAGCAATGATGTTTTGTCCTTTACAGTTTCTATGAGTCTTAATTGATTCAACAGCAGTAAATTCGGTGTTGTTGTTTTTTCTTGGGGGGGGGGGCAATCCCTACAACTGCACCTGAGATTGGCCTGAGGGAAAAAGGACAATCACAGTTCAAGTGGACTACTGCTAGACTTGTCTCCGAATCCCTAGGACACTCTTCTCTGGAAATGTCCACCAGTAAAAAAATAACAAAAAACACACACACTCGTGTTTCAGGTTTTCTGGATGTGAATTAGGTAGAATCTAGAGAAGATACTCGAACAAATTGGTGCATATATAAAGCCCAAGGTCACACAGCAGAATGTTTCACTAATCCAGGCAGATTAATTACCTGAAGAAATTATTTCAATTACTTGAGAGGACGGCATTGAAGCTGCACCTAGGGGAGAGGGGCATTTTTGATGAGAGCAAATGGGAGCAAAGAATGGGGAGGAAGAGACAATGGAGCACATCCTGGCCCATCATGCCTGGAGGATGATATCCCCACTCTGAGCAGCCAATGGACTGAGTGGACAATATGGCTGATCCCACTAAGAGACACACCATCCCTTGATGGCCCCGGGTCCTAAGGGGTCAACACTGCAGACTCAGGGCCAGGACTGGCTAAGACTGACTCTGTGACAAACCACTAAAAGTGTGCTGCAGAGCAACTGTAGAAGCAGAGCAGGGAGCCCCCGAGGGAGTACAAAGGACAGACTCGGGTCCAAAGCATGGTACCCCATTGGACCTGACTGGGGGACATACCTAGAGATCAAAATTCAGACCTTGATCTATTTACAGGTTTTTCTCTCCTTTAAAATTTTTTTTCTTTTAATTAATTTACTCTTGCATGGGTAATTGGATTCCTTTTTTTGTTGTCCTAGCTGTCTTCTCACTCATCGCCTATCTTGCTATGACTTGATTTTGGTGCATATTATTATCTCTACAGATCTATCTAAATATGATAGACTGGATAAACAGTCTGGAAGAGAAAACTACGGGACCAATGGTTCTGGAGGGACATTGGAGAGAAGTAGGAGGGGGAAAGGAGGTGGTGCTAACCAACCCAGGGACAGGGGAGCAATAAGTGATCCAAACTCAGTAGCAAGGAGAGTGTGAGTGACCTGGTAGGGATTCAGCAAGGGCAAGGTAACCGAAATTACTGAAACCCAAATGAAGGCTGAGCATGATAGTGGGACAGAGGAAAGTAAAAGAAAATAGAGGAAAGAACTAGGTGACAAAGGGTATTTATAGAGGTCTAAAGACTGGAATGTACATATGTAAATATTTTATATGAGTAGAGGGAAACAGATGTATGTGCATATATTTATAGGTTTAGTATTAAGGCAGCAGATGGACGTTGGGCCTCCACTCAAGCACTTACTCAATGGAAAAACACTTTGTTCTATTAAATTGGCATTCCAGGATGCACACCTTCCCAACACGATTGCTGAAGAACAACATGTGCATAAGCAAATGTGGTGAAGAAAGCTGATGGTGCCTGGCTATCAAAAGATATAGCATCTGCAGTGTTAAAAGTTTGAAGATAAACAAGCGGCCATCTAGCTGAGAAGCATCAAAGCCCACATGGAAGATGCACACCAGCTTGGCTGACCACGAAGTACAGAAGGTACCAGTTATCAGACATCAAAGAACTAAAAATCATATCAGTGGGTGCCCACTTCCCTGATACAATCAATGAAGACAAATGTGTGCATAAGCAAATGTGGCGAAGAAAGCTGATGGTGCCCAGCTATCAAAAGATATAGCATGTGGTGTCTTAAGGACTCTAAGATAAATAAGTGGCCATCTAGTTCAGAAGCAACAAAGCCCACATGGAAGAAACACACCAGCCTGTGTGACCACGAGCTGTCAAAAGGATCAGGTATCAAGCATCAAGGAACAAAAAATCATATCATTGAAAATGTGGGTGAGTGCAGAGTGGATACTCAAAGTCCATTGGTAGCCAACCGGACACCCCTTACTGAAGGGTGGTGGGGAGGAGATGAGCCAGTCAGGGTGCACAGTAGCAACAATGAAACATATAACTTTCCTCTACTTCTTGAATGCTTCCTCCCACCACTATCATGATCCCAATCCTACCTTACAAATCTGGCAAGACCAGAGGATGTACATAGGTACAGATAGCAACTGGAAACACAGGGAATCTTAGACAGATGACTCCTTCAGGACCAGTGGTGAGAATTGCAATACCTGAAGGTTGGAGAGAATGTGGGGTAGAGAGAGGGAACTGATTACAAGAATCTACCTATAGCCTCCTCCCTGGGGGATGGACAGCAGAGAAGAAGGCGGGGGAAGATGTCAGACAGTGTAATATATGACAAAATAAAAATTTATGAATGATGAAGAGTTCATGAGGTAGGGGGGAGTGGCGAGGGAGGAGGAAAATGAGCAGCAGATACTAAGGACTCAAGTAGAAGACAAATGTTTTGAGGATGATGGCAACAAATGTACATATGTTTTTTGACACAATGGATGTATGTATGGATTGTGATAAGAAGTATATGAGCCCACAATGAAATGATTTTTTAAAGAAATTATTTCAAAAATATTTTTCCTGTGAAAATTAATGGATTGAAATTGAGGACACAACTTTGTATGAGTGTGCAAGATAAACAGTAAAGAAGAGTCAGTGTGAACCCCAATGCTGTCTTCCCAACCCAACCTGTGTTTCGTACAGGACCACTGGAGTCTTCGGAACAAGCATTAAAGGACCAATGGGTCTTTGAATCTGCTGTGACCCTCTGCATCTCCCAGCCACTGACCTGATGGGAGAACTAGTACTATCAGGCGGAAGAGAAAGGAGACTGACGTTTCTATATCAAAAGCTCCCTTACTCAGAAGGCTCTGGAATCCTCTTATCACAGGGCGGTGATGGTGGTGGTCTCGTTATGAAAGAAACCACAACAGGCATTTCCCTAGGAGTATTCCTGGCTGTTATAAGAGGTGGGGACTATGATCAGAGTGATAATTCACAGGCACCACAGCTCCACAGCAAAGTGTCTCCAGAGCTGGTTGCTGAAACAAGTTGGATGACAGAGATGGGAGTGATGTGACCCACAGGCATGCCTTAAACCAGTAGGCTCCTTAGATTCCAATATTTGCAACTATAAAATTATCAGAGTTCCAGTGTACAGTATTGTTTGATGTGAACATATACTTCTACTATTTCATTCATTAATTTATTTTTTGTTAGGTCTGAGAGCTAGAAACATACCAGATCTTCTTCTACACTGAAGGAAAACCAAGAAAGCAAGCAGCTGCTTTAGGAAACGAACAAGCTCTTCCTCCAAAACCAAACCCCCTGTGAGTGCATCTGTTCTAATAGGAACGCTATAAGACTTGTTAGAACTGCTCCTTAGGCTTTTCTGTGACTGTAATTACTTACAGGAATAGACAACTTCTTACTCAGGAGGATTCCTTATCTGGTTTGAATCCCTGACCTTGTGGTGAGCAACCATATCCTATCCCTCAGCACCACCATATCCCTTCATATCTCTGCACCAACAGGCACATGTTACAGGGTTTCTTAAAGGTCCCTTTTAGAAACCAAGTCATGACATTTTCAATATTATTATATAAATATTAACCCTGGACTATAAATAAGGAAGGTCATAGAAAAAATGATGGCCTTCAACTTGTGATGTTGAAAAAGAATGATGAAAGTACTGTGGGGCGGACTGGCAACATAACAAATGGATCTGTTTTGAAGGGAGTACAGTGAGAGAGTTCCTCAGAATCAAGGATGGGGCGACTTTGTTTCATGTAAAGTTATGATTCCTGTCCCTTGAGAAAGACATCATCCATGATAAAGTAGGAGATCAATGAAGAACAAGGTACATGATGAGATAGATTGACACAGTGGCTGTAACAATGAGCTAAAAATATTCATTGTGATTATGGTGTTGAGGGAGACGTTTTTTAGTTCTATTGTATTTTCAATCACTGTGAATTGGAACTGACTCTTTGGTACTTAACATAATAAAAAAGAAATCAAAATACACAACATTCTTCCCGGGTTGAATAACAGTGCTAGGGAAATGGTATATGATTTATGCAGAAAAGCACATCTAGCAAAGGGAAATATGTAACAGAATACATTGTCTTTATAAGTGCTCTTATGTTGACGTTCACTGTGTCTTGGATAATTATTGGCAGCACATGTCTTGTCTGCATATCAATCGAACTTTATGCATCCAAGGTTATATGAGCGCAGGATTGTTGTTAGAGACTCCTAATGAAGTCTCCAACATGAAAGAGAACCGTCTGAATAGATTTTCTTTTCTGAAATACTGATTGGAGAAAGTTATCAGTTCTTTAACCAACGGAATCACTGAGTGGTTTTGAACTGCCAATCTTTTTGCTAAAATTGAGCATTTAATCATTGTGCCACATACCTTTGTGGTCCAAGTTCTCCTGAGTATAACTTGCATGAATCTACCTTTACATTCTGAAGATTAACATTTCTCTTCATGGTGACCAGTGTTAAGACGTCATATAGATTTCTTCAACGTCAGTGCTACTGCTATTTTTTGTTCCGTGAGTATTCACTGTAGTATATGTAGAATATGCTGTCCTATATATTGTGTGTTTTCCGTAGCAACCCTGGACACTATCTGTAGTGTCAGAAACAGCTGCCACAGTTGTGATAACTAAGAGCGACTCTAGTAAAGGTCAAATACCCTATGAGAAATATCCAAGATGAATTGATGTACTTGGGTTATGGTGTTAGAGAATAATATTAAATATATCACGGGCTGCCTGAAGGACAAGCAGGTCTGTCTTGGAATAAGCACATCTTGGCTGCTTTTTAAAAAAAAATATTTTATTAGGGACTCATACAACTGTTATCACAATCCATACATACATCAATTGTATAAAGCACATCTGTACATTCTTTGCCCTCATTGTTTTCAAAGCATTTGCTCTCCACTTAAGCCCTTTGCATCAAGCCCTTCCCCCCCTCTCCGCTCCCCCCTCCCTAATGAGCCCTTGATAATTTATAAATTATTATTTTGTCATATCTTTCCCTGTGTGGCATCTCCCTTCACCCCCTTTCCTGTTGTCCGTCCCACAGGGAGGAGGTCACATGTAGATCCTTGTAATCGGTTCCCCCTTTCCGACCCACTCACCCTCTACCCTCCCAGTATTGCCCCTCACACCCCTGCTCCTAAAGGTATCATCCACCCTGGATTCACTGTGCCTCCAGCTCCTATCTGCATCAGTGTACATCCTCTGTTCTATCCAGACTTTCAAGGTAGAATTCGGATCATGATAGTTGGGGGGGGGGAGGGGCGGGGGAGGGAGGAAACATTTAGGAACTGGAGGAAAGCTATATTCTTCATCGGTGCTACATTTCCTCCCCTAGACCCCTCTGCGAGGGGATCTCCAGCAGCCGACAAATGGGCTTTGAGTTTCCACTCTGCACTTCCCCTTTCATTCACTATGGTAAGACATTTTTTTTCTGATGATGCCTTATACCTGATCCCTTTGACACCCCGTGATCGCACAGGCTGGTGGTGCTTCTTCCATGTGGGCTTTGGTGCTTCTGAGCTAGATGGCCGCTTGTTCACCTTCAAGCCTTTAAGACCCCAGGCACTATCTCTTGTGATAGCCGGGCACCATCAGCTTTCTTCACCACATTTGCTTGTTCACCCACTTTGGCTTCAGCGGTTGTGTCTGGAGGGTGAGCATCATAGAATGCCAATTTAATAGAAGAAAGTATTCATGCATTGAGGGAGTGCTTGAGTAGAGGCCCAAGGTCCTTCCGATTGGCTGCTTCTTGGAAGCATTCAAGTAAGCCTTTATTTCCTTTATTTGAGCATGTCATTAGGAGCACCACAACCCCGAGATTGGTCCTGTGCTTGGTAAAGTAGACTGTCAATGAAAAATAGAGAGTCTTTCAAGGAGGTGGATTGTCACAAAGGTTGCAATGATGAGTCCAAATGGAGGAATGATTGTAAGCAGAGTGCAGTTCCGAGCAGTATTTCATCCTGTTCTACATGGGATCTCTGGGAGTTGAAGCCAATTCCAGGGTAACAACAATTCAACATATTCAATATTATTTAGGTCATTCTGAGTTAAAATTACTACATAAATGTAGACTTGTGAGTGTTCACTGGAATGAAAACATTGAACATCCACCTGATGGCTTGGAGAAAATTTGAAGCTCACATGAGAATTTTTCCTGCACTAATATTTTTATAACAAGGCTGGTGGCATAGTGGTCATGTGTTGGTCTGAGATCTGTATGCAAGTGCCCACTGCAAAGAAGAAAGACAGGGCTTTCTACTCCCATAAGCAGTTAAAATTTCAGAAACCCACAGGGCGTCACTGTAAATTGTCATCAACTGGACGACAGTGAGTTTGTTTTTGTTTTGTTTTGTTTTATATTTCTAACTTTGACAACAAATAGCACTAGTTAATACCCTGAATGTAAACTGAGATTTCATCGATACCTGTTACTTTGAAGTCTGCCTTTGCATAAACGGTGAAACACAGACAAAACCCATTCCACTCAAAAGAAGGCAAGTTCAGACACATGAAGGTTCCCTAGAGTCTGTGCTTGGTGGTCCCTAGAGAGGTGCTGACAAGGTGGGGAAACCACAGCTTTTGATGGGAAACATCATTGACTTGTCTCTTTCACATCTGCTGAAACCATGACCTGATGTACTAAGGTTTGTGTCTGGGCTCACACTGACTTCCCATCACTGTGTCTCTAGCACAATAATACATGGCTGTGTCCTCAGGATTCATGGAGCTCAGTTTTAAATAAACTTCACCCTTGGAGGTGTCCCTGGTGATGCTGACCCGGGATTGGAGAGCTGGATTATACTTTGTGCCCCCATTATGCCATATTACCCCAATCCACTCCAGACCCTTTCCTAGAGCCTGGCGGATCCAGGTAACATGATTGCTGGTTAAAGAGAATCCAGAGACAGCACAGGTGAGAGACAGGGTCTGTGAGGGCTTCACCAGTCCAGGGCCTGACTCTTGTAGCTGCACCTGGGCCAGGACACCTGGGGATAAAGAGAAACACAGGGAGTCATGCGCTCAGATGCTGCATCTCCAGACTTCATGTAGGAATCTCTGAAGCACTCACCTCCCAGAGTCGCCACCAGAAAGAGGAACACCCACACAAAATTCATGTTCATGTGGATAAGATTTGTGACATCCAGAAAATGCTCTCCAGGGCAAGAAGAAATATGAATTTAAGTACATGCATGCTGTGGTTTCATGGGACTGGTATTTGCATGTGGGAGGTGCACTTGTATCTAAAGGTGGAAAGGGCTAAATGGAGCCCGTAGCTCTGGGACTCAGACTAGAAAAGCGATGCTGGTGGAGTCCTTGGGAGAACACAGTCCTCTGATGTCTCCACTTTACCAATTGTGTGCATATCGGTGCAGATTTCATGTTCAATGTAACTTTATGTGCATTCCCATCAAAAGTACCCAAATGATATATTGAAATTAAAGACAATCTCTATCCTCACCATGTTTGGAATCAAGATCAGATCAACCTGAAATTCTCATACCTCTGAACACAAAAAGTGAATATCATCCCAAATTCTTCCTTCCCCTATTACATTTCACAATATTTGGAACAAAGTAAAAGACACTTAAATGTTGTATGCAATATTTAGAGTTGGAATGAAATTGTTTCCTAACAACAGGTTTATTTGTGAGGTTAAAAGAAACCAAAGAAATAAGAAGAAGCTCATTTATCCTCCCATGAATTAGTACCGGGGGTGGGTGTTGGGCTCAGTGTCTTCAGAGAGTCCCCTGCTGGCAGCATCCCATCACATACAAGAGAGTGTTTCCTGGGCTCATACTGTCCTCCAACTTCTGTGGGTACCACAGCAACATTTTTTCTGGTCCCAAGTATTCTTGATATTGGTCAGGAGTGTTACCTGGAGTTGTCTCAGCAGGTTTCCTGCCATGGGCAGTAGAGCTACCACAGTGGTCAGCACAGCAGTTCTCGCTGACCAGGCACTGCAGTCCTTATCCAGGCTCCTGTCCTCACTTCTTTCTTCACTTGGTCCAGAGCTGATGGGTCCTTAGCATTCCTGCAGGTCAGCTTTCTCCCTGAGGTTAGTTTTATGTCTGGACTCACACTGACTCTCCCTCACTGTAAAAAACTTTGGAGGTAGAGAGTACTACAACTTGAAGACAATCTGAATTGGGTACAGTGGAAGGAAGTATGATCTATAGATATAGATAATTATATAGATATTACATTGAGATATATTCCGCAATAAAATATTGATTAAGAAAGAAATCTGCCTGAAAGACAATGAAGGTATTGAACAGAGTGTAGGCTTCACTCTTTCCACATGAAGAGAAAGATACTTAAAGCAGACTTCTATTCAAAATAATTGAAGCAAGAAAGTAAAAGTTATTTGTCCCATGTAAAGGAGGGAATTGTCAAGTCAGAATTCTTTTTGATGGGTGTCTGTGATGTGTGTGATAGGAAAGCTTACAGCTGTTGGCAATTGTTGAACATGATGATAATCTAAGGCCACTGAATCATTCATGAAAAGAATTGTTGAAAATTTATTTTGTTGCCTATACATGTACCATGAGAAAAATAAATTAAAAATGAAAGATAATTTCTTCATGCATAATCAGAAACTGATGGAAAGTCTTGCTGGTACAACACTTCAAAACACTAGCTAAAATATTGAACTGGAAAAGAGATTATGATATAAGCCAGAAATTTGAAATTAAAAAATTGTTAGCAATGGAATAGTCTTTATTTAATATTTAATTATTTTCTCATTTTTTTCTCCAAAACCATTTTATTTGGTGCTTATAATCATATCAATTCTTAGTTTAAGTGCATCAGGCAGCATTGAACAATTGTTACCAGAATCAGTTTCAAAACACCCCCTTCCTTCTTGAACTCCTTGGCATTAGCTCCCTTTTATCCCCGCCACCCCCTACTGTAGGCCCCAGAATCTCTTATTCTCTTTGCTATCTCGATGTGTTCATCAATTCTGGGTGTCATCTAATGTAAAACAGATAAACAAAGAACAAAAATTCAAGAATGTTACCGCCCATGACAAAAATACATCTGAGATAAACCCAAATAGGAATTGGAAATTGAAGAAGCAGGCAGTCCAAGTGCAGTCTGCTGCCCTTCCCCAGAGTCCATCACAGACCCAGGCGTGCTTAAGACCAAATGTGTCAGGCTGGCTACTGGAATGTGATGACCTTGCTGTCTGACTGCCTTTCCCAAGGCTTCTGGATCTAAAATTACTCTTTAGTAGCTGGCATCCTACAACACACCTACCATCTTCTGAACATAAGCTAACTTTCCCCAAACTGATTGTTACATACATTACATGGAATATACAAAACAACAACAACAAAACCATATCACTGCCTTCCAGTAGATTCCACCTTATAGCACAGCCTTCCAGTAGATTCCACCTTATAGCACAACCTTATTTCTCTATCTCTGCTGTTGAGGAGGGAACACTGTTCTTCACTTTCAGCACAAAGGAGGGATGCTTGCAAACCTCCATTCCTGCACTGGCCACAGTGTGAAACCACTGGCTGTGGAGACTGGTGCCCATTCCTGATGATGAGCCGGCTCTGTCTCTTCTCTCTGGGAGAAAACTATTGCATCCAATGCCTGTGAATAAGGTGTGCTTTTTCTGGTGACCTCAGACATTGGTTGAACGGAAATATTCTGTTAAGTCGTCCTTACACTATAAAAGAAGGGGAAAATGCAAATGGATGGAAGAATAAGGTTATTTTTATCAAGCTACTTTGTAAATTGAAGCACAACCAGAAAAATATCTTTAAAAGGAAAACCATTAACATGTTAATAAATATAAACAATATCATAAATGATGTCACAGAAAAGATGAGATTATTAACCTAAAAACACAATGTAGGAAATTCTATGAAGACCATGGTAATGGGAAAAAAAAACAATTCCTGACAATAGTATTAAATATGTTTAAACAAAATACAGAAAATAAACTAATGGACATAAGCAACCAAAATAAGATTCAAATTGGAAACACAATTAACTTAACTCACTGGCACTGACTCATAGTGACTGTCTAGAGTAGAGTAAATCTGCCTCTTAGAGTTTTAGGCACTGTAAAACTTTTTTAATTGAGAAATTGGCAATTTTATTATGAAATATATAATAGATAATATTATATCGATGTTAGATTTCTTATTTAATTTTCAATATTATTTTGTTAAAATAATTTTTGAAAGTATTCAAAATTAAAATATTTTAAAACATTTTTTCAAAACTAATATGTTTTAACATTTTATTTCTTTCAAACAAAAACCCTTTTATTAAGACCTAATCCAGACATCATCCCATTCTACAGTTAAATTGTATCCAGCAGTGTTTTAGAGTTAGAAAACATGTTTTTTCCTTCTTCAACTCCTATTAACTCCCCCATCTCTCTTGCTGAAACCCCCAGGAACCCTTATTCTGTAGAGTCACCCACCCTGTGCTTCATACATTAAGAAACATATAAAAATATATGAGGATCAAAAGTGCTACCAACAATAACAAAACACAGCAGAATTAATCCCTTAAATTTGTAAAAAATCACATAAAATGTTAAAACCCAGATTCAGCACAAAATTCATAAAAGGAGAGATCAAGTGAAAAGTTTTAACCATCAAAGTCAGATGTGTCACTCTGAAATTCTATAGTCATCTCTCCAATACTCTCTGATCACCAGCTTTTTCCACCCCTCAGTTATGGTCAGAGGGAAATCACAGGAGGTGTATTCCCTGTGGAGATCCTGCAAGTGTATTTTGAGCTTCCACTGTCATCCATGGCCTTCTGCATGCCAGAATCTCACAAGTTAAGCTCTGATACTATTTAAAAATTTTTGGTTTTGTTTTTTAAGCTCTGATACTATTGGCTTCTTTGGATTTGGATTATATAATTTACATTCCTTGTAAATCTTTTTAAAGCCTCATCTGTCTCCCTTGGAGTGGCTGATGCTTTTGAACTGCTTACCTTGCACTTAGCATCCCAATGTGAAATCCACTATGCCACCAGGGTGGTGGAGTTGTAAATAACCTTTATTTGCATATATTATATATTAGTTATTTATTATACTTTGTTCTCCTGATTGAAAAACATATAGCTGTAATTTAATTAGGACTGGTACATTTATTAAATTTTAAATGTTAAATAATTTTAAAATTATTTAACATTTAAAATTTTAAAAAACGGTTTCAGATTATTTTAGGTAATTACACTTAGCTGACCATTCTGCACCTCAGGCCATCAAAGATGCTGGGTGTTTTAGAGTCACTTTTACTCATGAAGACTTACAGCAAATAAGTAAACTTCCAAGTCCTGAACCATCCTCACTTGCTCTTAAGTTTGATACCATTTTTGCAGCCACTCTGTCTGTGCTTCTAACTGAGCGTTTTCCTCTGTTTTGCTGACACTCTACCAAACAGGATGTCCTTTCTCTAGGAACCAGTTCCCCTGATCACAGATTCAAAATACGTGTGAAGTCACACTATTCTCAGTTCTAAAAAGCATTCTGAGATATGAGTGTGGAATGTCCTCCTCTTATGACACATTTGCTTTCTTTTGGAAATCAAAGTTTTCATTCCAACAAGCGTTCACTTCCTTGGGACTCCAATGAGTAATCTTACAAAGGAGTCCGCGAACCAGACAGCTCATTCCAGTTCACCTGTTCCCCTCTGTGCCTGGAACACTTGTTTTTGCATCAAGGGAGACAGTGGAGAGCAAGCATTATGAAGGATATGCCACAAGTTTAGCCCCAGAAGTCACCCATTTATTTTCTCAGACTTAGAGATCTTTAGTCAATTATCACACACAGTGCACAGGGAGCATTGTAGAAAGAACTCCAGAGGCCTGCCCGGGCTGTAATAGATCAGCGAGCTGAGGACATTTGAAATCATGCTTTGCACTCATGAATCTGTGCGTGCCTGTATTTCATTGTCAACAGATTTTGAGTAACAGCTAGGATGAGAATGACCATGATAATCAGTTTGTAGAGAAGGAAACTCGGTCATACAAGATGAGTACGAAGGATCAGAGTAACTTTAATATTTGTTCCTCCGTTCAAGTATGCAGGGAGGAAATTAAAATTTAGAGGTGAGTGGAGAGAAAAAAAATTGTCCCTGGTGTGGCTGAGAGGTAAGAGAGGAAACCCTCATTCAACAGGAAATCCTCCCTGTCATGCATGTGTCTGTCTAGGACTGGGTGTGTGTGTTCAGTGGGTCCTGCACGCCCCCTGCTGCCCAATGTGTTCCCTGCAGGGGAGGCTTGTGTCGGCTCACACTGACTTCCCTCACTGTTCCTTGCACAGTAATACATGGCGGTGTCCTTAGCAGTCACGGAGCTCAGCTGCAGGGAGAACTGATTCCTCCATGTGTCTCTGGTGATGGAAAGTCGGCTCAGGAATGACGGGTTATAATCTGTACCACCATCATAATCTCTGTATCTCATCCACCACAGTCCTTTCTCTCAGGTCTGGCAGATCCAGTTCCAGTCGTAACCAATGCTGGTGATGGAGACACCAGAGACAGTGCAGGTGAGGGACAGCTTCTGGGAGAGTTTCACCAGTGCTGGCCCTGACTCCTGAGGCGGCACCTGGGACAGGACGCCTGTAAATAAAAATAATTGGAATATGTCAGTCACTTGCAGTTACAACCATCCCCATAGAATCAACACTGATATATGAGACCCTCAGGTTGAGGAACTGTCACCAGGCACAGAACTCACAGAAATGGCATCTTTAGACCACAGTTCTGCTTTCCCAAGGGACCCACAGCCCTGTCAGAAGAGAACTGATAGCTTTCAGTACCCAAGGCTGGGATTTTAACCTAGTGCCTGCAGAATGATTTGCATAGGAGGGAACCCTGTGTTTATCAATAGAGGTTCTTTTGTTTCTTCTGAGGCCATTGTAGGGTAATTCTTCTTTTGAACTTATTTGTGTGTTAGGCTGCAATGAGAGATCTCTTTTCCTAAGAGGTGTGTGTGAATGGCCAAAGGAAAACCCAGCATTTCTGAGCCCAGTGTTCTCTCCCTCCAGCCTTCATTGCTCCTGCCCTGACTGAGGCTCCCGTATATCCTGTGTGTCGAGGACTGGACAGTATGGAATTATCCTGTGTGTCGAGGACTGGGCAGTATGGAGTTCCTTGAAACCATCAGGTCCACCCGAGAGTATCATCATTGCCCCACACTCTCCAACACCCATGTCTTCTTTAGACACTGATGCTGTGAGGCAGAACTATGGGCTGTCACTCTACGTGCCAAAGCCTCTCTCGACCCTTACAGGAAGTTGGAAGCTGCTTAAGGCTAAAGGGCATGCTCACATTCAGGTCTTTGTGAGAGGAAGCCGGCACACCTGGTTGAGACGCCATCTAGGTCAGATGGGCTTGATTCAGCCAATGGGTTTAACCAGTATGGTCGACCACGCCTCCCAACTGGGGCCCTGAAAATGCCAAAAACTTTGAGACTACGCCTCTCTCCCAGCAGACACTCTGCAGTTCAGTGCCTCCCGGCACTTAATAATTTAAGTATAAATTATTTCAGGAATTGTAAAATCATGCTTTGTTTTGAATTGTTTTCTCTTCAAAAGATATTTGGCGTCAGATGTGCACACATACAGTTTCAACCAACTGGCATTTGGGGAAAAATACAACAGTGGAGAGAAACGGAATGTGTTGAAAGAAGCACATTGAGGGCAGAATTTAATGACATTGAGAGAACACTGGGCCTTCTGGGATTGATTTCAACTTATCCCAAGTTTGATGTGTTTCTCCCAGTCTTCTCAGGAAGAACGATGGATTTTCATTTTCAGGGCAGGAAAATAAGAGATATTTGAACTGCCCTTCCGGAGGAGTTCCCGGAGAGGCTCTCGGCTTGGGTAAATTGGGAAAGTCTAGACACAAGAGGAAACAAGCACTCAGCACCCCTGTCCTTGCTCCCATGGCAAAAACTGTGTCCCCTGTACCCTGAGCTCCCTCTGCTGCCCTCTTGGTCTCCTGACGCTTGAGATGTTTGTCCACGTTCCTTTCACCGTGCCTCCTGGTACTTTTCCCACATAATACATGCCAGTGTCTCCAGGTTTCAGATTATTGCTAAAACATGCTTAGCTGGCTGAGCTATCATGGTTGCAGTGTGTTGATTTTGAAGACGGGGCTGTTGCTAAAATTGTCATCACTAGGCTTCTTTGCCACATAACACACGCTTTGTTTCCCAGAGCCTGATAGATCTAGAAACTTGCTATCTGCAGACATGGCAGTGAGACATAGCCCTCTGAGAAAGCTTTCTGAGCCCATCACTGGTCTGTAGCAGCTCTACCTGCACCATTACACCTAGGAGTACAGAGGAGATCTAATTTAAAAGAGTTCTAAGATGAAAAGCACTGTGTTTGATGTTCAAGGTGCTCACAGGGTAAGACATCCATGTCACCAAGAAGAATCCAGAAGGGTGTCACCGCCACAGGTATCTCTGATCAACATGGGAAGAATATGAGTTTGAGTTGTGCTGCCATATTTTACACTGCAGGTGATCCACGTGTGCTGTGTTTGTGGAAGCAGAAGGTTGGCTCTGAGTAGGAAAGGCTGAGCAATGGCCCCTGGAGGGGATGTTCCTGACCCGCGTTCTGTGATTCAATCTCTCCTCTTCATCATTCACACTGACTGTGGACAAACAAGTCCTCCCTGAAAACCATGGTCAGTTTGGTAGAAATGCACGTGGTTGGCCTGAGCTGTGAGCCACAATGAAGGAAATTCCCGAGGATGCCATTTTCCTTGGTGACCTTCTTTCTTGGTAGCTCCATCCTATCCTAAGGACAAGGTTAGTCTATGAGAGATTCAGGCTATTGGGTAAAGTGAGGGTAAAATGATGACTATTTCTGAGCATCCACTTCTCTTAAAAAATAACAAAATGACATTTTATTGATAATTTATCCACATAATATACAATTCAGTAATTCAACCATATCAAAAGGGTTGTATAATCCTTACCACAATCAATTTTACATTATTTTCTCCCCCATAATCATTATCATTTATGTAACTTTTTATTTTGCAAAAATATACTCAAGAAAGCAGTTACCAATTCAACAACTTCTACATGTGTGCTTCGGTGCCACTGACCATTCTTTTTATGTTGTACAACTATTATTTTTATTCTTCTGTGAATTGCTACACACCCATTAAAATGAATTCACTGTCCCCTAAGCAAAAATTCTTCCTCCTTCACGCACAGTAAAATGTTTGGTTTCTTTTTAAAAATAATTTTTCTTGATATAATTTTCACACTTCCCTTGTTAAACCAGACCTAAAAAGAGTTCCGTATGCATCATCACAATCAGCTCTAATGTTTCCTCCTGCCTCCCGCACCCTCTGATCACTCCCCAATTACCTTCTCCCTCCCCTTCCAGATAAACCATTGCCTCAGTGGTTGTCTTTATGTATCCACTTCTTCTGTGCTCCAAACAGGAAACAAATAACAGAAACTATAAACAAATACAGAAAGATAGAATAATAGCGCTGGAGGCTCAGGGAATCCAGGGTGGACGATACCTTCAGGACCAGGGGCGTGAGGGGCGAGGCTGGGAGAGTGGAGGGTGAGTGGGTTGGAAAGGGGGAACTGATTAAAAGGATCCACATGTGACCTCCTCCCTGAGAGATGGACTGCAGAGAAGGCGGGGAAGGGAGACTCTGGATAGGGCAAGATATAACAAAATAACAATCTGTGGATTATCAAGGGCTCATGAGGGAGGGTGTAACAGGGACGGAGGGGAAGAAAAAGAGGACCTGATGCAGAGGGCTTAAGTGGAGAGCAAATGCTTTGAGAGTGATCAGGGAAAAGAATGTACGGATGTGCTTTATACAATTGATGCATGTATATGTGTGGATTGAGATAAGAGTTGTATGAGCCCCTAATAAAATGTACAAAAAAGAAAGAAAATGATTAGGGCAAAGAATATACAGATGTACTTTATACAATTGATGTATGTATATGCATGGATTGTGATAAGAGTTGTATGAGCCCCTAATAAAATATTTTAAAAATAAATAAATAAAGCATACAAAAAAGGGGGGAGCACCCACTTCTCTTCTCATTTCGTCCTCCTCATCTACCTTGGTGGTTGTGGAGTCTCACCTGTCACTTTCCAGGTACTCGATAGAAGTGCCCATGGTTTGTGACAAGATTTAGCTAGATCAGTGCTCTAGGTGATCTTATTCTGAGGACAGGATCTTATAACATGGCTCTGCACAATCCTCGCCTTCATGGGGAGATCACTAAAGATAAGGGCATTAGAGCAAAGTGTGGTGAAGAAAGCAAATGGCGCAAGGCTATCGATTATCTGGGGTCTTAAAGGTCTTGTCATCAAACAAGCACCAGTCTAAGTGAGGCGTCAAGTAAGTCCACACTGAAGAAGCACATCAGCCTGTGTGATCCAAAGATGGTGACAACAAAATACAAATATGATGAAGGGAAATGTTTCAGAGCTACAATTGTGAACCTCCACTTTGTTAAAGGCTAAGTGGACAGTGGGAACTCAAAGTCCATCTGGAGAATATCTAGTCATATTAGGCCTTTGGCAGATCCTCTTGACAAGCTTTATTATCAGACAGAGATGACTGCAAACTTGATCATAGTGGATCAGACCATGGCATAATATGATACTTGGTCAGTTGACCTACCTCTTGACCCAACCTGAATTTGCTCTAGGGTCAAGTATTTCTCACTTGTTCTACAACAGATCCCCACCCACCTCTGGACTTTAAAATACTGAAGGTGAACTTTCCTTTCTTACTCTTTACTTTCATTTTTATAATGTTTTTATTCTCTTCCTGCTGTTTTGTTTTTGTGTTTTATTGTTTCTATGTGTTTTATTGTTTCTATTGGGTTTCCAAGTGTGTTAAGCACAGAAGGAGTGGATACTTAGAGACAATAACTGATACATTGGTCTGGGGCATGTGGGGAGCAAAGGAGTCAGGAGGGTGAGGGGATTTGGGGAGCAAGCAATGAATGCAAGAGGAGGAGGGAACATAAGAATTTGTTATGATATAGGTATATATATATATTTACAATTCTTTTAAAAAGTGATTTAACTATGTAAGTGTATTACATGTGAATATTATATTAAAAACCCCTACATTAAAAGCCATCAATAAGGCAAAGCCCAGGATGATGTAGAATAGCTGCTGCTTCAGAGAGGGGTTCCTGCATAACCAAGGATGAGGCTCCCAAACCCAGTCCCAATGCCGGCTCCAGAGACACCACTCCAACTGTTCCAGTCCCGGCTCCAATGAGCTTGGCTGCTGTGTCAATGTCCCTTGAGATGGTGCTGACTAGAAGCTTCGACAAGGGATCAGTGAGGTCAGGGAATGTGGGACTCTCGAGCTGATGAAGTGCTCATCTGTCAGTGTCTCCAGTTATTTCGGCACCTACACAGACAAGGGTCGAGTCAACAACTGGGAGGTGTTCCTGACCAGGGAAAGGGTGGAGATGAATTTGGTGCAGGCATACATTTTTAGGGGATGAGGAGTAGTGTCAGGGGAGTTGCTCTTGGTGCAGAGAAGATAGACAGCTCTACACCTATTCTTGATATGACTGAATTATTGAATTGAAGCATATGTACATGAAGTTCCAATAAAATTGTTTTAAGGAAGAATGTTGTCTGTTACTTATGCAGACCTTCAGATAGGGCTTTGGTTAACAGGCTCATGGCCAAGAGTCTCTCTTTGTGAATAAAATTCTATCAGCACACGGCTATGTCCATCTCTACTGCTTGCTGCTATTTTCACACTCCATCAGTTGGGTTCAGTAATAGTCTCCAAGAGTATATGACCAGTGGAATCATAAAGTATGATTTTCAGGCCTTTTTCAAAAAAGAAATTTGCTGATCCTTGATCTAGGGGAAGAGTCAGGAAGAAAAACAGCAAGACTTTCGGAAATATATAATTTTAAACTATAATGATTATTTGACAGAATATAATATTTTAAAATTTTCACTTGAATGGATAGGTAAGAACTACCTACCATGGTTGTACAGTGGTGACTTGCCCAGTAGTTAAATGAAAAGTCAATCATTCAGACCCAGCAACTGCTCTGTGGGAGAAATTTTTGGTGGAATAACCTCATAAGGAACTACAGGCTTGGTATTCTTATATGAGAAGTTCTCATCTGTCCTATAGGATTACTAGGAGTTGGAAATGATCAGTTTTAGCAGACTTTTAGTTTGGGTGAAAAGCAACTTTTTTCAATATATTATACTTGAATAAATGACACCAATTTTCAAACCACCAACTTTACAGCCATTAGTTGAGTCCTTAACAGTTAGCACTACCCAGGAACTTCACTGAGTCTGCCTGAAAGCTATTCGACTGTGGCAGTTAAGTGATTTCCTGTCAACTTGCAAAGGAATGAACTCTAGCCTGTCAATCAGTTTGCAGCTAAATGACCTAATTTGGAGGTGCAAATAAGATAAACATCTCACTAGAGGCCACATACATTCTCTCCATGCGAGGCATTCCTGTTCACAAGTCACATGGAGCTACGCAAATAGCAGCCAGAGCCTTGGAGCTGGAGGAGTCCCATGGAAACCCATGTTAGCACTAAGATGCTTTCAAGGCCACTGGATCCACAAGACCTTCCACCCACTAACTAGCCTGTGATCTGCCTGTACTCAGCGTTGTTGCATATGTTGCATGAATCGAGAGGAATTTACAGATTGGTGTCAGACATATGGACTACTATTGGACTTATAAGTTTGATCTGTCCTGGGCTGGTATGCTTTCTCAATTTACAATTGCTGCTTCTATAAAGCTCTTTCTATACACATAGAAGTGCCTATGAATTGATTTCTACAATCCACCCAGACTAACATACTGACCTCAAGACATATGCTGATCACCCCTGACAGAGTAATATACACTCCCTGTAGAACAAGCTCATTTGTTTGTTTTCCTCTCCAACAGAATGTTTTCTCTTCTTACAACTTTGAATCCACAAATATTAAGGGTAGGCACTGAATCATAAACAATATAGATTCCAAGTGGGAAACTATGAGATGAAGAACCCTGGATCAAAGTAAGAAACCTGACTTGAAACTCCCTCTCCAAATGCTCCAGAGTCAGAATGCTTCCTTCTTTTCAGGCCC
The DNA here is from genome assembly GCF_050624435.1 of Tenrec ecaudatus. Taxonomy (NCBI): domain Eukaryota; kingdom Metazoa; phylum Chordata; class Mammalia; order Afrosoricida; family Tenrecidae; genus Tenrec; species Tenrec ecaudatus. Next base: position 6,806 of record NW_027458458.1, on the reverse strand, counting down.
TTACAGCACCCTACAATACACAGCTCCCTCCCTGCATGGGCGGTTCGTATCTGTACTCACACTGACTTCCCTCCGTGTGTCTTACCCACCGTAATACATGGAATTGTGATTGACTTTTAGACTGTCCATTCGCTGATAAAGTGTGTTCTTGGCAATGTTTCTAGAGATGGTACACCAGCCTTCACGGAATCTACATAATATGCGATAGCAACAGTACTAATATGTGAAACCCACTGTAGGCCTGGAGCATGACTGATACAGGTCACAGCAGTGCTACTGAAAGTGAATCCAGAGATTGCACAAAAGAATCTCAAAGACATCTTAAGCTCCCTCAAGTCTCCTTCAGACCCAGCCGGTTGCACATTAGTGCTGACACTTGCAAACACAGAATATGCTGGCCATGAAAACCATGACATATTTCCAGTCTCCTGCTCCACACACTAGCTCTCAATAAAATGACTTGTTAAAATACCTGAGTGAGACAAGTCTGTGTTCATACAAACTACTGAATGGGCTTACCTGGGGACTCTGGTACTGAGGATCTTTGCCCAGAGCTGTATGGTTGGGAATGGTGTGGATTTTATTAGCAGAAGGGGGGGGGCGGTATTTGCATATCTTCCTAATATACAGTGGCAACTATGGCTGAATATTTTCAAAATGCTCACTGTTCCACCTTAAACGTAAATGAGTCTCCCAGAAGGATTCATTGGGATTATTACTTGGAAATGGTTCCTTATTATGTGATTGCGATACACAGAATACAGTCCTGTTCATATTGTTTCATACACAATAAGCGATTTATATATAGCTGATTTAAGACAGTATGTATGCTCATTTGCTTAACATATTTCACTCAATTTATTTCATTTATGTGGCAATAGACCCATAAGTTTATATCTAGTCAGCATGAATTGATTTTAATGCTTAACATCTTAGAGAAGGAACACGCATATACTACAATTTATCTCTTTTTAGACATTTAGGTTATTTCTCATTTCTGGTTTTATAATGAAAGTTACTATTTGGGTTGAAATAAAAGAGAAGAGAAAAAAGCATTCACATTAATATTACAAGAAATCACAGTAACAGACATGGCCTTACAGTAAACTTTTCTTCAACACAATTGTAATATTAACAATAAATACCATATTTTTAGTGAGAGCGTTCCCATTAGGACAGAAACACACCAAAGTCTTAACTTTGCTAGAGAAGATGTCTTAGATGACATTGGAACTGCATAAAGATTTTTCTAAAATATTTAATAGTTTAAAGCCTCTTGTGTCAAAGTCAATAGGATCTCCCAGAAGCACAGACTTACGACAATACTTGTTTTATTGCAGAACATATCTTAAGATGTAGATAACAAATGTGGCGAAGAAAGCTGATGTTGCCTGGCTATCGAAAGAGATAGTGTCTGGGGTCTTAAAGGCTTGAAGGTGAACAAGCGGTCATCTAGCTCAGAAGCAACAAAGTCCACATGGAAGAAGCACACCAGCCTGGGCGATCACGAGATGCCAAAGGGACCAGGTATAAGGCATCATGCAAAAAAAAATGTGTATATATATGTGTGTGTGTATATATATACATACCATAGTGAATGAAGGGGGAAGTGCAGAGTGGAGACCCAAGGCCCATTTACCGGCCACTGGAGATCCCCTCACAGAGGGGTTTAGGAGAGGAGATGGGTCAGTCAGGGTGTGATGTAGTACTGATGAAGAGCACAGCTTTCCCCAGATCCAGCATGCTTCCTCCCCCAACTACCATGATCCGAATTCTACCTTGCAGGACTGGATTGGGCAGAGGTTGTACACTGGTGCATATGGGAGCTGGAGGCACAGGGAATCCAGGGTGGATGATACCTTCAGGAGCAGGGGTGTGAGAGGTGATACTAGGAGAGTAGAGGGTGAGTGGGTTGGAAAGGGGGAACTGATTATAATGATCCACATGTGACCTCCTCCCTGGGAGCTGGATGGCAGAGAAGGGGGGGTAGGGATACTCCAGATAGGACAAGATATGACAAAATAAAATCTATAAATTATCAAGGGCTCATGAGGGAGGGGGGAGCAGGGAGGGAGGGGAAAAAAAGAGAACCCGTTGTAAAGGGCTTAAGTGGAGAGCAAATGCTTTGAAAATGATTAGGGCAAAGAATGTACGGATGTGCTTTGTACAATTGATGTTTGTATATGTATGTACTGTGATAAGAGTTGTATGAGCCCCTAATAATATGTAAAAAAAAAAGAGGTAAGTAACAAACAAAATTGATTTCCTTCTAATCGCTTGATGGTGGCTAGGGTAGCAGGAGAGTAATCACTGACAAAATGCAACCAAACTTACCTCTCCTGAAACTCAACAGAATAAAATCACTGAAAGGCTAGGTGTACATTCATAAAAATCTATATCTGACACAGATAAGAACAAATCTGAAATTATGTCCAGAAGTTACTCTTCAGTTTGTTTGTGTATGAAGTCTTCCATTTCAAGAGGAACATAGACATTTGTAGCTGAAAATATTTTTCAACAAGGGAAAAAGGAAAGGGCAGGCACAGCTTCTCGACCTTTGCAGGAGGAAAGAAACAACGAGAAAGTCGTATCTCAGATGCAGGTTCTAAAAGGAAAGAAATGGGCTTACTTCAGGCAATGGTAGTTACCTGGACTTGAGGTGGGTGATCTTCAGTGGGGCCTTATACCCTGGGTACCATCAATCCTCCAAGGCCAAGCCAAGCAGCTCTTCTACTGAGGCATCTTGAGCAGGTTGCTCCGGAGGTGTAGTGGAATAAACTGTACCACACACTTTGTGTTCAGTGGGGCAGTCATTTCCCCAGCAACCTTTCTGTTCATACTATGGACATTACTTTCTTGGAGGTAACAAATTAGGACATACATTTGCCATGGCCCCGAGTGGGAGCATCTGAAGCAGGGTGCTCATGGTTAACTCGTGGGCGGCCCAATAACTAGTTTAGATACACCCACTCGGTCCTGGAGGGCACCTGCTAACATTTGAAATTTAACCTTAAGTCTTGATAGCTTATATAACTTTTCCTGATCCTCGCTACTGTTGAAAACTTTGAATGCTGCACTGCGATCTTGCTGTGAAGTCTGGGGTCACAGTGTAACTTTTTAAGGTTTCTTTTAATGTCTGGAGCTGATTATGAGATGAAATTTGAGTGACGTACAATGATCCCTTTTGGTGTAGTAGGGTCTACTTTCATATATTTAAACCTTCTGGAAGATGATGTGACAGAAATTTGGCAGAATTTTCATTTGGTTCCTAAATGATTTCCCTAATTTTGTCATAATTGGCTGCTTTATTTGAGGCTTTTGGCAAGCCCTCAATGAGATGAAAATCATATCATTTTGAAGAATTGGGTGCTCATGATCATCTGATAATTCTAATTAGGGTTGTGCTTGGGAACTGCCTTGACGTCCACGGGCTTAACCCAGTCTGGGCATACCCTTCATCAGCTCTCTTTGTGCAGCTATCCAGATTCTCTCCCGATCTTCAGGGGTCAAGGTAGTTGTTAAAATCATATGGATGTCATGACAGGTAAGATCATATGACTGAGTGAGATATTTAAATTATTTTATTGTTTATCTTTTATTTCATAATCATAAACTTAACTCTGCTTTCCAGCTGGACACAGGAGAAATAAGGAAAGTAGGAAACCTGAGTAACTGGAGGGAGAGCACAAGATTAAACGATACTGCAAGCACATTGGGAACAGAAGGGTGATTTCTCAAGCTACAAAAGGAATGGTCTGGTGCTTAAGATAAAACATGAAAATTCAGATCAAATTTAATTAGAGTTGTCCACAGTCAGCAATGGTGATCTTCTTGCTGGTTTTGCCATTCGTGGAACCAAAACGCTCCATGGCTTCCACAATATTCATGCCTTCTTTCACCAGACCGAAGACCACGTGCTTGCCATCCAACCACTCAGTCTTTGCGGGACAGATAACTGACTGGGAACCGTTCGTAGTGGGCCCAGTATTTGCATAGACAGGGTGCCAGGACTTGTGTGCTTCAGGATGAAGTTCTCATCTTCAAATTTCTCTCTATAGATGGACTTGCACCAGTGCCATTATGGCATGTGAAATCACCACCCTGGCAAATGAACTCTGGAATGCGCCTGTGAAAGAAGGAGCCTTTATAACCAAAGCCTTTCCCCTCAGTACTCAGAGTGCGGAAGTTTTCTGCTGTCTTTGAAAGTTGTCTGCAAACAGCTTGAAAGAGATGCAGCCGAGGGGCTCACCATTGACAGCTATGTCGAAAAACACAGTAGGGGTGACCGTGGCTGGACCAGAAACCCTAAAAATTCAAGCAGCAGCATCTGCAAAGCCGATATTTAAATTCTTTAATGTAAGTGTCTGGGTCCAATGTATAGCATCTAAGATGTTTTCCTAAGCCTGAAAAATAATTTAACAAAAAAGGGATCTGAATTTTTACTAGCCTCTCTGCTCCTGCAACATCACAGAGGGTACTGAGGGGGGATAGGATTGAGCATGGATGCTTTGGATTTGAAGGAGCTGTCTTTGTGCTGGAGAGGGCTGGACATAAAAGAATGAGAGGTGGAGATGGTGCTGGCAGTAGGGGACAGGTGTCAGATGTCTTATAACATGGCAAGGGTGGGAGGGGAACTGGTGACAGAGAGGTGGGAGGACTGGACAATCATGGTATGGACAAGGGAGGAGTTTGGGTAGAAAGTGTATGAGGTAACAGGGTAGGGGATACTGGATTACAGAGTGTGGGCTCAGAGGTGGTGGGAGGGTGTTGAAACAAGGCAGGAGTGGGAGGAGGTGGTGAGGAGGAAGGCTGAAGAAGAATGAGACACTATAGCAAGAGATATAGGGTTACAGTCTGGCAACTGGGAGAATGTAGCAGCATCCTGTGGGTTGGAGAAACCTGAAGGAGGTTGTAAAGGGGAGGGGAGAAAGAAGGCACAGCTGCAGTTTGGTCAGAGACAATAACACTGAAATTGGCGGCATATCATGAACAGAAGGATCACAGACTGATTCTTAGTCTGAGAGAGGAACATTTTCCTGAACCAGTAGGACTTGCATAGTGGAACAATTCTGAAATAAATGAGGTTGAGCACAAAGGAGAAAACTTGGATATACGGAATATCAGAATATATTTTGTAGATTAAAAAGAAATTATTGAGATCTTGAAAAAATTTAAAATCAAGTATACCACCTGGTGACCATCTTGAATTGTTGTCCAATTTGTACTGCAGTCATGCATTATTACATAAGAAAATCAATTTTCCCCTATGAATAACTGATTTAAGACCGAGTGAATTGAAGTTTGCCAGTACACAAACTAGAAGTATTTTATGCCATTGCTTAGTGTGGTAGTTATATAAACATTTGACAATTTGATGATTAAGACTGAAGGGGTGGAGTCCAGCCTGCCAATCAAAATATAACCAATGGCCCCTGTGTGGGTACGGCCTTCTCCTGACAATTTTGGAATTCCGGAATTTCCTTCTTGGAGGCAGGAGACAGTCTCTCTCTCTCTCTCTCTCTCTCTCTCTCTCTCTCTCTCTCTCTCTCTCTCTCTCTCTTTCTCGGCTCACTCTCTTAGAGACGCTCTACTGACCAGACACATGATACTATGCTGATAGACCCCATGCCCTGGGAACTAGAGAAGCCACATGGAGACCCCTGCCAATGCTGAGATGCTTACACCACCACTGAATCCAGACTTTCTACCCACTGGCCTGTGATTATCCTGCATTCAGCATCATTGCATGTGTTTCTTAAGTCTGAAGGGGACTTCATGGATTGGTATCGGACATATGGGCTAATATCAGACTTATGGGCTTGAACTGGACTGGGTGGGAATGCTTTGTTAATGTACAATTTCTCTTTATATAAACCTCTTATACACACGACTTTCTATGAATTTCTCTAGCCTACCTGGACTAACACACTGAGCATTCTTACAACCCATTTTAAAATGCTGAGTGAAAATGTGAGCTCTGTTATATGAGGTAGTAAAACAGGAGAGCATCCTTACACTGGGTAATTACCACCTAAGCCCCCGGGGCTGGGAAGACAATCTGACTGAGCAAAGCTTTCTGGTACATGGACATTTTCAGAAAGGCCAAGAGAAAATGAGCAGATGACCTTGAAGTAGGGAGCTTTGGATTTAACACTCACCAATGTGTTGTCAGAGGGTCTTTAGCTGAAGATGTGGAGATCCCTCTGTTAGGCTCACTGGCTTGAAGGGGGTCCAGGAAGGCTGCTGGGAACTTTAGAGGCTAGGGAAAGGAAAGTGCCACTCCAGTCCTAGCCTCGACAGCCCCCCACCTCCCCCGTGCAGGCCACCATATCTCAGGTTTTACAGAGATAAGAGACAGAGTGAGACCTTTAATTTATAGATTTATTGAGGGAGGTGTGGTTTGTAGGGAACAGGAAATCATAGGGGTTTAGAATAGTTAGGTAAGAAAGGTTAGAGCTGGCCCTTCGTCTAAAGCCAGAGGATTAGCTAAATTAAAATGTGTAAAATCCATGAGACCCACTATTACATAAGAGAACATGAACGAACTACAGTAGAATTGGTGAGGAAGGGGTTAAACAGCTCTAATGTCTGCTGCAGAACCTGCAGAAAGAATCTAAGTGGGAGGGAGAGCCAGCCTTACAGGTAGAGAGAAGAGGTGAGAGCAAAAGAGGCCAGAGCAGCAGGAGGGTAGAAGGAGCCCAATCCAATCCAGGCTCAATTTGAGTGTGTAAGTCTTTGGGATATCTGTACTCTTTTTGATAGGAGGGTTCCCCCACATCTTTGTGGGTGGTCTGGATAACTCCAAT